>NC_139918.1:22269845-22723078 GCF_963514095.1 Eutrigla gurnardus
AGTAGGAAGGCTTTTGTTTACCACTAAAATCAGCGGTATTTTGACAAGAATGCTTTGCCTCAGTTGCCCCAAGCAGAGAACGCATCTGATTGAAGGTATGTCTAGATATCTAGGCTTATTAAACACGTCAAGTTTTAGACAAGATCATTTCTTAATCGGTAGACAGGTTTGTTTTAGGGAAGGTGATGTTTGTTCAGGGTTTTTTTTTTTTTTTTAAGTTTTGAACCAATTAGTGATGTATAGGAATTGGCCTTTAAAAACCCGATGCATCTGTGGCAGTATAGCTGTAGCTCATTGCCTCTTTAAAGTGAATTAGAGTTGATCAGGTTGAGATGAGTCCGCTCTTTTCTTACCTGCTGTGGCCCTCTGTGTCCTATTAATACAGTATATTCTATTCTGCACTTTTAAATCTATCTGTTTTGTCCTCATAGCCTTGCACCTTTCATGTAAACCTTAGCTCTGTTCATTACATGGTTTTCTCAATGGGAACATTGTCCCTCCTTTCACAATACTCATTTAAATTCCACATCATCCCACCCATTACGAATCCACATTGATTGAAACGGCCTCCATCTTCAGGGGCAGCTGCAGGATTTTTACTCTGTATGTATGACAAGTCCAAAGTTTATGCTTTTGTAGATGAAATGTGCAGTGATGCAGCTTGGAGGTATGCAGTGGCTATGGCAAATGTAAATGCTGCCATGCATTCAATTATTTCCATAAATCACTGTAGTTGCTGTGTTGCATGATGCCTTGATGTTCTAACATGGCATCACCGTATGATTTGCTGCTAATAGTCTTATTTAGCTTCTTAGCTCGGTTGGTTGAGGACTCCATGAAAAGGAATTAAAGGTTGCAGCTTTACCTTGCTCCTGAGTGTGAGGGGGATAACTGATGTTAATCTGCAGTAAAGCAAATAAAACTGAATGAAGGTTTGATTTATTTGGTGCTTAGTTCTGGGAGTAAAGTCATGTGGCTGATTTATCCCTCTCTGCCTCCACCACCGCTCCGTTTGCTCAGCTTACCAATTCCTACAAATGCCGGGTTTCGACATGACATTCTACTTGATTACTTTATCAGCCCTCCTGTCACTTGCCCCGAAGTTATGACTTCTTATTCAACAGTCCACTGCTGCTGATCTCCAATAACCTCAAGGAGGACTGGCCTCCCGCTATCAATAACATGTCATATAATGGAATAAGTCTTCGCAGTCTTGGCTACCCATACATAGACTTGGATGCAGTGATAATACCAGCATCTCAGAGTATGGTGCGTGTGTTCCATGTGTTGCAACGAGGCGTATGCAGCATCAGTATACCATTTGACATTTGCTCATCTTGTGGTTCATCCTCGAACATTGGCAAAGATGCTTCTTCCTGCAGAACTCAGAGGTCCCTGGCTTGTTTTGGAAAGATGGATGGAGATTCATTTTGTTTCATTATAATGCCTGATTTATTTATAGCCTGCCTGTGCAGCGCCTGTTGGCCCACTGTGGCCCTGTAAGGATGCTGGGGGCTGAAGCGTTGATGAAACATTCCTGTGTCCAGGGGGGTTTTCTCTGAGGAGAGCACTGCTTGTTTAAGGGAGGGCAGCGGGGTGACAATGCAAGAACCATGGGCAAGGCCGCTGAAATCTAATTCCACAAGCCCTGCCTAGCTACAGCATTCCTGTGGCAGAGCACCTATCAAGAGTGCACACTAGTGTTGGGCTATGCAATGACACCACGTACCCCGACAACATGGGAGGAACCATATAATGGTTCTAAAAACACAAGCAAAGGTAAGGGGGAACTTGCTTAGAAAAAATGAAACACACTTTCATAAATTATTTATGCACAGATTGGAGTTCCACAGCACCAATCCCAAACTTTTATCTGGATCTCCCCCTTCAGCCTCAGAGATTACCGCGCCACAACCCTGGAGCAGGGACGCTGTCTGCCTGGTAATTTGATGGCTAATCCCCTGCCTCTTCCCTACAAATCTCTTCCCTGATAAAGGGGTTGCTCCTACATTATTAAACATGGGAGACTTGGCTGCCTGGGCTTACAGTCAGACAAGAGGACTGGTTGAGCAAAGGGGAAGTAGAGGGATACCCAGTTCATATGAAAGCCTCTTTTCTTCTCATAATTGGAAAATTAAGAGTTAAACCATGGCTGAAATGCCTTTAAGCTCATCTAATTTTATGTATGAGTTAAATAATACTTTTTGTACATGTTGGTCAATGCATGAAGAAAAAATTCCCCCTTATTCTGTTTTTAATGAGGATAATGGTTATAATGGTTTCATGGTGAGATGCGAATGTGTTAGCGTTACCATACAGTCGATTGTTGATGCACATTCATTACCCTTTTGACCCGAGTATGTTATCTTAACGATCACTGCGCTACTGCCGCAGCTAGACACGACGGCTCACTTAAAAGGAATTCACTTCTTCAGATCTTTCTTCACAGGCTCACACTGGTCTGTGTGGACGGACTACATGACCAAGCATTGCTGCTAGATTGCAGGCTGTGATCCTCATAAGAGTTTTATTAGGGCACGTTAGCCTATGCCCCTGACGTGATTTCTATTTACCTCTGTGCATCAACAAAGCACAAAGGCCCGGACAATCAAAACTGACGTCTCGGGCCCAAAATATGCTCATCAATGTTTAACAGGACCTGGCAACATAGTGTTTAACCAGTCTATGGGGCGACTTCAGCTTGATGACGGCAACATTGGCCATGATGGCGTTTCGTTCGCTGACCTGACAGAGGTACTTGAGGTGTCAGGGTGAATCTGGTGGGGTGAGTGACGGGTCCCGTCCCCGCCTGTCTGTCTGTACGTGTAACCGCCTGGTGTTCAGTCCAATCGTTGTCAGAGAGTGAGATGACATGTCAGGAAGAATTTGGTGAGATTTCTTTTTTCAGCAAATTGCAGACCAGTCAAATATGACGACCATACACATGAACTAAACTGAGTCCTCCAAGTTTTTTGTTTTTGTTTTGTGTTGTTTCTTCTCTCCACTTTGTACTGATCTGCAATCAAAAAAAGGCACTACACCTTTATACCCTTGTGCCTGAGATTTCACAAAAAGTAGTGCCATGATGTTGAATGTTACAGGGACAGGGATAAATGCAAATTCTGATCCAACTGTATTTGCATGAACGTGTTTTGAACTTAGATATGATGACTATGACAGTTGTCCTAAAATTAGAAGAAAAAACATTTCAAAATGTCACCTTGCTCACATTATCGCATTGTATTATATCGTAACCGATGCATCACAATACGTATTATATTGACAGATTCTTGCAAATACACAGCCCTACTATATTGTTTAACCACAACACTAGCTCTGCTGTTAATGCTGTTATTTAGTGCTCCTGATTCCTTTTTTAATGATTGTGATTGTGATTTTTTGATGATTTAGTGATTGTAATTCCCGAAGTGATGTAATTGTTCAGTTTGACACATTTTTTGACAAAGGTGGTACATGTTTATTCTCTGAAGATAACATCTCTGGCATCTTCACCTATAATTTCTGCTCTTTTTTCATAAAACACTCGATCTAAATACCAGTTGGCTTGACTAACTGTGTTCGTACTCTTGTCTAGAGTTTTCGATGAAGTGGATTTTCACTAAACTATCTGATTAGTCAGAAAAATCCTGTGACTCACAGCCAATGTAGAATTTCTCTAACTGGATGTGTTCAAGAGATGTATGTGTGTGTGTGTGTGTGTGTGTTCAGTGTGTGTGTGTGTGTGTGTGTGTGTGTGTGTGTGTGTGTGTGTGTGTGTGTGTGTGTGTGTGTGTTTATGCCTTGTTAGCCAAGCTGCAGAACAGTGACTCTACACTGGTGGTAATTGATAGTCTGGAGGCTGCCTGGGCCGCAGGTAAATCCTATCTGCAGCTATACTGTGAGGAAGTGGGGTGGTGTAGGGGGAGAGAGTATAAATAAGTCTTCCAAGGACTAAGGATTTCATCAGAATTACTAGAGGGGATGTTTGAAGAGAAGAGGACGAGGAGAGCAGATAATGTAGCTGAAAGATGGGGAGAAATATTAAATATGGCAGAGGTTTTAACGGTTGAAATTTCTTCAAGATTTCACAGGCTCAAATATACATTTGGGCCGCATTTTTCTCAAGAACATTGCTCTGAAGTACAGTGTATTACCCCGTGTCCTCTTTGTCCTGTAGCCATTGCTTGCCTAGTACACGGAGCTAAGTGCAGAGGCTTAAGTGTGGCTTTGGCCTCTTTTAAAAGGTTTCCATCAGATTGACAGTGCAAAATTCAGGCCTATGCTTTGCTCAGGGAGATGCACTGGAGAGAGAAGGCACGAGAGGGATAGAGCGCTAGAGAGATTGGTCCCGGTGAGAGATTCATAGGTAGTAATGAGGGCATTGGTGGAGTGTAAGTTGTCGTGTTGTGGCTCCGGCCTGTCAGTATAATGGACCTTGCTAGTCAGCTGGCAATCGATTGCACTGCTCACGATCGCGTCTGCCTGTTGTTCTTCACTCTTCCTGTCTGTCAACCTGCCACCCAGAGATGGAGGACGAAGCAGAATCTCTTCCCGGACGACAGATACAGTGTCCAGATACTCGCTCATTACCTGAAGGGTGGCATGGTGAGGTGTAGGGGAAGGCATGTCTGACTCTGACATTTTTCCGGCCAATGTAGCTTGAGAGGGAATGCCTCAGGAGAAAATTAAAAATTAAAACAATTTAAAACAGTGTTGAAATTGACACTCAGAAACAGACACTATACAAACACTATGATTCTGCTGTAGAGCAGTAAACTACAGAGACGTAGCATCTGAGGAACATGGGATACGCCCGCTTCTGTTGCCCTTTATCGACTCGGCCCTGCATATTCCGCACTCATCTCTTTTACATTTTAAATCCCCAGGCCTCCAGAGAGCGATGGGGATATATGGTTCCATCTGCTCCAACAGACTGGCTCGTGGCTCAGACAGAGAGAAAGAGACAGAGAAGGAGACATGGAGAGAGAGAGAGAGAGGGGATGGAGGGAGACACAGACGGACAGAAAGACGGACTAGCTTATTAGAATATGCCTCTTTTCACTAGTTAGACGGGGGCTGAGAGGATAGCTGTCTGGAAGAAAAGGCAGACAAGAAGTTGGATTAGGACTTCGGGATGCTCTTTTTTCCCCCCTAACATTTTGGGAGGGTAACTAACCCGTGTTGAATCTGTTGTGTCTCAGCTGTTTCAGTTAGACTAGGAGTCATGGATTTCCTTTGTGTAACATACTTTTTTCACGATAGGTCTAGGAATAGCATATGTTATGTCTACCTTTTAGCTTCTTCCAAACGCGTTTCTCCTCCTCCTTTCTGAATAGAACCTTACACTTTGCCGCTGAGGCCATCAGCTCCAATGTTTCTGTTTCCCACCACATGGTCATATAGGAAGTGCTTTCCCCAGCCTTCCCTGAGTAAATCTAACCCTTCCCTGTGTCAACACTGGGTTTTTTTCTTCTGTACCTTGGACCACATAGGCTTGTTTCCTTTTAACTGCTCTGTTGTACGGTGAAATAATGAAACCATTTCGGCACTGAGTGAAGGCAAACAAGCCCCAAACCATCTAAATAGTATGAAAAATCTTAGACATTCTGTGTCAAGTGAATTTCGACTGAATTTCGACTACACTTGTGTGTCCTTCCCTCCGTGTTTAGCGATTTCCTTGCTGACATAACGGTTCCTCAGAATTAGATTTGCATAGAAGGATGAAGTGAGATAATTGGCTGCTCTCATGCATGCAGTTGAACAAGTACAGACCATCCACACAGTTCCCGTGAGCAAGTGAATAGCCACCTTTGTGACTAATAGCCAGTGCGGTGCATAGCAGTCTGGTTAATCCTTCCGCAGCCAATTTGAATTTTCCTAGTACGAGTAGGCAAATCTTAATTACTGTAAAACTATAAACATGCGTGTACAAAGTCGGGGACGTGCAATACTGATAGACTCCTAGATAAGACAACCAATAGGAATCTTTGTTCTTGCTAATCCGGTGAATTAAATATCTGACAAATCAAGGTATTTGATCATTGATGAAAAAAAATACAGAAAATTCAATATTGCCTTGGAGCTGTTCTGCTCATTGATGTGCATCATTTTTCTCCAATTACCAGACGTATCAAAGGGATGGGAAGGGTATAGCAAATTCTCTGCCAGTCTCACAGTATACAACCTTAGTACTAAGTATTGTTGCGAAGAATTACCAGAGTTGCTGCTCTGTCACTGAGCACTGAGGCCACTGCTTGGTTCTCATGCAGGCCTCTGGAGGGTCCCTGTTGGCCTCAGCGCTTCACTCCCAGCCCGTTACAGTCACTAATCTGGCCCGACACAAAGCTGATTTACAATACCCCCCTACTCTAAGCACTGACTCACGAGAGGTAATTGATTTAGAACAGTGTAGACACCTGCTGAATAGAATGAAGCCCTCAAAAGACCGCTTCGACCCTCCTATACAAAGTTTGGCCCAGTATGCGCACCTCACTGGCCCCTCTAGAAAATCAACACACTTCTACACAGAGATAAACGGTTAAAGGTTTCTTTACTTATTGAGCGATACAAGTGAGAAAACCTGCTAATACCACGTGTTTCCAGTTTGTATTGTATTGTATAAACACGGCTTGAGCCGAACTTTTACAACTGCAACTGTTTGGTCGTCTATTGATCTAGGGAGCTCTGCATTTGTTAGTCTTTTTTTGCTCTCATGCCTTCACTGTTTGTCTTTTACTGGCGGAGACGAGGCTTTCTGCCCAGGGGGTGGTGGGGGTGGGGTAGTTGAAGTTGTAGTGTTAGGAGGGGGGGGGGGGGGGAGGCTATGCCTTCTGTGCTGCCTGCCTCGTCATTTTATGGCACCATCTGTCCGCAAGCTAAACCGTCAAGTGGTGACGTCTTTCCCATCTTTCTTGCTCGACAGTGTGAATTTCCTTTTGATATTTATGCACATCTGCTGTTGAGAATGTGTCTCGGTTTCTATTGCAAATTGAATGTTTGGCCATAGCACAGAACCATTCGTAATTATAAAGTAATTCATCTGTGGAATTGTAAACAAAATATAGAAACTTTTTTTCAATCCTTGATCTAGGGCAAGGCTATCGGCTGTGTATATTATTCAAGGCCCTGAATTGAATACAAAGCTCTGTTGTGTTATTATTCTCCATTAGTTTTATTTAGGCTCTACCATGAGGTTGTCCTAAACCAGCAAAATATTCTACTTGTGTATGACTTTTCTAAACAATGGTGCTTCACAATCACAACTTATAGAACATTTATAGGTAATATTATAATCCTAATGGTAATTATACTCAATCAAAATTCTGTAAAATATGCCTACTGAGGTTGTAGGACGCTGTTTCATCAGGTATGCACAACATGGCTTTTATTTGATGAATGTCTGCTTTTTTATTTATTGCAGGCCCTTAGCCCAGCATTTTGTAGCGCAAGCCATTTTCTCCTTACTCTGCAGCTCGACAACGCCAATAATCACTCCACAATAAATTCAAATGGAAGTGGCACTCTGGTATGTCTCTTCTACGCTCGTGTAATACTATCAGTGTAATACATATCACCTTTCATTCCGAGATTGATTTGCAGCTGAAAAGATTGCTGGCACCCCAGAGGTGATTGTAAATCCCCCCACTTTAGAGGCAATTTATGGAGGCGCTCGAGTTTTGTTAAATGTTCACTCAGCCGGACTAAATGCCAATCAACATTGTGTCATGTGGGTGAAGCCAATGTGCGATGGGCTTTGGATTCTGTTGCGAGGCGAGTTGTTGCATCAGAAGTCTGGTGCGTCACAGATTGCATCACGGTGCGTCATATGTTGTAAACGTCTGCATACATTTCCCATGGATGTAGTATTATCATACGTAGTGGAGTGAAGTAACTGCGTGATGGATTTCTTTGATTCTTCCAAGCAGACACTTGATTCATGTGATTTATTACGTGTGCTTTCCTTGTAGGTCAGCATACTCAGTGATCCTCACTTTCTATTGCTCAACTTAAGGAAGTGCATTTATCTGTTACGTGCGCCTTTCAGCATCGCAGTCTTCGGCTCGGCAGTAAGGCGTTAACAATTAACTCCGTAGAATCCGCTTGTAAACAAAAAGTGCTGTAAAACTTGATAGGTCACAGGACATTACCCTTTGTTAGGTGGAGTTTCAATGCAGGGCCTTGTTGCAGCCCTGTAAAAAGGACATGCACCATCAAGTCTGTGTATACAGAAAGGGCTCTTAGACTTGGAGGGAAAACCTCATTTAGTTACTTTACACTTTCATTTTACAACACGGGACTCGTTGGCTTGCAGGAATTCTCCTGGGGTCTTGTGGTGCGTGTTTGCCGATGTGGTAAAAAAAAAAAAAAAAGGAGCACAGACTTGTGAGGGTTTGCCTTCTAGGGCATGGAAAACTAATCATGAGCCAAAACACTGCTGTCGAAATTCACCTTGTAAGTGTGTTTATGGAGCCGTTGCAGGCTGCGCCAACACAAACCCCTATGGTCTGGGTTTATCACCTCCAGAGACGGCCATGATTAGCTCTCCTCACTGCTAGCCACATATCTCCCCCCCCCCTCTCCTGTCCAGGATGACCCATTAAACAGAGACGGAGAAAAAGAGAGAACATGAGTAGCAGGAGGGATGGAGACGACGGAGTGCAGGGATGCTACCTGTAGTTAGTGTAATAGTAGTGTTTACTCGGCTTCTGCGCTCTCTGCGCGGTTGTGCCACGTTTCATCTCCACATTGTGTTTGTAGATGACCAGTTCTATATGGGTGGCCACTCCCTTACCACACACAAACACACAGAAACACACACACACACACTCTAGGGGTAATGACTTGAATGACAGGCACCTTATGTGGTTGGCAGACAAGCAAACAGGATAGGTGTGTATGTTTTGCTTCATTCCCCTCACTCAAAAGCTCTTTTGTCCGCCGCAGTGTAAAGTTTGGGACGTTCACAACCCATTGTTCCCTTGTTAAGTACTTCACTAAACCTCTTACTCGTCTGCCTATAATACAGCGAGTGTATGCAGTATGTAGCACCGCATTAGAGAGCCACTCAAGACCCCAAAGCCTCTTCCTAACCTGATGAGTGGCCAGTCGGCCGGAGTCATTTCAACTTCAGGATCAGTTTAATTACCTTCCGTTCCCATTCATGGTTTGTTTAGATAAGATGTTGCCACTGTAGAGCTACATATATATTGTTGTGTGGTTTAAAATGCTTTGGGCTCTAATGAATAGTTGCTCATAAACTTAGCTAATCATGAGCCCAAGAAGTGTTAAGTATGTATGTATTAAACGCAGCCTTTTGTTTCTTAGTCATAATGAGGTGGACGGAACCTTGTCATGTCTGTTATTTTCCTATTTCAGGACACCAAATTCTGTCCTCCATAAACTCACTTAATTGTGCTTACTGATTGGTTAGGACAAAATCAAATCCCAGAAAATGGCTAACAGGAATGCAGTAAAACCAGTTCATACAACCAGTGTTGCCGGGGGTTTTGACCACTTAAGAATTTTCCACTCCTCACATTGGAAGTACGTGACGTTGTGCCAGAACTCTATTTGAGAAAGAAGGCGATTGCAGAATTGAGTGGCAATTAAATTGTAAGCTGGAATGCTTTGATTTTACATTTCCCAATCTAAAAAAGACAAATACGTAGAACTTTGATGTACTGTACATTGTAAAGTTTAGTTTGTGAACCGCGTTTTGGAACTGTATTAATTTAAATAAACACACTCAAGTGATAAAACAGTTCCACTCCTGAATTCATCCAGTCTAATTAATGTGATTATTTATTAACCAAATTCTGGTGAAATAATCTAGATGATCATTTTAGCTGCAATAATGCAGTGCTAACTCTCTCTCTCTGCCATTCACACTCTCCTCTCTTGCTCTCACACACTTACCAGGCTTCAAAAATGAAATCATTACCAAGACAGAAGCGTTCACATCCAATCATAACGGCAGACGTCCACCCCTACATGCTCTTATTGTTTTCCTCCCGCTCTCCTACATAGTGTGCTGAGCCACTTGCTCAGATTTTGGATCACATTGCACCATTTCCGCGTCGGCGCTCCGTCCTTTTCTCGGCAGCGCGACGGCCACATCCCCGGCGTGCACATAGCGGCGAGTGTTTTCCCATAGTGTTTGTGTGCAGCTGGGAGGCAGCGAGCTACACTGGGATAAATAAGCAGCTATATAAATAAAGAATAAACCTCGCTCTAGGAATTTGTCTCATTGAAGATGAAAAGCATCTGCCTCTCTCTGGCATCTGCTGTAAAAGATATCCCTCCACTGCCAAGGGTTTGGAGCACGGCAAGTAGCCAACTCTATCAGCCTCACTCCCTCTCTCTCTACCCAACGACATGAACCAACGCAGCGCTGGCGTACATAAAAATGAGTGTCAAAACAAATTTGTCAGCCAACAAACTTGATGTGAGTTACACTCATTTTGCAAAGCAAACTTGGGGTATTTAGTTGAAGTAAAAATTGTGGGCCTAACCGCCTTTAATCGTGGTTGCAGAGCGGGGGTGAGATCCGGTCCTTTTGGCACCCCGAACAGCTGTATTTGTCTTTCTCTTCTCCAGACTGCCACAGCTTAACAGACCAACAATGAGCAGAGGAGTATACCGCAGCCAGATAGGATCACAGCTTGAACTTTTCAATGACGATAGGTAATGTTAAATTCCTAAGATGCAAGACGTGTTGCAATCGGAAATGAGTTCAATAGCCAGGAAAGCCTGGAGGCACATTCCCGTAAGTGGCATGAAGAGCGGGCCGTGAATGATACCTGTCTGCAACTGTGCCCAGGTGAGGCACCGGCTCTGTGACTCACACGTAGCACATCACTTTACTCAGCCATGCCTGTCTTTTCCTTTGCCAAGTGACTTGTCGAAAGAGGTTAAGATGAAGCAAGGGGGAACTCTTAATAGTTTGCTTTCTTAAGATCTCTGCCTAACTGAGTGTTTTCCTTGGTCTTGTTTCACAAAGAAGGCGGTCAAAGAGTCACGCGATGTGTGCGTTTTTTCACTATTTCCACACGCATTGAAATAGCCACATGAGTAATGGGCTGTTCAACACCTCCACAGGCTTAAGAATGGAAAGGTTTTTTTTTTTCTCCAAGATACTAGAGGCATTGTGTTCCTGACACTCTAACTTATTTAGCTGAACTGAATAGACTGACCGGCCACCCAGCAAGCCTCTAGATATATTCCACATTGTGGGCACCTCTCTTTCTCTTTTCACAAATATCAGCAATCAGTATTGTTCAGTTGCCGCTATAAACTCAGCAGCGAGACTGAACAGACTGGCTGAGGACATTTTCAATGCAATTCCAATAGGCCTCTTGTAAAAGCTGCATAGAGAATCCTTGTCAAGGAGCCCTTGAAGACAAAAGTACGCTTACTGTAAAACTTTTAAAAGTTTTCTCATTTTGGTTAATTTTGTTCTGAGGTCCTCTGGAGATACTGCTTTAATTCCATCAAAAGAGAGATATCTATCCTTACCATATTGTGGTCTACTTTACAGCGTTGTGATTACTCATCGCAGATGGCCACGGGCTAGAGTGGAGGGATAAGAAATTTAGTTAGCTCAATTTATGGGGATACACAGTTGCTTTGTTTGTAATAGCATTAGACATCCAAACTGCAGGCTATAACAAACTTAAGGTCATATATCCCCATCTTATCAGCTGGCTTAGTCATTTCCTACACTAAATCTAATTCCTAAAAAGACAAAGAATCAATGCTGGAGCATTTTATTTGAAGGACAGCTTTTGTTTTTGTGTCTCCGCCCACTACTTAAGACGATTGAGCAATCCTTTCTGTTTTATTGCCTGGTTAATTATGGTTAATTTGTGGTACACCTGCTGCCGATTTGTTGACCGACCGTGTCCCCCCTTGGGTCGTGTGGCATGTAAATGTTTACGCATGCATACATGTTGTCATGTTATGAGATCATGGCACTTTGTGTGATTTGAACCCATCTGGAAGACACCGTTTTCAATATCTTAATGGGGAACACTAAGTGGGCGGCGGCCCTTTGGGAGTACCGTTCAGGAGGTCCTCTGGGTTTTTAACTGATCCCCATTGTGAGAGGGTATCTGACGAGTTTAATCCTGCATCCTGACTCCCCCTTTGTTCTTGCTATTTCTTCCCATGATTTCTCCGTTGCACGCTGTACTGCATTTCTTTTTGTTTGCATTTGCTTCACATGTATATTCCTCTGCTCCAAGCAGGATTTTGTTGTGGGTATTGGGTGCTTTGTAGATTGCAACCAAAGATCCAGTGTTGTTTGCTGTTGTTTTCCTTACAAGTGTAGGGTTAGGGTTTCTCACAAGCAGGCAGAATTTCCGTCTCCTTTTGGTTCTGCTCTGCTACTTGCTTTTCATATCTCTGCTTGACTTTGTTATTATGCTCATTCAAATATATGCAAATATATAGTGGGTTTGAATACTAATATTTCTCTGCTCCTGTTCTGCATGTGTTTTCTCTCCCAGGTGTTAGTCTTTGATCCTGTCAGAGTGGGACGCGTCTAGCAGGGGACCGAGGAGGGAGCAGTGCCACCTTGGAACATGGGGCCTAATAGTCACCTGGCAGCGCCCCTCCTGCCCAGAGGGGCGTCGATGTACCTGCTACTACTCAGCTGCTTGGTGTTCTCCTCCCAGGCAGACAGTAAGTAACCTCATTCACCTGTGAAGATCGGCCTTGCTTACCTGTTTAATCTGATTACACTTGAAGTATTTTGACTTTAAGAGCAGAGAACAAGCTTACATGCTGCACACCGCAGAGCTTCGTTTCAAATGTAATATAGATCAGTTCATTTTAGGTGTCTTTGGTGGATTCCTACAAACAGAAATAGCAGCATGTCCGATGTATCAAAGTACGGCTTCAGCATTTGCACCAGAAGAAAGCGTTACAGTGCACAAAGGGATGCTCCATCGGCCTCTGTGCCTCGCTGTCAATGTGAATGACGGTTTTGGCAGCAAGAAGGCGCTCAGAAGGATGTGTCACCGCCGCTATGCTTTTGGGTCTCGGGGGCAGCCAAGAAGCACTGCCCTGCCGAAGACGGGTCAGGGACAGAATTAATTCAGCACATGACCTCACCTATAGTGCTGTCAAGGGGTCACTGTAATTCAATTATACCCCAACCCCTCCCACTCCCTCACCAGAACACGCCAACTGCCCTGTGCTTTCATACATGGGTCCAGTAGGATTTGTTTTTCTGTACCCTTTGCCATGTCTCACTCAGCCCTGTGTTGTCATCTGTCTCTCGCCGTGTGTCTGGAGTTTTGCGCAGTAGCACTGTGAGCTTGACCTTGCAGAAAAGTTTTGCACTCCTGTCTCTTTTTGTGGCCTGGCAGGTCTTTGCTCTGCCTGTAATGTGATCAGACCAAATCAAGTAAGGCTTAAAGGATGTGCCCTACTGCACTGAATCCGTCCCCAGTTCTTAAACGCAGTGAAATGCATTTGAGTTTCAGGTCCATTTGTGCTGCTTTTCCTAGGCTTCCAAAACTATTGCCATAAGCTGCATTTTTCTAGTCCCTCTATTGCATACTGATAAAATAAAAATAACTAACTTGGAATAATAACTAGTGCTTAAGAATAACTAAGACAATTTTTGGTCTCTGAATTATTGGCATTGCACTTCTCTTGACTGAACTGCAGTGTGAGTAATTTATCTATTGTTTGTGCACCATGTTTAATGTCATGCTATGTTCTGTACCTGTGCTCCTCTATTCCTGCATTTTAATTGCCACCAAGGGGATGCACAGAATTAATTCAAATGCCTGTGCCTTTTAGAGATCCTGAAGGTAAAAAAAGCGAATGCCAGGCATATCCAATGTGCCAAGATATAATTTAAATGTGGCATGCTGAGTCTTTCAGATGCCAAATGCAGCCGAGAGTTTGGATGCAGCGCTGATTATTTACTGTGCTGCTATTGTGCCTTTTTAAATCCATACTGCTGTTCAAAACTTTAGAAGAGACGATTTAGAAGGATTTATTTACATTACGTTGTGGCACAAAAAGAAAAATAATTAGATGATTAAAACTTACATTTATTCAATGTCCCCGCAGTGTTAAATGCATGGGGAGAAAACTGTTTTAACCCTCTAGCTGTCTAGTCAGTGGTTAGATTGCCCTGTTCTCTAATTTCTGTAATCATATCATTTACGGATAAAAACCCAGACGCAAGCATTTTAATTAACAGACAACGATACTCAGCTGTGACAAGCTGGTACAAGCATTTGAATGACGATACACCCAAACACTCACACATAAATAAGGAATTTCAGCTGAATGGAAAGCTCAAACCTACTTATAGACTTAGAGAAGTTTGGCTTGAGTCCGAGGTTAACTTGTGGTTGTAGTTTAATGTAAGCACACGTGGGAAAATGACCTAGACCTGCTATTACGCAGACTGTGAAGCAAACAGACATAGAATTAAAATAAGACAGTTGGGGGGCAAAAATAACACCTACCACTAACGACAGGGTTGTGCGCATCTGATCCAGCCTATAATTTGCATGCAACTTAGTTATGTGAACTTGATAGTTCTGGTTTGGATTTCCTGTATTACAGGGCAGACACCAGACAGATATTATAGGTGCCTGGCAAGTTTCTGATTACATGGGTTCAGTCAGGCGTCCTTGTCTCCCCCTTGAAAACAGTTCAGCAGGCAAAGCAACCACAGGTAGCAAATGTGTGAGCAGTGTTAGGCCTTCCCTTTCCATAAAAAAAACCACAGGTTATTCCATTCACAGTGCATTGTTTGTTGGTTTAGGGTGGCGTGGTGTTAGTTTGTTTGTAACACTTGATGGTACAATTCATCATGATTTAGAAGCACAAATAAGTACAAGAAATCCTCCACCAGCACTATCAGTGTTATAGCCCCGTGACATAATTCATCTGATATCGGCATTGAGTGAGCTCACAATACAGTGTGATTACTCTTAGTGCTGATCGCAGACGTCTCATCGATCCCTCGGGAGCTCGGCCTAATCAACCAGCTCTCTATATAGCCTCCTGGTACACAAAAGGCACCGGCCCGCAAGGTCAGCCTCAAAGTCATACATACCCAGCACATAAATGTAATGGTTATCTTTTTGTAGTGCTGTCATTGTGAGTTATTTCATCGGCTTTAATAAGCTTTTGATGGATGTGTCTCTTCGAGCCTCTCATGTTCTAATCTGGGGCTGCTTTTCATGGGAGGTTTCGGCAAGACCACCGAGACCTTTGTACCCCCGAGCCTGCTCTTTTTTACTCCCAGTGGCACAAGGATTACAATGGGCCATAATCAACTTAATATGGAAACGGATTTGATTTTTTTTTTTTTAAGTGTCCATATGGTCACCCAGTTCAAAACCGACATTGATAGAAATTGTTTCTTTTTTTAATTAAAAGTACTCGTGTCCACCTTGGAGAGCCACTTGCAGAGTAATGCAGTTAGCACACAGCTGTGGCCCACACATCATACAGAGAGGCACATTGAGAGAGAGGGAGAGAGGCGGAGGTTGGATGGAGAACGAAACAACAGAAAATGCACTCTGAGGAAGCAGTGTATATGCGAGAAAAAACACCTGCAAGATAACACAATTTAGAGGTTAGGGAGATTTGATGGGAAGTTGTTTTCATAAGCCAGTGCAGCAATGTCAGGATGGAGGGAGGAAACGGTCATCGGGGGTTAATGATGTGAGATTAATAGTTTAATTAGGGAGCTCAAAAGCAGGGCCAGAGGCAGTCACCCAAACCCGTTGCTGTGTCCCGGATTCGGCAATGCCACAGGACAACAAGAACTGCCAGTGTCCTTCCAGAAAAGGGCAGATGGAGAGAGCCATTAAAATTCTGTGTTCATAGCAAGGGCGTTATTGACGAGAGACCCTTAAATTCCTAATTTTTTCTTGCTACATTCTTACTTAATCTCCAGCTACTAATCGCTGGCTAATAATCCAATATTACCAGAGAGTTTGAAGGGTTGATGTGAATTTTATTTGTTGCAAAACAGCTGGTTTGTTACATTCTAGATCAGACTGTTGAGATTGGAGATATTCAAGGTAGCTGGCATTAAGTAGGACATAATCATGTAACATATAGGCACATTGCCATACACCGTATTGTTTGCTGTAGGAGCATCCTCCGAGATGCATTCAAAGTCATCTCGCTCAACGCAAACAGCCTGTGGGCATGTTGCAGCAGGAAGCGATTTTGGTTCTCAAGTGAGAGAGCGATTTCATGGGTAAATGGTCACCTGATCTTTTCAAAGATTCCAAATCATAAGGGAAGCAACAAAGAGCCCGTTGGTGTAAAGGGAGAAAGAAAGACGGCATTTCTTTGTTGTCCCATGTCCCTACAGTAACATCATTTAATTTCTCCCTCAATTCCGTCTAGTGGAGAGTTGAATTACTTAAGACCTGCGGGCCGTGCGGGTTAGAAGATGAGAACAATGGTAGGGACTCTTTGTGGTCTCTGAGGGAGGGCTAATCTAGGGGAGGCAAATTAATGAGGTTAGCGGGGTCGCATGGGGGTGTGCGGTGATGGATGATGAGCTAACCACAAAATGAGATCTGGGCAGAAGCTAGGAGCCATCTTAGCGGCGGACCCCCCCAACGCACCCCCTTCCGGGATCACTTAGCACACTTAACATTTTCCCCACACCGTTCTATTAATTTCAGGGTCCGAGCCAAGGTGACCATTGGACTTTACCCAGCAACATTAACAAAGCCCCCCCCTGCTCGCCCCAATCATTTGCCTTGAATCTCCTTCCTTATTCCCACAGCAACTTTACAGAGTAGTTTGGATTTCCATTACAAAGATATCACACAATATGCTTTATTCCATATTCAAGCTGCATTCTGAATGTTGGTTTCCTTCTTGGTATTTTGTTACACCGCCCACACATGCCTCCAAATTCAGCAATAAGGTTCAGAATGGAAAAACGCTTAGTTTCGTGACAGGGCAAATGAGAACATTTCATCAAGTGAACTAAATGAACATTGGAGGTGATGTAGCCCCAGGGTTATGCAGATGAGCTGTGCAGTTCAACCGAGACATTAGCAGGCTTGTCTTGTAGGTTGGGGCCACATACTTCATAAAGAGCCCGTTCATTGGAGACAGGGAGTGATATTGCACATTTGCATCGTCCACATTGTGTGGCAGACTATCCGTTCTGATAATGATATGGTGAGTCTCCATCCAACCAGCAAGGAGTGATGGGTGTTAGCGCTGAGAAAAGGGACTGTAAAACATATAGTATAGCTCTAACTCATTTTTTAACTCTAATTTTCATTAAAATTGCATATTTCTTCTTAGGTAACAGTGCAGCAAAAGTACTTTCACCATAAGAAAGTAAAACAAAGAAATAAGTGTTTGGTACCCCAAAAGGTATCAGGTGGGTTGAAAAAAGCCACAGATAGTGAGTCATGTTTGACTAGATATGCACATTTCATGTCAGTTATCCTCGCTAAAATAATTGCACTTCATGACATTATCCTGCTAATCATAAAACTATGTTCTTCATGTGGCACTAAAACATACTGTTATCACTTTACCTTATCTTTTGATAGGATGCACAGCTTTAAGAAAACAAAATGAATATCAAACAATCCTAAATAAGGTAGTCATAAATCATAAGGCCCTCCTGCATAAATAGAGGATAAAAAACATTGCGACATTGTGAGTTTATTTGTTTCATGATAATTGCTGTATTTTTTAAAATGAGGTTCTGTTTTTCACTTCTCTATGATAGCGAGCTAGACAGCTTTTTCAAGTCACTCGCGTGAGGATACTCACGATAATCCCGTCAATTGGAATTTGCCACGATCTACTTATTGTGAGTGTTTTATTTTTATCACGATCTGCAATAACAACTTCTCTGCCATCCCTAACCACGGCTAATACAAAACCTCCGATTCCCAATCGTGCGATAGCAGAAACACCCATATCCTCACCATCACCATCACAAAGTACACAATGAAGCAAATCACAGTTGTTCTTAAATGGCCACTCCTGACATCGGTCACCAAAGCACATTGTGTGTTGTTTTTTCTTTCCAAATGTCATATATTGACGGACAGATAAGAAGAGAGAGAGCGAGCAGACTCATTCATAATCGGCTTGAGAAGATGAAAGCCATTACATTAATGTTGCTCACACTGGGAAGAGGGGAGTGAAGGGTAATTGCACTTAGAGTTCTTGTTCTTCTCCACTGTCTTGAATTATTCACTGAAGGCTGGAAGGCCTGATAGGAAGCCCGGCTTCACGGTCCATGAGGGTATTGAAAGTTTGATGTTTTTCTTTTTCCTTTTCTCTTTCATAGGTTTAGATATTTTTGTCTGAAGTACAGTATCTCCGAGATGATGAATGGTGTCGCTCCGGCGATTTCGCTCAAGTTCTGATAACGCTTTAAAAGCTCCATCAATTCTCGGCCGCTATGCTATCATTCTCCAGAAAAAAAACAAAACAACAAAAAATATTCTTTGGGTTCTGTGTTGTCACGAGTGAACTGACTGGCAATGAGTGGGAGTGGATAGTGCAACGAAACCGGATCATCCAGAAAGAAACCGGTTCAAACTGTTAGAAAAAATAACAGGATGTTTTTGGGTGTGAGGTGAAAATACGAGACAGTGAATCTTTGTGTCACAAAAAGGTTAGGCTGAAGATGTAGGTCTAATTACCTGAGCTGAAAACATTCACACTGCGTCACACTCACTTTACCCTGTATATGTTTATCGAGTTCACAGTCAGGGGAATAACAGTGTGTGATTGACACAGCAGGAACTAGTGGACAGGCTGGTTGGAAGGCTGAACTGTGCATTGCACAATGTCAGTTGCATTATCTCTTTACAATGTGAACTCAATTTGACAGGTCTGAGATAACATTTTAAAACGAGATGATAAAAATAAATGATTTTGACCTTTAATACAGGGACCAAGGGGAGGGAACCATTATTCCATTATTCAGTCTGAGAGTCCCTCAACAGAAATAAAAAAAAAAAAGAAAGAAAAGAGGAACACAATGCTCAATTCTTGGTGTTCTGCTCTAAAACCGAAGTAAGGCTAGCAAACATGATGTTCATTGTTTTAAACAAACAGCCTGAGGTGGAGTTGCCTTTATTGGGGTAAATAACTTGCAGAGGAGGCAGCGTTATATGGAATTAATTGCGAACAAGTTGCATGCTAATGGGCCGAAAAGGTCTTAATGGAAGTGTTCCATTAAAACAACCAGTGCTGATGCCATCACACAAACTCCCACTAAGTGTTGCCTCGTGAAAATGATAACTTGCTAATCCATTATTAATAAGAATTAATGGTTTTCTCTCTGCCGCGTGTGTATCGATCCCTGATACTCTAGACCCCAGAGTAGCTCTCATTGGGCACTCTGGCAGGCTTGGGAATACACTAATTGTTAGCCACACAAGTGCCATTTACACGACTCTCCCTGCTGTCTCTGCATTTATTACAAGCCCCGCTCTGAGGCCCCTGACGAGGATGAAAGAGAAAACTGTAAAGCCACTTCGGAAATATACCATACAGCCACGCGGCGTCGAGTGGGTTGGAGCAGCAAAAAACTATAAAGGAATAAATAAATATTTGAGTACTTCATCCAGTCTCTTAAACGTTCACCTCTGCTCTTGTGCTGAAATGAGACCCGTAGTCATTAGTTTATTCATCAGACCCATTTTCTTGTCCTGTCCTTGACAAAGTTGTTTACCATTTGCTGTACATCGACAGCTCAATCTGATTACCCGTCCTGACACCTTCAGATCTATGTAGTGAAAATGAAAACGCCTGTAGTGCTACCGGAGTTCGGGAACCCCCCATACCTTTCATCTCTCTAATGACCTCCGACCACACAAGTACTGCTGCTGGCATTAGGTTTACTGAGGGAAACTGTTTAATCCACACACACACAGAGCAGTCAGCAGCCTCGAGGCTCCCTCAGTAGGGTTTAAACCAGGGATTCATGCAGATATTATCAATACTCAATTGAGCACATGCATGGTTGTGCTTTTAAATGAGAATACACCTGGTTATGGTACACAATGCAGCATAATTTCTAAATATTACGACCTATTCAAGGCTCCAGAGTAAGTTTTTATGTTGGTTTTTCATTTCACACATAATTTAGGTGCACCCAACATTTTTCGCTGCGCCTTATTGCACCGCAATAATACACCTATTATACATTTTCTTTATAGTTCCTATATACACTGGTCATTTCTGAACACATTCGGCCAGTGACTATAAACAGGAATAAAGATGAGAAAAAAGAGGGGTGAAAGCTTTTTTCTTTATTTAAATCTCAACTGAAACAAGTGAGGGGAGACAGGTGTTACGGGCACTTTGTGTATCAAAAAAATTAAAAGATCAACAGTTGTCTTAATTGTTATCGCTCAAATCACTCTGCCTGATTACCTTTTCCCAGCAACATTCAGCAAAGAAGAGACAGGGTCAGAGCCAATCAGAGATGAAGACCCGACCTTTCTCAGCCTTTGATTGGCTCAGACCGTGGTATTCCTTCTTCTCTATGCTGGTGGGGGAAAACGCTACACACAAAAACAGACCAGCTAATTGTTAGGCGCACCGATGCGACCAAGGAACATATTTAGTCGCACGTCACTGATTTTTGGTCAC
This sequence comes from Eutrigla gurnardus, assembly GCF_963514095.1. Taxonomy (NCBI): domain Eukaryota; kingdom Metazoa; phylum Chordata; class Actinopteri; order Perciformes; family Triglidae; genus Eutrigla; species Eutrigla gurnardus. Next base: position 22,290,486 of record NC_139918.1, read on the forward strand.
ATGTGCGCCCAAAATGGTTGCACTCTAGAGCCCTGCTATTACTGCCAACTACTGCTAAATGAAACTAGCACTTTGTATGACATTTTTGAGCATGCCATAATTACCGTAGGTGTTAAAAGGGTTTGCATTAATTTCCGTAAGACACATTTGATGTGTTTGATCATCAGGCTACTGTCTGTCAGGAAGTGTGGCTGTATTAAAAAAACACCTTATTAGTGCCGTAAAATAAGAGAAGGAAAACGGAGGGATTTCACTTCTGTGTATTGCGTGTGCTTTAATTAACTTATTCCATTCATTAGTTGGAACATGAAAGCCTTTTTTGCTCTATTAACAACAAATGTGTTTTGTTGTGTTTTTCCCCGCCAGCCAGCCATGCTGCTATGTGCGCACTGTTTTGTATGCGGATCACTTTTTGATCTTTCTGATCCATTAATTTGTAATTATAACCAAAATATTGAATGATTGACTTTTAATGCAGACATGTTTATCTGCTTTGATTTTTCTAACCGAGTTTAGGTGTTTACATGATGGCTTCGGTAATTAGAGCAGCGCCTTAATCTCATTTGCGCGAGTAAACTAAAGGCGGTGAACGGGAAGTATTCACGAGTCGATAACCTCAACCCTCTGGCACACGGCAACCAGCGCCGGGCCTGACAGTTGTGGCAGGCCTTCCTACACATCGCTAGTGAGAAGAGAGCATGCGTTCAAGTCTCGGGTGTCAAGATAGGAGTTTTGAATGTGATATATCAAAGCTGGGGAAAAAGTGGAGCTCAAAGCCTGCAGTCACTGGCTGAGGGAAGGATTTGCATAGGTAGGCTTATGTGTTTTCCACCTCGTCCCTGCCATTGTTTTCCCGTGACAACTGCCTGACAGCCAGGAAAATGGGACACAGGCAGAGAAAAAAGGATTGACTCTGGATTTTGTCTCTCTAAGAAAAGAAGTGACAAACCAGTTTGATGTCCCTACCCACCAGTGGTGGTACATGATGGAGGAACTCTGCGGAGTCTCAGTCCAAAAATAAATACTTTTGCCCTTTCATGGACTATATAAGGACCATTACTAACTATGTCTGTAAGTCTGGGGAATTATTCATAAAGCTCCCTAGTGCCAGGAATGGCTCATAGTGACAAAGAGAAAATTCTTAGAATGAACACAAGATCCTAGTAAATACGAAAGTTATTCACAAAGCATCTTAGCCCTTAAGAGAACTCCTAAAGTGAAAACTGTTAGGAGTAGGGGGGAGCAATTTTAAGAGGCTTAGGTAAGCGTAAGGGACAAAGAGGTAGGAGAAATATTCTCCCAGCGCTGAATGACAGTGAGGTGATGAAATGCTGCGGATTAGAACGTGCAAGGACACTGTTTGTTGTCGATCTCATTAGAGATGCGCTCACATCTCCCACCCAACGCTACAGTGCCAGGAATGGAAGTCAACACAACACCAAGATATTTGGCAACTGGGAAAAAAAAAACACAACACAACAGCTGACTCAGAGATTTACATGCTGACCACTGCCATTACTCATAAGGTCTGGCCAGCAATCACAGAAAACCTGTTAATATTATACCAGAACGGTAAATAAACCAATCACACCTCTTTCACAAGGATTTTAAAAGAATGTGTCCTCATACTTTTCCTTGTTTAGAGCTGCTCCATGAAGTTTCTTAAATCATTCCCAAGCTAAGACTTCTTGCCAGAAATGTTAAGTTGCCCTCTGAGAGTATTCCCAGAATGTTTGTGAATACAACCGCAGAGGTTTCATCATAGACCTTCTTTTAGATGTTGTGATTGAATGCTTGCTGAGATTTGGCTTAACGATGGACAGCTTTGAATTTGCCAAGGCTTCACCTTTCAGCCAAAGGTTAACGATGGAAATTCAGGGGGTGCTTTTTCTTAAGAGGCTCAATATGGGGAAAAAGCTCAACGAGGGCCAGTTTACCCTTTTCCAACCCTTATCCCTAAAAATCCTGTTGATTTCTAAGATCCAGCGGTTGCTCACTTTAATGTTTGTGGCAACACTTGAGCTTACGTCCTTTAATTTTGAAGGACTGTTTAATGCCGCCTGATCCTCCATCTCAGCAACGTGTGGCAAGTCCTCACATCAACTTAAATGGAACGGCTGTGGACAGATGTTTTTCGGGAACTCTTGGAAGTCAGAATGGTGATAATCGGGTCTTGAGGATTCCAACTCCCCACCCATGCATGCACTAATGCATGCTCAGACATACACTCTTAAGAGCTTATCAGGTTTGAATCATTAGCGCGGCTCTCCTGCTGCGGCCTGCGTGCGTGCCACAGTCACATTCTGACGCTATAGAACATGATTTAGTACCGCGCCGTTGCAGACTAAATCTTGTCCCTGGGAGGACGGAAATACCATTCAAATGTCAGGCGGGTTTAGGTAATATGAAGGGGTCACGGGTCGCAGATGGATGGATGTGTGCGTTGGATTACGGTGTATCGGCAAGCGCACATAACTTAACACTCTCACTGCGAATTCGGCACACTTCAGTCGATCAGTGTTACGTAAAATGCTGCGGATTTCATTGTGTTCTTGTCACTGTTGGCTTATTATGATTGGCTTTTAAACAAGGGAGCATGTAGGCTTTAAATCACATGAGACATGCAACCTTTCCAGATCGTGCAGGTTTTGCGACTGTGAGAATCTCCCTCCTCCCGATTGAATTTGATGTATGATGTGTAATCATCTCACATCAAAGTGTTATGTATGCATGCACGCTTCTCTGCCTGCGTGCTAGCAGTATGTATTTTATTGTATATTACTCCAAGAAATCCTCTCAGAAATGGCATTTGAGCAAGGAGAGACTTCACCGACTCTCTCTCTCTCCCTCTAGCCAAGTGAGGGCAGAGGTTGACGATACAGCAGGTAGACCTGGAGAATATGCTCCTCTCCCCTTCCTCCTCCTACTGATGTTATATTAGAACACATAAAACAGAAAGGAATGGCTGGATTCCCTCCCAGTGTGTGCTCAGAGAGAAACGGCTGGCATCTCCTCTGTGTACGCAGCATAGTGATTCACCCCATTGTGTGTGTCTCCTCAGGGTGGTCCACTCGTCACCACTGCGGTTTAGGTGTTTCCCACCTCCCCCTGTAATGACTCAGGAGATGAAACAAGAGCCGACGGAGCTGATAATGAGGACATTGTGTCATATTCTTGTAGCCGCTCTTGGATTAGGAACGTCTGGGGCTACAAATAAAGCGTTGAGCGCGGCGGCGATAGCCGTGGAGCTAAGGCGCGCTTATTGTAGCATCGTGTCTGAGACGTTGTTGTCGCTAAAACACACACTCTATTGTCTGGCGCACAGTGATGTTGGGTGTGGTGCGGTGCTCAGTAAAAACACCCCGAAGGCAAACAGGGGAAGTCAATAGGTTTTCAAAGGTAGTCCACTGTGTTGTTGTAAACACACATAACGTAGGAGGTTTCAGAATCAACATATTGGCAGTCTTGTTCGAAGTTTTAATGCTCCATAAAACAAAAATTGTGGGAGGGGGGGGAGGGTTTGTGGAAGAGTAGACGTTTATCTTGTTTAATCTATCGGGTTTAATGCAATCCCTCATGTTCAAGAGGTAGAACTGCAACCCGATTGTCTTTGGGCGACACACTTTGTCGTTTCAAATGGTGCGTCAAAATGAGAGGTGAGAAATTCAACGTTATACAGTGGCAGGCAGGCACACAAAGCCTGGCTGTTTCTCCCATGACTGAGCTGCAGGTGTGTGCAGCAACAATGCCCGATGTGGGTTTTTGTCGCTGCTGCCTTTGTGCGGAGAAAGTAATACCCATAGATAACCAAGTTTCACACGCCGATGTGACTGGCAGCAGGCACTAACGTCACCTTCATCTCTCCCCCTTGCTCCCCCCACCCTCCTTTTCTCCCTCTACCTTTCTTCGCCCCGGCTTTCTCAGGCTTGCCAAGTTTCGTCAAATCCCCAGAGGACCAGACGGGCATCTCGGGAGGGGTTGCGTCGTTTGTGTGCCAGGCCACCGGGGAGCCCAAACCCAGGATCACCTGGATGAAGAAAGGCAAGAAAGTCAGCTCCCAGCGCTTCGAGGTGAGCACTCATGCACGACTCACTGATCTTTAGAAACACTCTCATACACGCCCACACGTACACAGATAAATACAAGCAGGCACAAACACAACACACGTGACACAACATTGAAGACGCGGGCTTACGACCGCCCCTGTTACCCTCTGATTAACACAGACACACCCACACATGCGTGCACGCTAACAGCGTTTACACGCAGCACACGCTCGCTCGACACACACAATCAATTGCCCTGTTATTGAGCATCGCACCAACTGTACTTTTCTCCAAGCGAGACCAGACAGGCCAACCCTCTCTTTAATCTCCTTCCATCTTGATTTATATAGTCTCCTTCATCTGTTTCACGCTTTTCACACCCTCATCTTTCCCCTCCCGTTCCTTAGCTCCACCGTCGCCAGTCATACACCCCCTTGATGTATTACTTCTATTTCCCCTCCCTCTTTTGAACCCGTGTGAACAGACGGAAGTGTCCTAGGAGGAAACTCGCACTGTTTTCTGACCAGTCTTTGCTCTGTAACAGTACAAAGTTGTGGCAACTGCTTGGTATTCCTTGTTATGACACCTGTTGTGGTTCTGCCGGGCTTCACAGTGTTTTTGGATATAATATCATAATATCATTCACTCCAAACACCACGATCGATTCATACTTATAGTCGTATTTTACAGACTTCCGTTCCACTTATGAAAAGTCTACATTTGACATGAAATTGATCAGAAAACAAACACACCATCTACTGATATGTTTCAATAACGTTATATGCTTGGCCCCTAAAAATAACAATAATCACACCCTTTTGCTTGCTCTGTCTGTTCTAGGTGATTGAGTTTGATGACGGCTCGGGCTCGGTACTGCGGATCCAGCCACTGCGAACACACAGAGACGAAGCCATTTACGAGTGCACAGCCACCAACAGTGCTGGCGAGATCAACACCAGTGCCAAGCTTACTGTGCTTGAAGGTAAGATAAGTATTTTCTCTCTCGCTTGGTTTCTTTCTCCACCTCCCTCCCTTCTCATTTTCCTGCTGCTTCTGCTGGTTTGTAAAGCTTTTATTCCAATATATCCCAAAGCAAATATACAGTGTTTACCTTAATAATTCATGCATAAACGTTTGCAAAAACGCTGAGGATTCCTGGTATTGGTGTCACGAAGGAGCAGCTCCATTCTTAATGTAAACTCCACAAGGTCAAACAAAACGCAAGGAACCGGTTTTTAAAGAAGATAGCATACAGATCAGCGATTCAGCAAATGTAAAACCTGGAATCCAGGTATTTTGTAAGGTATATTTGACATTTGTTGGCTATATTATGCTATATTTCAGTCAGTCAGCCTTGTTCAAAACAGCAAATTAATCCCATAATCAGCTAAATAAAAAGAGATAGAGAGTTATAGTTATAGAGAGTAATGACTGATGGAAGGTCGTGTCTGTGTCTGTGCCACTTTTAGCAAAAATGCTCCATCTGATTACATAAAACACGTCCAGCTTCTTTCCAAATATAGGGATACCATCCATGCCTGCAGGCTACTTTGACCTCCATGGACTTCCTCTGGAGTTATGTATGTGATTTATGTAGATAGAGCTTCTGCACCTCTCCCTGAACAGCCTTCCTTATCACCGAGCTGTGAGCGTGAATTTCTTTCTTAATTGATTGTAATTTTTGCCGTGCGGGCGCTAGTCACAGCAGGAGTCGATTTCATTTGAAACTTTCAAGAAAAAAAAAAAAACTGCGATGCTCGCCAGCAGGAGGATTAAGGCCGTCCATAGCCATTACACTGGCATTAAAGCAGATCCCCTCTCATTCAAATACAGCCTTTCTATCCCCCCGTTTGAATCCCATCTTTCTTACACCCACCCTTTCTTTTTTCTCCGTCCACGCTGATTTCATGATATCATCGGCTGGGCTTGCGTAATCTCCCCGAAGGGACTTTTCTCCTGCGCAAAGAAAGCTTTTCTTTCTAGCCCTCCTTTGCACTGTATCGTGAGGAATGCTGCACAAACAAACAGCACCAACATGACATGAAGCGCACATGAATGAGATGAGTTTAATCACTCTTTTAGCGCCGGGGCGGGGGGGAATAGAAAGTCGGACACCAGCCTTACTCAACAGCGAGTAACTATGCTTGCCAGCAGACGTGCTATGCATTAAGTCGTCTTCTCTCTCTGATCTTCTGCTCCATGATGTAGCTGTAAACCCCAGAGTCAAGTGCCACACAGACACACGCCTTATGATGGATGCTTTTATCTATTCACGGCATACATTTATCAGCACAGGAACCAGACTTTTAACACTGAACCGTAATCTTTATAATCAAATTGATTTGAAAATGTTTATTATTCGATACCTACTATTTCATTTTCGTCACATCGAGCTACATTAAGCGATATCCTTTAAATTGAGCAACGGCAATATGGAAGGGTTGCGAGTATTGGTGTTTCCATCCAAAATCAAGGCCTTAATTTGCACCTCCACGCAGCGGCGAGCCACTCTCAGCTCACAGTCTCAGACTGCCAAACCAAAACAATGTAGGTTTATAAAAAAACCGGTGGACAGCTGCTCTCAGCCGACAAGCTCAAACAAGCCAGTTTTATGCTACATGTCCAGGGAGACATGGCAGACAGTCAAAGCAAAGGAACGGCTGGTGAAGCCGGAGTCTGCGTTGAACATTTAGCAAGGCGAAGAGACACAGAGTATTATTTCCAAACCAGGAATCTGCTGCAAGTAAGCTCTGCTAAAACTGATAATAATAAACTTATTATCTGATACACCATAATTCCTTATTGCTGTGATATTGTTTTGAAGTGTTTAAAATCGTCTAAAATATCCAGATCTACTGTAAATAAATTGTAATTATATGAATCAGTTAGACATATGGTTCAAATGATTATTATTTGTACAATTTGTGATAACCTCTCCGCCGTGTTTTCCTTTGTTATCGGAGGACGGTGTCACAGAGGCGGGTAGGGAACAGAACCAGACATTGTATTTAATCAAACGACGCCTCTGCTCGCCCAGAACCCCGAGGCCGCGCCGGGCAGCTTACAGCCTGTCCATACATGTACAACCACACACGCAGAATCATGCATATGCACTCAAACAAGGCCCTCAGTACAAAGACACACACAGTCAAGGAGCAATGTTAGCGTGTCTCTATTTTTAGACTATTGTTTGTAGCCGAGTGATACATCAAGTTGATATCAGCAACAGTACACAAGAAAACACTGGGGTACAGCAAACAGACAGAGACTAATGATCCTCCTCCTTAATAGGGTGGTGGTAGCCTGAAGGTTCGAGGAGTCTGTTGCTGCTTTGAATCAAATTTAATTTTTTTTCCCGGAGAAAGTGACTAAAAAAACCAGCTGAGCTTTTGTGAGCTTAACTTATTGTGGTGCCCTTGAGCAAGGCACTGAACCAGTAAAGCTGCTCACTGAATTCTCCCGTCCTGTGTCGCTTCACAAGGAAACTTGAGTTGAGCATTGCTTGGAAACATGACACGTCTCAGTCGACCAAAAGTTGTAAAAATGTCTTCATCAGCATGAACTTCCTGTTTTTGCCTTCCGAAAGAGAAGCCTTCACATCCCACGTGACTTCAGTGTCCACGTGACTTTACATCCACATGAAGTCGTACATTGAGCGCCCCCGTCCAGCGAGGCAGCGGGAATGGTAAAGTTATTATACCACTAAGTCGATCTGGATTATAGGTTTTAGCAGAGCAAAGGAAGGTCGAGCATTAATTATGATTCTTTCATATGCTTCATATATCTTTATTTTGTTATGCCAATTCTGCAAAATGTGGATTATGACATGTCATATCGATGCAGCTTTGCATGTACTTTCACTGTACTCGAAGGTAGGCTGTAGTGTATCCAGGAAAATACCAAGTGATTTATAGCGGCTGGATCGCTTGCTTTTTTTGCCTTATTCAATATTGTGTCAGTACTGCCAACTTCTTACTGTATATCGCCAGTGGACTTCATTAATTCCCTTTGAGGGATTTATTTTTGCACAGAAACACAAGTGTTGTGTCAAACGAGTGACTTATGCAATTTGTTTCTCACTTAATATTTGAAGTTGACTTCGGTGGCAGTTAATTCTCTTTCTGAGTCAGCGTAACCGGGTCAGAGGCTGTCAAATAATGACGAATGTTAACAGTTGTATAGAACTGAACGTGTGTATCAAACTAGATCTCTTCTGGGGGTTTTGTCCACGTAGGATGTTATGTTCGGAGTCTGACCAGTGCTTCCCCCCGTCGTCGGCGTTGTGGCCATATCGTTTAGAGCGCCGTTCACCTGTTGGGTGTTGCAAAGGCTTTCGGGCTTTAGCACTTTTGCAGTCATGAGTCTCGAGTCACTCCGCAGTTCTGTCACGCTGTAACAGCCATGCTCTTTGTTTGTGGCAGTTCTCACGCCCCCGCCCGAAAGGTCACACCACTGAGACTTACGTACAGGCCCAAAGTCAGCTCAGCCATCTCTCAAAGTGTTTGTGTGAGCATTAGAGACACACACACACACACACACACATACACAGCGGGAGAATGGTTAAAGATTGAGATGTGTTCTTTTATTGTTGTTAGACGGTCATAAATGAAACACCAAGCACCCTTTGCTATAATCATCTTTTTCACACTGTGATGTTTTGAATAATGGTCTAGATGCGAAATTACTTTTCAAAAGTACAACCCTGCTTAGACTGTGTGCATAAGAGAGACAGTTATGTGCCAGTCTGACCTGTATGGAAAAATAATATCCATACAGATTATGCTGAGACAAAAGAGGGGGTTTTGATTGAGCAATATCATTGTTGTCTGCGGTCTTTCATTCCCCCTTTCTCTTCCCCTTTTTCATGTCTGTTTCCGCTTTATTGTCTCGCTATCTTTTATTTTCCCTTTCCCTGTTCTATCTCTCTCTCTGTTAAGTATAGTGGACAGCGTGGCTCTGACGTTGTAGGGTAGACCGCAGTGATGACCAGAGGGAACAATGACTCATTACTTGGGTAACGATGCCGAAGTTTTGACCTTGAGTGCCCCTCTTGAATTGAACTGCCTCAGTAAATGTGCAGGTAAATGGTGCTTGTCTCGGTGATGTATGAAATAAACTACTGCCGGCCAGAAAAGACGTCTCTGCTCACGACATCAGTCTTAAATGCAGTGTGCTGCCACTTCTCCGTGTCAAGGCAATATTTCATATTTTCATCACTGTGATCATTTGATGAGCATGTAAAAAAAAAAATGTAAAATGCAATGACTCAGATCAAGAAATGACTAAGGTGGTGTCAAAGCCATGTCATGACACTAATGGTGATGATAAAACCGATGAGGCTCAGTGGGGCAATTAATAGAGCAACTGTTTTCACAATTTGGAATGGATTTCCCAAACCAGGGCCAAATCCGTGAGAAAAATCCTTAAAAGTACCTGTTTATAATCAGCTTCTGTTGGCAACCAGGGAATTGGAGCATTGTCAAGTCCTAGGAAAAGGCCTGCATCGACTGAGAGTTGTAACTTATGAATAATAATGCATATTTTCCAAGTGAAAACGAATCAGCAAGAAACTCTGGCGATTCAACACAAACGTCCAACTGGAGGTCATATATCACAGAGGGGAAAAAGGCACCGTACAAACATTAATGCTGCTCGTATTTCCGTTTATGGTGTGAGAATGAAATGGATCGCAATACCTGCTCGTACCTCCAGACAAAGCAGTTGTTTTCATTCGTAATCAAATCGAGCCCCGGGAGAGTGCAAATCCTCCACCCTTATCTGCTTAACCACTGTGACTTTTCAATATTTTCAGCGAAATCTCTCTAAAATAAAAAGTTATGCAAACATAAGAAACCGATAACCGACCAGAAAGAACATTCCCGAAGTGTGAGCAGAAACTGACTATTCTGCTGTGCTGGAGAACATCCTCTTGTCCTTAGGGAGACAGCGGGCCTGTCTCTAGAAAAAAGGGATGTTATCTAACGGCACCAGATCAAAAGCTTCATCATTACCGTAATCCTCCGCCGTCATAGCTTCAATTAGAAAAGTTCTCCTTCAGACAAGCTCCACACCTTTTAAAGTTCCCTGGCAATTGGTTTCTGAACATGTAATGTCGGGGGGAAAAAACATTTTTTTTTTGGAAAGGTCAAATGAGAAATATGCAAGGAATCAAAGCTTATCCGTGGAGAAAAATAGCCCCTCACTCGGTGAAAACATGTCAAACATCTGTCAACTCTGAAGTGATACAAGCCTCCTTGTAATATTAATAGAGTTCTGCCCTGTGAGTCCATGTTATGCCTCTCTAATTTTAAGATTGGAAAAAGAGGCCATAATTATACTGCAGCACTCATCAGTTTCTGCACACAGTTCAGAACATTTTTGAAAATGGAATTCACTAGTATCCTGGCTTCACCGCCTTGAATGGATTTAGGCGGCAGTAAACAAATTACTGCCTCACTGGTTAGAAAAGGCCTTTATTTGCTTGGCATGCATTATAGTCCCTGGTGCAGAGGCAAAAAATGACTGCGACACAATGCCAGTAATAAATATCTCAGGAGCCAGGCAAGTGTGGACAACAAACCTGACTGGATAAACAGCATAGAAATCGCATTGCGCCTCTTCCCGGGCAAGATAAATACAGAAGCTATATCGGAATGATTTAATACCAAGCCCCGCTCCTCCCGACAACTTAATCCTTTCCTTTTGCGCTATTCAAATCCAATCCACAATGACCAAAATAAGTTCTGTTGTGTAACTGCTATTCCCATTACTTTTTCTTCGCTTGATTTTCCTCTCTGATTCCCCCCCTTTTTTTTTTAATGTCAGTGGGTTTCTGCAGTGTTCAGGCTGCGATTTTAATGGCCGTTCCCTCAGGTTGTCGAAGAAAGCAAGTGGCCAGTTCACGTTTACCTTTTCATACTGCGGATTGTTTATAACAAATTATGCAGGGCGTGAAAGTTTGCTTTTACTTCAAGTAGAACAGGTTTGTCTTGTGTCTTAGAGGCAGGGCTGTTATTTGTCATAACATGCTGCATGAATACAGAAGCACAGACTCGCACGCACACAAAACCGTTGAGGGATGCACGCACACACCTACCTACAGGTGTACCCTCCCCTACTGTATTTCTGAGCTCCATTGTGTCGGTCTGTGTCACAGATTTAATTTCTCCCACCATCTGCTGGCTGGAGGCCCAGCGTCGTAGATCATATCTAGCCTGACAGATACAAACTGCATCTGTCCATGCATGCTCCTCCCAAGGACTCTCACAATATGGCAGGGTGGAATCTCCCTCCTGGCCACCCAATCTGCATCCTCACATCCTTACTTCCAAGGACTCGGGCATCGTAAAGGGGGGGCAGATAGCTTTTTAGATTTCTGCAGGACTGGAGCACATACATTGTAGTCCCCATTAACCACACCGAAACGCACAGGATTTACAAACATAATCAAATGAATTGCAAAATAAATCTGATTGCTGCTTGACTTTGAGTATTATTTTTCACCCTTTAATCAATCAAGCATGTGCTTTATGCAGAGGAATGCAGGTGAGGGGACTTTGGGGCTGGTATGGGAGGCTTTAATTAGCAGCAGCCACTTACTGAAGTGTTCTTGAGCAGGACACGAGCAATCCCTGCCAGCTTATTTTATATCTGTTCATAGATAAATATCAACTCAGAAGCAGATTTCCCAAAACTCTTTTATTATTATTATTATTATTATTATTATTAGATGGATGTGGTATTGTCGTTATACAACTTCAAATTTCAACCTAACTCTGGTTAATTTATGCATCCCCTGAGATTTATTCGACACCTGACTAAATGTTCCTTCTTATAAGCAGCCTAGACATCTGTATGGCGTCATTCTTGCTTTGAGGCATCATTTTATCACATGTAGTCGTCCATCAATTGCTCCATGCTTTCGGCAAGCTGTATCTGTAAAGACTGTAATATCTGGTGTGTCTGCGCCGTCAGTGCTGATCGTATCTATGGCTTCAGGGCATAGAGAGAGAGAGACAGAGGGAGGGGGGGTAAAGAAAGAAAGAGTTCAATGTTTAAATGTTCAATATTACATTTAAAAATTGGTTGATAGAATATTAGAGAGCAAAAAGCACCAGGCCTTTAATTGTATAGGGATTACTTCAAAATTGAAGAGTCTCTTAATGTATTTTTTTTCCTTGCACTGATGGTGAATTAGACCGGCTCTTAAAAAGTCACTTGATCATTACAGCTCTGGCTGCTTCCCACTGCTTTCTAAATTGTTGAAAGCATGTAATTTGGTATTAAAACCTCAAAACACATCTTGCAGCCTGTCCTAACGACTTGCAGAGCGGATTTACGTTTCTCTAATTTACCCCCATAACTTCACGCACTTTTGTGAATCTATACTTCCTGAAAGGTGTTAAGGAAAAGCTAAAGCCGGGATGTATTTATCCTGTTCTAACTGGGCCACTGGTTTTCAAAGAGTGCTTTAATGTGTCGGAGCTTTTTTCGCGATCCCAAAGAACACATTCGCTCAAACTATATGCAAGAAGCAGGAAAAAGAAAATTAACATAGATTAAATTCTCCCCCATTGATGAAAACTCCAGTCTTTTAGGGCAAAAGCATGAAAACCATTCAAACGTGAATTCATTATGCGTGGGCAAAGTTTCCTTTGTCTCGTGTGTATAGTCACCAACACAAGGTGGGTGGACACTATAATAGTGACACCTGTACAGTAACAGTCCTGCAGTGAATACTGCCTTTGTGGGAAGATCACAGTGGGGCTGTTGTTTCCTGTTGTTGCTTCTGCTGTCATGCGTCTACTGACAGCAGAGCTGCAGCCTGTCGCTGTTTTTAACTTGAAGTTATGGCCACTGCTGATCCGCAGGACATATTGAACACCGTATCTGGATTTTGTTACGGCCTTCAGAAGATATTGGGGATGTGACAATACATGCACGTCCTTTCATATCTGGGCATCGTCTGGAACAGACAGGGATATCCGTGAATTGACATCAGCTATTAAATATCTGCCACAAGCCGCTCCAGCAGCCTTTCATTATTCAATTACAGATTTCACTGAAGAGTTGTTTGTGAGAGCATGACCGATGTGATTATCAATAGTGTTTCACCATGCGTGTGTACAGAGTGACACGCCGCTTCCTCCGTTAGATTGCTAAGCGAGGTTTGCCTTTTTGCTAGTCCGCACGATTGCGTGCACTCACACACGATTGTCTGAGCTCAGGCCATTTTATTGGTTTCACTCTAAACCAAACAAGAGGCCGGCAGGGAGAAATAGTCAGGCGTCTAGATATGAATACTGAATAGAAACACAGAGGGTGATGGAAACTGTCACTCATAAATGTGCCCCTCCATCATATTGATATTTGAAGGGTCAAATGCAAGTTAAAAGGCTCACACCTGAGCAACCCTGAGCCCAGCAGGCGAATCAAAGCAATCTGTTCATCGCTGCATGTTGTTTTTCTTCCTTTAGATAAAAATGTTGTATGCTCAGTCGTATTTCAGCCTGTCCCCATCCCTTAATAGGTCTATCACATTTAATCTCCTCTCACGGCAACAATGTAAATCAGATATAGGCTGAATTATTTTTCGCTCTACAGTTGATTACGACAGAATTATATTTTAAAATGCACAGAACTCAATAAAAGACCTTTGTTGTAGACCCACAAGGCTTTTAACTTCATATATTCCGATAAAATACATCATATTTGTATTAGACACCATATTGGAAGAAAAAAAAAAGAAATCCCTGTACAGCGGAAGACAATTCATTTAAATTAATTAATTTAATATGAAAGTCCCGTCAATCGATTAACAACTGGTCATTTTTAGGCTACAGTTGTTGATGGTGTTGAAGCGCATTCATTATTAATGGTGTTTTTTAATGTTTTTCTGTAATCTGATACACATGCTATGGTAACACAACCTTGATGCAATGAAGAATGTGACGTATAACTTTGTCTTGCTAGAATGTTTAGTTTCTGGTTTAGTTTTTTGCATATGAATAATAAAGTAAAAACGACAACAACAAAAAACAGCTGACATTCCTTTATTTGTTAATAATGGCGGCCCGGGCCTCTACCCCGGCAGGTGACGAGCAAGGTCCACCTTAAAGCTCTGCAGGGCCAATGAGTCAACGGCTCCCCAGGCCCTGACTTGCTATGGATGGATGGGGCCGCTGCATGTCAGGGGGGTTCTAATACCTACACTCAATGAGCTGGCTAATGGGAGTCCTTTCACCCTGACCCCTTTTCCTCACACATTTACACACCAAGCCCTCTTGGCTTACCCACTGGGCCATAGAAGGCAGGGGAAAACGGCTTGGCTCACTATCAGCCTTATAGCTTGGCCTTAAGCTTGACATTTTCCTCATGTTTAAGAGGCATAGTCCCATTTTCTCTAAGCTGCTAAGCTGTGTTTTTTTTCTCTCCAAGGTTGTAGTTGATCGGCCTGCTTACAGCTGTCAAAGGCACTGTTGATTTTGCATGCATTACATCAGCATCAATATTTTTGACCTGTTTTGCAAGGGGAGGTTGGCTGAGCAAGCATGCTGAGATTCAGGTCGGCCCTGACACTCACCGTGTCAAGGCGTGTTCACCGAGTACTTCGAAGCACTTACTTGTTCCTTCCTTCCTTATTTGAGGAAATTGCAGCGAGGTTACTGCCAAGATTGTACCTGCAGAAAACGAACAAATAGAAAATCAGATTTGGCTTTAGTGTCAACCTGACAATATGTAGATTCGTAGCTGCCAACCAATTTAATATAAACACAAAAAATACCAGCCATTAAGCAATTTGTAGACGAAGGGCATGTTTTGACGTTTCCATCATAGTCTTTGCTGCTGTTGACCGGCCCTGATGAAATTATTGCATTTGCCTCTTTTAAGGTGAGCAGCTAATAGGTCATGCTACCGTATTATATTTCTGAACACCGATCACTCCTGCAAAGCACAACAAAGCTGAGGCTGTCGACATTGACTCACAGACTCTGTGTATTATTCATTATCTCAAACCTAGAGAATACGTAAAGGCTGTCACAGGAGCCCAGTCAGTGAGGATTTAATTAACAGAACCTGCCACATTCCACTACATCCACTGCCTTTCACAGAACTCATAAAAGCCTTCCCTATCTGCTGTAATTACACTAAACGTGTCACAATAAAGCTCTGCCGATGATTAATTTGAGTTGTGTAGAGGATCAATTAATTCATTTATTTGCAAACCGCCTCTATGCTTCCTTTTGTAGCCGATTTCATTAAACGTCACGTTTCCTGATTTTCAGTCCTGTCCTTGTTCTTTTTTTTTTCTTCTCAAGACACCTGGAGGAATAGCCTGTCTTATTAGCCACATCGTATTACCACAGAAATTTAGAGGCAGTTCCATTAAAACGAGTAGTAAACCACAAACCGTGTACTTGGCAGTACTATAATCTCAAGGGTCTTCAATTAAACTCCCGTCGGTAGGACCACAAAGCAAAAAGAGTGAAAAAGAGAGCCTACAGCTGTGGTACTGTGTAGTTAATGGAGGATGTGATTCTGTGCAGCAGCGCCCGTCCTACAAGGTGACTCGGTCAGCATAACCATGTGAATTCAGAAGACCACCCTTGGGTTGCCGTAATGGTCAGAGGCCACGGTTATGTACTAACTGGTGAGCCACAGCATAAATAACAGACGCGGGGCATCTGGCAGGGCTGTAGATCATCCTGGCGACAGTGGAAGTATGATATCAGATAGGAGAAAAGGGGAGAAGTAGAGATGAATAGGAAAGTGGAGAGGGGGAGATGATAAAAATGGAGGGAGGGGGAAGGAAGCAAAGGAAGGAGTTGGCGGGGAATTAGATGACTGTTATTGATTATCTGCCTGTAGGCGAGGAAGTAGGGCCAAATGTTCTGCTCTGCCAGACAAAAAAGTGTATTATTTCAAAGGTCATGGCATGCATTACAGTCTTTTTACTCCGAGTACACTCTGTTAAACAGCAGAATAGCAGCGCTGCAGCGCGACCACCACTATGCAGCGTGCTAACAGCGCCATTAACACTGTTTTTGTTATGACTGTGTTTCTGTCACGGTCCGCTGCGTGCAGGTGTGTCTGTGGGTGCAGTTTATCTATCCGGAGCACTGTTTGTTTGATGCACTTCTATCGCCATAGCAACTGCCATAACACCTGGTTCAAGAGATAGCGTGCCAGAGACAACAGGCTTGACGAGATGTTAAGACGTATTTCAATGCACAGTGTACATTTGCCTTCATTTCCACGGAGATTCCTTTTTTTCTTTTCTTTTTTTTTTTTACCATTTTCATGTCATTACAACAGTATTACATCAATGGCCTCCTTGCCGGGTCTTTGATGCAGGGGTGTGCCGTGTCATCCCTGCTGAGGAGACCTCTGCAGTGGGAGCTCTGCCAACTAGTATTTCTCTGAAGAGCAGGAGGGTCCTGCTCACATGCCCTCCATGGCAGAACATGTGAGGAAAAACTCCTCGCCCTCCAATGTTTTGCAAGTCAAAAGAGGCAGTTACCTGACTGGCTGAGGCTGTCTGCCTTTCCTCGGGTCTTATTAGTTGCTGCCCGAAATGTCGCAGGATTGCAGAAAGAAATACTACGATACCTATCAAACACACACACAAGGTCAGATTTGAACCAAGGGAAATGTTTACAAGCAATAGCTCTGACGGTGTATTCTTAGGGCGGCTGCAAACGCCGAAACCCCTGGATTTGATCCATCACCACTGTCCGACAGAGTGCGATACCGCCACCCCCTTCGTGTTTCCACATAAATCCATCCATCTATCGGCTATCCTTGAGGGTTGCAGGGGGCAGGCAACGATTTCAGCTGACACAGGGGTGAGAGGCGGGTTACCCTCTGGAGAGTCCGCCAGTCAATCACAAGGCTGACACGTAGAGATGTGACACACCTATGGGCCACTTGCAGCCCATAGATGTGTTTGTTTGGGGTGGGAAAAAAACCCAGGGAAACCCACACAGGCGTGGAGAAAACATGCAAGCTCCACACAAAATGCCGGCCTGCAGGTTTGAACCTGGGAACCTGACTGCGTGGTGACAGCTCCTCACGAATCCTTAACGGGTAATATTTTTTTACGAGTGAACTTGCTGAATGTTTTGAAGACTATCAGCGATCCAGCTATTCATAGAGCCCATTCAGTTGGACTCGTTATCTTTGGCTCTCTGTTTACAGCTCCCGCTGCCACTGACACGCCTCAAACACTTCCGTGTCTCAGACAGATGCAAAATGTCTGTCTCGCCGATGTTCTTGGCTAGAAACAGCCGCAGGCTGTGCGCTTTGTTTTTGCACCCCGCTCGTCTGCGTTTCACTGCCAGATTGACTCGAGACCAGCTGAGACGTAGACATCACTTATTGCACTATATTTAGTCTTCTTCACAGGACGGGTGAATAATGAAAGGATTTAATGGGTAAACATAAGAAACACTGAGACTGTACGAATAGCTTTACAACAAAGTCAACCTCGTTTAAACATGTAGCTGTCAGTTGAAGGCTAAATGCTACACATGCTACACGTACCCAGGCGACCTCCATAGAAGTGCATCAACTTTTCTTTTCTACCTATAAAGACGGTGCACTGATGTATGTTTAAAACGGTAGATTTTAGGGCAGTAATATTTCATGAGGCAAGTGGCTATGCTGCTGTCACTGTGGTCCTTTGGTTCACACTATCAAAGGAGACATCACCTTTAATTGTTGTCATCCATCACTTGGCAACTGGCACACGTGGAGATCATACAGGCCTTTTATTTTCTCGCTGGGAATGAGATCGGCTCAGACATGTGAGCTAAGGAACTTCAGAATGGCTCACCGTATCACCTTAATTTTTGATGGCAAACGTTGCTGCCGAATTAGATTAACTATTGATACAGAATGCAGCAAGATGGTGTGGGCAGCTTGCAAGCACCTCCTGTTCATGTAGTAGCAATGTTTTTGCATGATTATTCCTCGCCATATGTTTCACGACTGCATGTTCTCTCTGAAGGGACCGTGCTCTGGTGTAGCTCAATTGAAACATTCATTACAGCCCATGAGCGTATAAGAAGGGAGGAGATTCTAGGGCACACTGAAATGGAAATGAGGCTTTTTTTTTTTTTTTTTTGTATCTTGTGTCACAGTGTGAGGGCTCCCCTGTTATGAAGGAACGGGGGTGTCTTGAGTGTTTTTCGCCCATTGAGGTGAGCATGTTTGGGTTGGGGGAAAACGCTAGCTGACGATGGTGTATGATTGAGCTCCAGCAGCCTCTCAGTGGGACGGGAGGACAGGGACGGGTCTCTTTCAGCAGGATTCTGATTAGACCCATCACCCTAGCTGCAACGCTCCACTCACACTGGTAATTGGAGCTGGCAGGAGGCTGGTATGCACCCCTCCCCTGCCCCCCCTCTTCTTCCCCTTTCCCTACTCCTCTTTTACCCCCCCCCCCCCCCTCACTTCTCCCATCTGAATCTTAACTCACCTGCCTGTGGTTGTTGACAAAATAGTTCATGGTTCCTGTATCTTGTTTTCATAGTTCCACTAATTATCATGTTTGTCATTTTCTCTAACATAATGATATTTCCAATGTTTTCCGATGGCTTTTATGCAGCACATGTTATACTGTACTGCTATGGCACCGTAAACAAGTTTGTCTGCTAAGCTGCGAGTGACGCAGTTTGGCTCTGTGCGTGATAAACGGCTGTCCAGGGAACAATGTTCCTTATTTTTCACATGATGGAGGAACCGGTTCATGTGTACCTGGCTTTACTTCTGACACCGTTCTGCCTCTGTCCTCATTTGCAAATCCAGGGCGTAACAACTGCATCACACTCGACAAAATAAGTTCCATTAAACACAACTGCTCTTGGACTCCCCAGTATGAGACATCTACTACACTGTGTTATCCCAGCAGCAGTGCAATGGTTTGCATGCGTAGCAGTGACCCCGCTGAATCAGATTCCATTCATGGCGGTAGACCCGCTGGGAGGGGGGACGTGCGCCCATGGAATGTTTTGTTTTATAACTGTAATGAAGCACTTTCTGACAGATATTTTCTCACTGAATTGTTGAGATTTTATCCATTCGCCACATGATTAGACACGATTAGAGAGAGGGAGAGGGAGAGGGCAAGGAGGGGGCGGAGCGAATCAATGTGCTGCCCGCAGCTTTATAGAAGATTTAACTGCAGTAGAGGATGTACAGTACCAGACGCTGAGTACTTGATACCAATACCAGTGATATTCCACGATTCTTGATTTAAAAAAAAACAAACATAAAACAGTAAATCACATTTGAATCAACATGGACTCCTTTATTACCATGTGCATACTGTTTTTTGTTAGGAAGTTAAACAGGAAATAATTCCCTCCCTGTTAGCTATTTTATATTGCTGTGAAACGTCTCCTTCAACTTCATTTATTTGTTTCTCACTAAAAAAAATGACATTTCACAAGATTAGATGAGCACGTCATGATAACGTTAGTATTTACCTTCACCCTTACTGATTTATCTTTTACTGACAAGAACCTGAATGCCTCATAATGTAAGTCAATGGAACCTCCCAGCTGCTTCAACATGGATTTATTGTCACAATGAAGCACAGAA
This sequence comes from Eutrigla gurnardus, assembly GCF_963514095.1. Classification (NCBI taxonomy): domain Eukaryota; kingdom Metazoa; phylum Chordata; class Actinopteri; order Perciformes; family Triglidae; genus Eutrigla; species Eutrigla gurnardus. The sequence continues at coordinate 22,310,135 of NC_139918.1, forward strand.
ACAGAATAACACATTTTCTAATTTTCCATATGTCAAGGTCACTGTATTCTCATACAGCACACATATTGACCACAAATCAAGAATTTGTATGCTTATTGTGACAATTTACCACAAATGTCTAAAAGGATACAATTAATGCAAACTTCAACTTGACTGGTGGAGCCTTACAACAGCAAATGAAGAATAAATACCTACATTTGTGCGACTTTTTCTTCACCACATTCATGGTTGTTGAACATTGATTAGCTCTGACTGCAATATGAGCAGATCATTTGTCATAGTTTGAATTACATGAGGAAACTTAACACAGTGACGTAAAGACCCCATCAACAACTAGCATTTGGTGTTACAACTATAAATCAGCCTTAATGGATCGCCTGCTTAACATAGTCATGCAATGTGGGCCTTACTCATATTTTCCTGCCTGGACTAGACAGAGAAGTGGAGCTTTTTTTGAAGAATTACCCTCCAGCACAAAAGGGCCTTTTTTTATTATTAAAAATGCCCCCTATCTTGACAAACATCAACCTTCATCGCCTGCTCTATTTCATTGGATTCTCTCCAAATTTCCCCCAATTCTTTTCTTTTCCCTTCAAATGAAATAGAACTGAACAAAGGCATGTCTTTGTTTTCCTCTGAGGAGTTGGAGGAGCCGCAGGAGTTTCAGTAGAAGGCAGAGACTGATGGGGCTCGAATCTTAGCTATCAGCTCTACTAGATGTTTGATAAGTATGTGTATCGAGAGAACGTTCAATGATTCTTGTTCATTGACCTAAAGACAGTCACATAGACAACTTTAGAAAGCCACAGAGACATTTTTCCTTTTCATACTGAGCTTCATGTTAACATTCTAACCAAATTAAACAACTCTTCGACCTTTTACAAGACATTTTGAAACATTAGGAAGTTACAAAGTTATGGGTATTCTAAGGTTAATCACCTTAACTAAGTCTTGCATGACATTTAAAAACAAAATCGTCAAATTTGACATTGTATAGTACATAAAAGAATGTTTTTTAAAAGACGGATCACAGGGATTTAGAAAGTCTAGGCTCTGGAGGCAGGGTATTAAAATGTGAGGGGCCTGCATGTCAAAAACTCCATCAGCTTCAGTCTGTGGCCTGGCCTTTCAGAGTGCAATCGCAAATTGGAAGACATCGCTGGAAATGCAGCAAAAATGAAGTGAAGTGAAGCATTACAGTTTACACCATGTCTTTAGGGGCAAATGCTAAAAAACAGATATCTTAGGTCCAGCTCAAGTCTTGACATCACCAACATGTATTATATCTGCTTTTAACACGGTTCAAACAGGCAGTGGAAGGTTTTGTTGTCTTTTGTGTCAGCAGTTGAAATTGGCTAGGGATTGGGGTTTTTAAAAAAAAAAAACATTTAGTTTGCTTAACAAATATAACAAGAGTAACTAACCTTGGGCATGACTTGTAATGTGAGACTGTTCACACTGGAAATATGCACTGTGTGTGTAAAATGTACTGTACACACAGCCCAGTCAGTCTCATTCAACAAATTCTCATGTTAAAATTGAAAAAGCCAAGTGAAGCTACGCTGTGCGCTCCACTTATCAGACAAACTGTGGGAATAAAATGTCCGCAGCTGGAATAACTATTTGCTTGCAATGCAAACATTACACATTAAATAGTAGTGGATGGATTCATGTATAAAATTTGCAGCAGCATATTTGTGCTTCCCGATATGAACGAGCCGCTGACTCGTATAATAATTCCTTTGGGGTCTTTCACCCTGTTTTACCATTGGTTTGCATTTTTCACAAGCCAGGAACCTTTGCCAATAATCTTAATCATAAATATTCTACAGGCATCAATACAAGAGGGTTTGGAGGAAATATCCCAAGCCGATACTCTCCTTCTACTTTTACAGTTTGACAGCTTATATATAACTTCACCTCCCTGTTAAGGCAAGACACTTCCTTCTGTGGGAAATTGTATGTTACAAATCTTGAATTTGCTGCAGGTAGATTTCAGATGGAATAGAACAAATCTTAGGAAATTCACCTCAAAATTTGGTATGACAGAATCCTCCTCAGTACAATCCCTGGGGTAACTGCTGGCTGTGATTGACAGGACCATTGTCATGCCTCATTGAATCGATTGGTTTCCACTAGATAGTTACGTTATACTAGACCTAGAGGGAAGCGACACCATTTTCTGGCTGAGAGATAGAGTGATGTGGGGTGGGGGGGGGGGGGATATAAACACTGGAAATCAGCAGAGGAATGGTAGATGGACTTCAATGTACAGACTTTTTCTCAACGCTGAATTTACTTGCGTGTACATCTCTAAATTCACATATTTTTTGTCCTTTTTCTTCATCTATTTCATGATTTGATTGACATACTGGTGAAAAGATAAGCCCATTAAACATTTTAAGATTCTGTTAAGAGTAATGAAACAAACAATTTTATTAAATTATAAGCGTTAGAAAACTGAATTAAACTTACAACTATGTACTCTTGCAATTTGTAAGTTCTTAGATAATTATATTCTTTCTTCTCGAGACGGACAGAAGTCTTTGGTCAGATGATTCCACATATCTGGAATAAGCGCTCTGTAATGTGATAGAGGATGAAATAATTTTAGTTTTAATTATTTCTGTCTTCTAAATAATTCCGGGTTCATAAAATGTCCACAGCTTTAACGTTCTACGGGGTGTCTACATCTCTCTTTCTCTCTACCCTCTCCTTTCTCTTTGAAGGTTGGAGAGAGCGAACCGCACAGGAACACAGGACACTACTGTTACCATTACTCATGCAATGACAAATTGCACGGTATTATTTCACTGTGCTGTAGTTGTCCGTTCGGCAGAGGTATCCTGATTTGGGGTCGGGATGTCTGAAAACGAATCCCGTATCGTTAGACAGGAAGTAAGCCTCGCCGCAAAGATAAGAGGCCACACAGAGATCTGTCAACTACATCTGAATATGAGACGATCCGGGCTACGGGCCAAACACAGGGGTGAAAGCAGGAACAACTGCTCTGCTGGGGATCAGAACAAAGTAAAACACCCATGCACCTATTCATGCTCCAGCCATATAAGTTTACATAGGATTTCTTGACTCAGACCACTGGAGAGAGACAATAATACGCAGTTCAGCCCTTCAGCTCCACCTTAAGTTGGACAGCTTTTTATTTTGCTGATGTCATGAATCGATTGCACCATTTATTGGGGCTTGGAGAATCCCTTCTGGCCACAACAAGCTTATCGTTTGGTTTTCCTGCATACAAGAGACAGCATTGTGTGTTGTTCTTCTCATAGCTGATGACTGATGTGAGACAACTGTGTAGCTCTTGTAACCCAGCTCAGAATGGACAGTGTAACAGAGGATATTTGTTTGGTGCCCGAGTGTCGAGCGAACAACAAAGTGTTTGTGTCTTAATTAATTAGGAAGTGTGCAGAGAATGCTCTCTCTCTCTCTCTCTCTCTCTCACACACTCTTAGTCGTACATGCACACTGTAGCAATCACACGTCTTCTTGTTCGTCCCTGAAGAGCGACTAAGATTTGCTTATTGTTAACCTGCAGTTAGGTGTCTCCTCATGGTGAACCAAAGACAGGAGTTACCATCATTAGCACTGTTGTAAGGATTTCATCTAAGCACTCCGGCCCCAGGGACACATCTACATATGAGGGGGAAAAGATAAAAGAGATTGCAAATTTTAGAGCAAGCTGATAATAAGACCTCTCGAGGGCCGTCGTGTTTCCTCTTTATTAACGCTGTCCAGAGGTGAAATTAGGGTTGATTATGAGAGCAGGTGGGAGGTGGGTCTGATTTGGGATTTGCAGCACAGCCAGGCCATGTCAGTGGCAGTTTTATGTTTCGATGAAGACGCCGAATGTGGATTGCAAAAACCGATACAAAACAGGTTAATCATTTGGGTCATTTATTTTAAAGGTGAGAACTCATCATAGCGGGAGATTAAACATTCATCTGAAAAGCAATTCCCTTAGTGTGTTGTGTGTAAGGTAGCTATTTCATCTAACAAACACATGCATGTTCAGTAAGTGTTCAATGCCATTTGTAGACACTGAATGCCGGGATGTTTCCTTTTTCTGATGACATTTGGAATCCGATATTTCAAGGCAGAGCCTGAAATAGCCCGGGACTATATGTTGTTCATATTTTTCTAATCTTATGATTATGAAGTCAGTATATATTTTAGTAAAGCCTTTCACCTTAGAATACAACATTTTTGATTTAAGGATTATGCTTCACGTGTTGTCATGGATATGCTGTTCCTTTCATGATGATGAGTTGGATTATTCAAATAGGTTTGTTTAGCTTGCTAAGCCAAAGGCGGCTCATTTATGCATGGGTGCCCAGAGACAGATTGCAATCCTTCCTCTGTCTAAACCTGAGACTCCCCGTGCCGGGTAGGAAGCCTACTATGATAATCAATCAGAGATCTTTTTTTTTTACAATTTTTAAATTCCACAGGGCTATATTTCTCTCTTGCACTACTTTTTATGTGTGTGCTTTTTGTTTGCTGTTCGGCCTGTTTCATCTGAAATGCATTTGCTCTCTTTCATCCTTTTATCCTCCTTGTCAGCTCAACAGCCTTGATGCACTCAACCCTCAAAGCCTGTATTCTGTCCGATTTACTGAAAATTACTAAAAAATCTGTCTTTCCAATCCTCCAGAGACCCAGATCCCCCACGGCTTCCCCACGATCGATATGGGTCCCCAGCTGAAGGTAGTTGAGCGGACCAGAACTGCCACCATGCTGTGTGCGGCCAGCGGAAATCCAGACCCAGAGATATCCTGGTACAAGGACATGCTTCCTGTGGACATCAGCAGCAGCAACGGGCGTATTAAACAGCTTCGTTCAGGTACACTTTGATTTGATCTAATTCAATGCCCTCATGGTGTTACTGTACACGACACACAGTTAATGTAAATATAACAAAGGCAAGTTTCACGGCAGAAGATGCCATCAAATACCAACAGACATGAGACGTGCTAGACACGAGGATGATGGGATAGAACACAATACCTTTGTTGTCATGAATGACATGAAGGACGCATTCCTTTTCATCACACAGGACATGAAAGTGTTACTCAAAGTATGTCACCTTGAGTTCTTACAGAATGTTATTCCTCACAGCTGCAGCCACTCATAAAGTTACAGAGAAGTTGGAATGAAGTTGTTCCTGCACGTTTGCAATCTTTGACAGTGATTCATGAGCTCGTGACCCTCCAGAGTTACAGAAAGAGACATTTTCACTGTATTAAATAATCCCTAATCCCCTTAAAAACATGCAGCCGGGTGACAATGAGGCCAGCCGATGATGCATTAGCATCAGACGCTTCTTTGTTCACTGCAGCAGTCCACTTGATAAATAAAGAGTGCTGGCCTGACCTGGATCAGATGGAAAAAGGTGCAAGGTGGAAGGATTAGTGGCTTTTGACCAGATTTGTGACTCCCCGCTCTATCTAGCTCATTTAGTGAGTGTCAGGTCAGACTGCAGGTTTGAGGTTTGAGTAAAGATGAGAGCCACTCCAGAGAAAAAGCCTGGCACTAGAGCTGCCCTGTGGATGCAGTATACAGGTCACTGGAGCATGTTCACTTGGAGCGTCCATATTCATGCAATATTAAAACTCTACCACAAGCACAACCTAAATAAGTTACAGATTCCTCACATATATTATAATAACACAAATGCTACTTAATTGTTTGAACGTGTCTTTAATAACAAGGATAAACTGTGCTTCATTTTTTTTGTCAACGTCTACCAGTAAACTTTTAATTAGTTTTCTTTTTTGCAAAAAGTGAGTGCCTGGAAATATGCTGATATGTAATGCCCTAAGACTAACTATTCTTTTTATCCACCACCCTTTTCTTGACATCTGCTGCCATATCAGGATTTACATTTACTGCTCATGACCTGAAATGAGGCCAACTTTGCGATGGCGTAGAAAAGCAAATTCATTTGCTGCCACAGTTTAGCAGAGACCTAGTTCTTCCTTTTGCATCACACACTGCTGGATTTTTAGTGAGCCCACAGACACATTTGGTCTATCTTTTCACACCATCCAAGCCATTTACTCTGCAGAGATACTAACTTCTCACTTTTTTTCAATGTAATACCTTTGACTGGAATTCTTCTTCCTTCATTCTATTTATTGTGTATGCTTCTCTTTTGCCCATCTTACTAACTGCCTTCTGCACAAATGCAGTCCACACGAAGAGTCAGGCCATCTAAAATTAAAAAAGCTCAATAAAAGAGTCTGCTTAAATTGCAAACTATTATAATGCTACGAGAATGCAGCTGTAACTATTGTCTGCAAATACAAAAGTAGCAGGATTATATTTCAAAATGTTTGCATGAAAGAATGGACCATTTACAGACAGCATGTACAGTCCACAATGTAAGGTTGCTTCATAGCATTGATTTAGTACATTGAACTTTGTCACATTGCATTTAAGTGGCTTCTACTCTGTATCCCTTTTTTTATTATCTGTGGCCTGTCAGAAGCCATGTTTTTCTCTCCCACTATAAGTGGATTACTAACTAATCTCTCAACCCTGTTTGCATCAAAATTACTCCCACCTAGGTGGTACACCAATTAGAGGTAAGGATGATCAAGTGTGTTGGGTAATTTCACATCCACACCATTTCCTCACATCCACACCATTTCCTCACATCCACATCAGACCCCTTGCATCCCCCCCCCCAACCAAACGCCACATCGCCAGGTTCATCTGCGGCGTCAACGCCAAACCCACCCTCTTCCACGCCCCCCCTCGTCTCTTCCCAACGTGTCTGCTGTCTGCTCCCTAACAAGCAAATGATCACCAACCCTCATGCCAGGAGAATGGACATTCAAAAGCAAGTCCGAGGTGTTATTTTGTCAATTAGCATTCATACAACTCTTCTGAGAGTGTAAGCAATTAACCACATTTTTGAACACACAATACACTCGCGTTCAAACGGAGACATCTTTCAGCTTTCAGCCCTTTTCAGCGAAAAAAGGGGCGAGGAGTTGCATTTCCAACTAAAGGCCACTGTGGCCACAAGAGGATCTTGCTGCCTCCTCCATACAGCCTCAATGTAAACTGAAATGGCTGCATTTGCATACAGCCTATGCAGCGTTTCTTCCCCCCCCAGCATGGGAACAGGATGCCCGGTCAAGATTGTAAAGGTGGAAGCTTCAGCCCCTTTTTATGGTAATCATGTGCTTTTCCCCCGAGTGGAAGCATGATTTCCCTTCAACAACAGTGGGGTAAATAGTGGACTTCTGGGGTAAGCTGAATGCATTTGGAGCTACCAGCTGTCTCCCTCACCGTCTGCGCATCCTTGGCTCATAATACAACCCATATTCAATTCGATCTTTCACTCTTTCGGGCTTAAGGCAGAGGCAGGCTCATGGCAGCCTCTGTGCCCTTCATGTAATTTCTACACCTGTAAAAATGTAGATGAGCTTGTAGAAGATCTGCCAGTGTTTGGGTTGTTGGGATGTAATTAAAAGGGGTTTAGTGTTGCAGCTATGACAACTGCCATAGCAGTCACCTTCCACATTCCTGCAGTGCTCACGCTGTTTTCTCCCATGAGAGAATGGGCAGATTGACAGATTGGTGACACCGGCATTAGTATGCAGGTGCATGTCAGTGCTGAATCAGACAGCAATGAGCTCAGCCTGTAGAGCAAACACCTTGGAGAGATATGTTGTCATGAGATCTGAGGTGATATCATCACATGGCGCTGCCCCGCCCTGTTTCACTCCTCTTTTTTTGGCCTCACCGTGATCCAAGCCCCCCCCTTAGGTTGGTGGTGAACCTGTTTGTTGCATTCATCTCATACTGCATGATGTGAAAAAAGTATCCTCACATCATCTTATGCTGAGTATTTTTGTCATTTGTAAACTGCATGGTGTCTGGCTCCTTTCATGCTAGTACCATGCTGTTTTGAATAAATCACTCACTTGTGAACTATAAATGTACTGCAGAGAGAACTAGTTCTGCTTTTAAACGTGTATTTTTTTTTTTTTTTAATTGTGGGACGCAGGTAAGTTTTGCGGCTTTAAGTGTGATTTTTTTTTTTTCCTCCTCAAACTATAACTCGTCTCACCTGTCAACCATTTGCAATGCAGTCGCAATGATTGTAATGGACATGGGGTGTGGAAAGGACCACACCGGGACAGGTCTCCTGGGCTTTCATGCTCTGTTAGAAACAACATGTTAGCCCTCTCTCTCATGATTACAGTTTCTTGGTGAAACGCAAATCCAAGCCATCTGGCAGAGGAGCGTTTCCCCTGGGGGCTGCTGTGAGACAGGGTGAAATAGTTGGTGTTGAAAGAACACAATTAATATGACCTAACTGCTAAATGCATAGTCAGCAATCATTTAGGAAAAGATAGTGGCAGTTGCTTTGCAGCAAAATCTTAGGCCATCAAGAAAATGATGACTTAGAAGAACAGTTGAGTCATCAGTCTACAGTTTATTTTGGTTAAATTTGGTTGCATTTTTAATAAAATGAATTACCTTCGGCTCAAAATTCTAATAAATTCCTCTTGATCTTGAAGTAAAATCCTTAGTTTAGAACTGTGTAAAACACATTAATGCACGGTTGTTGATATTAAGCAGCAGATTGATTAGTTCCTCTGATTAGATATGGTCTATTCTTCTGCTTTTTCTGTGGTCATTCTGCAGCGTAGCTCAGCCTCGTCGTCTAGAAATAATCCTCCATGACACAAACACTTTGGCTTGTCAAGTATTTCCATAAGCAGAAGGCCTAATCAGACGTTGACGGTTGTGACATGTTATTCAGATAATTAATTAAAAAAACATTCAGTCGTGGTCTTTTTTTTTTCCTCCTTGACATCACTATGCAAATATTCTGTTAGCGGTTCCATTAAACTCGCCAAATCAGCTAAACGCTCATGTTGTCGTAAGCATTTTCTGGATAAAACCGCGTCCATGTCCGAGACACTTAATTAAGCGTGAACTGGGTAAGACTAGTTGACTACAGGCTCTCTACCAGTCACTGTACAGATATCTGCTTTGGCGTCATGCCAAATGACATCTCCTATTCCACGACTGTCAAGACCGCTAACGTTGTTAATCCTCTATGCAGGAGCTCTACAAATTGAGAACAGCGAGGAGTCGGACCAAGGGAAATATGAATGCGTTGCCATGAACAGTGCTGGGACCCGTTACTCCGCTCCTGCCAATCTCTACGTGCGAGGTAAAGTCAAATGTCTCTCTCAACTCTTGAATGAATTTGTTGTGTCTGTTGTCTTGTATGTTATCAAACCACAAACCGCCATGAAACGTCCCGTCGTTCTATACGTTCGCTCAGCGGTGACCATGCATCTTTACGGCTCTCTCTGCCGTTTCTGTGCATGCTCAGAACTCTTCACAGGAGTGTGTAGGAGTGTGCAGGCTGTGTTTCATTGACATCTTTCTCATTCTCAGCTTGGATGCATCTGTCAAGGTCGGACAAATTACACCTTTTTAATTGTTATCGGGGTAATATCTTAGTATATTCTGCCCACCTTCAACCTGAGCAGAAAACGGAGCGGAAAACACAGGGCATTTGATGGTTGTGTAATTTCCACGTTTGATGATCACACATATACCACTCTCTCTGTGTTTTTCTGTCCTTCAACCACATCTCTAACCATTATCCTTGCCTTGCCATTCCTCACATGCCAATAGTAGGAATAACCTCAACCTCCTGTTTGGCTGTGAATCCCACCAGGTGCAGCCTCTGTGAAACAGCTGCATTGAAACCATTTCCTCCACTGGCATTGAAAGCCGGGCCTCCTTTCTTTTTTATTTTGACTGTATCGAAAGGCTCTATTACCCCCCCTACCCCCCTCTCAAGCACAACCCAGAGCTCCTAAAGGCATGGAGGGGTCTGGAGTTTCAGGATTTGTTTGTGTTGTGGTGACTCTGTGAGCAGACTAATTCAAGGCACAGGAAAAGCATTGTAGCCATCCTGGAAAGAGCTGGTATAGGAGAGAGAATAGTCCAGGTCAGCCCCTGTGGATGACACCACTGTGTCTGATGTACATGAAACAGAATAGCTGCTCCAGTGGTTTGTGTGGGTGGAGGAGTGAGGGAGGGAGGGAGTGAAAGTGTCATGGAAAGAAGGAGATATATTCGGCTATCACCTCATAATTGTGTTAAAAGCATATACAGTAGTGTGTGATATATAAGCTACTTTTTTGATCTACGAGATAAAATTAGTGAAGCAGTGCCCAATGTTTCTATTCTGTCCCATGACAAAAAAATTACAAACCACAGCATAGGAAATTAATTTGTGCTATTTTAAAAAAAAGAAATCTGACTAAGAATGGCTCTAATAATGTATGTAATCAGTATTTTTTCTTATAGGAAGTATCCAAATAATGTTTTTCCCGACAGACAGAACCTCCTCCTGCATTAGAGGAATCAGAGGTAAAATCCTCCTCAAGGACCACGGCAGCATCCAGAAGGTTTAGATCTTACAGTAAATCTTGACAGGGGGTGGGAGTCAGCCAAAGCGTAAAGGCGAGGAAGGGATGCAAGTCTTGTCTATTAATCAGGGCATGCCTGTCACAGGTGCAAACGCAGCCTTTTTTCCCCCCACAGAGGTAATTACAATTGTTGTGTGGCGTGGCGCCAGCAGGGGCCCCAGGCCCGGCTTGTCTGTAACACCACCCAGGTAGCTGTCAACCCGTTGGCCCCGACAACAACTTTTCCGCCAGCCTCACCACACCAGTGGAGAGATAGAAATCAAACCAACCGTAACCTTTTAAAAGTGTACTTGTCTGGAATGGAGAACAAAGGCTCTAGTCATGTTTTCACTCCGTCTTTGTTACTGCTGCAGGAATGAGGAGACGAGACCTGGGGCTGTGCTATCACAGGGCTGCTTGATAGGGTTTAAAACTGGAGGGACTCAAGACAAGTGGCCTTTGACGTGACCCTCTTCATTTCTTGTTCCTTGTTGTTGTTTTTTTTTATTCTGAGACAGCAGGGGGGGGGATTTAGGGACTTACGACACCTACTTTCAAACTTGTAAACATAGCAAGCTTTGGGAGCAAACGTGTCATTTGACAACTGTTACAGTTTGCAGTGCTGATGGGTGCCGAAGCACAAAATTAAAACGACAGTTGGACTGTGAACTAATAAATACAATGGGACAATTGTCAACCCATTGTGATGTAAAAGAAAAATATTCGTTTTTTAACATTTGAGTAAATTGTAAGCATCAATCACTGGATTAAATTCAGCACCTTCTAAGAATTCCATCCTCCCTGGTAAGAACGCTCATTTCTAGCGTTGAAACGTCAATAACGGTGCCACTATTTGTCTGCTCATGGATGGTTTTTCCCCTTTCTGTCTGTACATCTATTTCTGTCCTTCCACTTATCATCCATTAAGAGTGTGTGTGTTTGTTTGTAGGTGTTTAGTTGCGCACCTTGTTTGCCGCGGGACGCTTTCGGTGACCCTCCTCTAAAGGTGGACTCCGCCGACGTGGGCAGAATCACAAGCGTCCTGCGATTGAGCATGAGCACTCGTTTGTCAAGTGTTTATCCCACAACGGAGGAGGGATGTCAGCTTCTGTCTGCTGGCACTCCTTCATATATCCATGTGACATGACAATATGTCACAGAGGATTAAGTGCTGCAGTTGGGCTTTTCTCTTACCAAATATCCTCAGACTGTTCTATGATGTGTGTGTGTGTGTGTGTCAGGGAGGGAAACTTACAAAATGATCTACACAGGTACATTTTCTGAATGAAAAGACTGAAAGAAAGAAAAGTTCTTTCAGTCTCTTTTTAATGATGATATAATTAGTCGATTGTCCTCCCTGTCACCAGATGTGTGCATTACTTTGCCTATCCGTGCCATATCACGAAACCCCACTGTGTCTATGGAAACACTGTTCTGTTTCACTGTGTCTTGTCTTCCTCTCCACTTTGTATCTTTTCATTCCATCGCTTCCCTCCATCACATCACTTCACCTGCAAACAGATCAGCGGGAAGGTTTGTCATTTTCACTTTTAATCCCCTTCCTTCAGAGTTTTAGGTGAGGTCAGTCATCCTTTCCAGACCCTGTGATGAAGACAACGACATCCCTACCCTGACAAAATATTAATTATAGCTCTCCGTGATAGTGATACTGTTTGCATGATCCCTGAATAACACCTGCATGCCTTCCAACGCCACACCCTGAACTGTGTTTCAATGAGCCTTGCCAAGACACACAAGGAGTGCCCGTGACGTTTGCTCGCATCATTATTAGATCTCTGTTGTGTCGTGCAGCCGTGCATTCCCAGTTGCGGCCATATTGTCAATATCGAGCACATCCACCAAAAGCTATAGCTCCTTTCACCTTCAGATTTCCCATCTGCCTCTGTAGGCCCGTCAGACATGTGTGATGGATTACTCCTGTATTCATGCGGCATCAGGATCTGTCAGGTATTTAGGAAGCAATACCCCTTCTCTCCCACTGAGGGACATGGGTATCAGAACTGACAAAGCTCTTCTCGGGGGATTATGTCTGTTTTACCGCCATGGGCATCCTCTACCAAGATTCTGAAGGATGTAAGAACAGCCACTTGTTAGGCTAACGAGAAGCCACCTCATCTACACACAACGCTGCAGCACACCAGTTATTATTAATGAGTTTGTTATGTCCACACATTCACAGACTGAACCTGTGATTTAAAGTTAATGGATGGTGACACTGACATTGTCCAAGAGAGGGAGTTAATGTTTTGGAAATGATGTCTCCCCTTGTACCATCTGCAAAACACTGCCGCTCAAAGTGCTGACCTATAGAATATTTAAGAAGGAGCTGGCAGTGTGCTGACGGTGGGGATGATCGGCCATCATGGCTGCTGCACAGCCCCGGTGCTGCTGCCAGGAAGCCTGGGAGCCCGCTGACTCTCTACCAGTTTGCTCCGATATAGATTGACTGGACAGGTTCTGCTATCCTTGGGCACTTTGTCAAGGCAGTTAAATTTATAGGTATCCAGCAAGCAGGCATGCAGAGTGGAGACGGGGCTTATTTTGTGGTTTTGATAGAGTCCCGGAGCCCGTCTCTCCACGCCGCTCTCAACAGGAGAGAGGCTTCGGGGGAATCAATAACAATTACCTGCCCTCTAGTCATTTTGTTCCACAGCACCTCTCCAAACTTAACCGCACGCCATGAATTATTCACAACATTAAGTGTTCAATATACACAGGCCCCATTGACTGACTGCTCTTAGCACTGTTTAGTCTATGGAATTTTCATGGAGACTGGTGCAAAAGAGCAATTACAGTCAAGGGGTTTTTTTTCTCCTCCCAGAGAGACACAGAGATGTTGCAGTGCATTAAGGGAAACCGGCAGTATAAATCCTGCTGGGACAGTTTCTTGCCGTAGTGTTTTGAATACATACGACCGGCAGTCGTGGGACAGCATTAATGGGTCCTCAGCAGGGGACTAAATGTTTGGCTTGGCTTCATTTTCTCCATAATCAAGGTTAAAGAAGCAATGGCACCTTCTTCTTACATTCAGCACTTGCTACGGAAATGCTCAGCATGTCATAAATTTAACGTGGCCTGACACTGATGGATGTTCACATAGCACTGTCAAGTCAGGTTTCCGTTGCCATGTCAAGCGGGTAAGTTTGTCATGGTTGCCAAAAGTTGCGAAGGGAAAAGATCTGAAGTGTGTAAATACGGGAGCCATTTCTCGGGTATCTTTATTTAGACAGAAAACAAGTGATATGTAAATGCTGGCTGCCTGTTTATTCTGGGCCAGCCTTCCAGAATTGCATGGTGCTGCTGCATCGGTGTTTGCCTTGTCCCTGGCGACGTCAACGGGCCCTTCTTGTCTCCATGGGAACCCTTTTTAATGTCAGCCTATCTGCATATCAGAACTGCACAAAGAGTGGGAGAGAGAGAGGGAGGGAGAAAGACAGGCTGAGCAGAAGGAGGCAGAGAGAGGGAGCAGGAGGAGAAATCAGACAATACCGTCTCCACGGGGTCTCTCAATGATGCAACTCTCTCTTCCATTTGACACTCTGACAAAAGAGTGCCAGACATAGTTTCTAGGCTAGTTTTTGATTATATCCCCTTTTGTAGGCAAGAGGATAAAACACCCCCTCAAAGTTTTCTTATGAATCTCCATTGCCATTTTGTGACAGTCCTATTCTTCCCTTTGTGCCCGCCTGCACATTAGGACAAAAGCGATCTGCCCTCCATTCAATTTGCTTTTCTGAGTTAGCTTTTAGCCTCGTGGTGGGGCTAAGACCCTTCATCAGATCACATAAAAACCTCCATATTCACCTGACATTCTCCTACTTATACGTCTCTTTGTCCCCCTTAGTGCGACGAGTCCCACCCAGATTCTCCATCCCGCCCACCAACCAGGAGGTGATGCCAGGCGGCAGCGTCAACCTGACGTGTGTGGCGGTGGGCTCGCCGATGCCCTACGTCAAGTGGACCATGGGCCAGGTGGAGCTGACCAAGGAGGAAGAGATGCCGCTGGGACGCAACGTGCTGGAGGTCACCAACATCCGCGAGTCGGCCAACTACACCTGCGTGGCCATCTCCTCTCTGGGCATGATCGAAGCCACCGCTCAGGTCACTGTCAAAGGTGAGGGCTGTTGTTCAGACCAGCTGTCGGCGTGACCAACCTTTGCTGTTTATTCAAGACACCCACAGTTCGATAATGAAACAAAATATACCAGTTTCAAAGGGCCTTTCTTCATGTTAGTGAAGGCCTTCCCTTCTGCATTAAAGTGTTTGTGTTCCTACCCACCTGTGTGAATATAGCTACGTGAGTGTGTTGTCTAACTGTTGCAGCCCCTCTTATCAGTTGTCCTCTGTATTGATCCCACTTTCCACTCAACTGATCGATATACAGTCGTTTAATGGGGCCACAGTAATACAGACCCGCTTCTTTCAAGAAAGACGTGATGAAGACCCTGTTTTGTTTGTATGTGTTATGCAGTCACAACGACAACCACTCTGGCAATTTTCTTGCATTGTGAGTCATGTCCAGGCCGGTTATGAAAGACAAATTTGGAATTTCAGTCTGGCGTTTCTATTCATTTGGGGATAATGGCTGCTGACAGCACTATAAGGATTAGCTTATGAAACAATCATTTCAGTGCTATGAGATACAGAACAGAGAATTACATGACCAGCCATGCCTTCTCTCCACGAGAGCTGTATTGTGCCTACATTTTGAGAATCATGGTTTCAAATGTGTCAGACATCCAATTTCTTTCAAATTACCCACAAGTCCTAAATGTCTATTCTTGATATGAAAGCTAATACCCTCCGTCTCTCTCCTCAGCCTTGCCAAAGCCCCCCACCTCCCTTATTGTGACGGAAACCACAGCCACCAGCGTGACTCTCACTTGGGACTCTGGAAACCCAGAACCTGTCTCCTACTACATGATCCAGTACAGAGCCAAGTCTTCAGACAACGGCTTTCAGGAGGTGGAAGGTGTGGCAACCACCCGTTACAGCATCGGCGGACTCAGCCCCTACTCTGAGTATGAGTTCCGTGTCATGGCCGTCAACAACATTGGCCGCGGACCGCCCAGCGACCCCGTGGAGACGCGCACCGGTGAACAGGCCCCCTCCTCGCCACCCCTGCACGTCCAAGCGCGCATGCTGAGTGCCAGCACGATGCTGGTACAGTGGGAGCCGCCCGAGGAACCCAACGGGCAAATCAGAGGCTACCGGGTCTACTACAGCTCGGACCTGACGGCTCCACTGAGCGCCTGGCAGAAACACAACACCGACGACAGCAGTCTGACGACCATCTCAGGCCTGACCCCTGATATCACCTACAGCCTCAGGGTGCTGGGCTTCACCTCTGTTGGTGACGGGCCACCTTCTGACATCCTGCAAGTCAAAACCCAGCAGGGAGGTGAGCAGCCAGTCACTGTGTGTGGTTCTTTGCTTTAATCAAAGTGTATGTTCATGTAATTGCCTCCAATTATGCTTACATATATCGTCCGACAGCAGATCTCGTATCGTATTGTGATAATGGTGAGAAGATATATAAAAGTAATATCTCCCCTAAAATGATAATTAATATTGAACTGCTTCACAATCATCCCTGTTTCTTCTTAAAGTCTCAGTGGTTGAATGTTGCATGAAATCATTTTCATAGTCCAACATTAAGGATATCATATACTTATCATACGCACGTCCGCAATCATTCATTAATCGTTCATCACTGTATTCAGTGTGCTCATTCATTATGTATCCATTTGTCTGTTTACTTGTGTACTTCAATACACTTTTCATTGATAAAGAACCCGATCATGTGGTTTGTGTGTTATGAGATGTTATGCTCAACGTATAACGGGTTAGGAACTTAGTAGCAGCCTGCATAACTGAACGTACATTCAATGAATTTTGCTTGCAGAATTGGGAATGTATTTATCACAGCTAAGGCTTTAATGCTACATGTATTTACCTACAACACATGTGAAAAGGGCTCATAAGGCTAAATGTGTAGTAGTAGGGGTGGAGACCGAAACATATGAAGGACGCAAGACTCTGTTGTACCTAAAAACAAGATATTTTACTGAAAAAGACAAAACATACTCAAGGTACAAATCAGAGAAACAAAAGGGGTTGGCCAAACAGACCAAAAGATACTGGGCCAACATCTCAGTGGGCTGTAAGAACCCAGCTCTCCACCCCTAAACTATCAAAATAGGAAATGACTTAACTGAACAAATAAAAGACCCGATAACTAAACTACCATCTCTGACCCAAACTAAAATAACAAAACCCAGCAAGTCTAAAGACATGATTGGGGTCGGGAAAGAGTTGGGGAACAAAACAAGAAAATCCCCAAAAGGTGAATAACGCCTGTGCTGTGCAGGCTCTACAAAGCAAAGTGAAGTCAAAAAATGTCCCCTCTTTTACGTGACCATCCTAATTAGCTTCAGGTTGTCCTCACCTAGAAAGGAAGGCAGGTAAAGAGAGAGAGAGAGATTTATTCACATATACTCTTGAAAGATGCCCAATGACGCCCCTCAGGGCTTCTAGGTAACCACAGGTAACATGTGGTTATTGCTGCTGACAATGTGGAGACGATTTCTTTTAATTCTTCAACCTCTGTATCCAGTCCCCGCCCAGCCGTCCAGTTTTGATGCTGAAGCTGAGCTGGACAGCCGCATCTTGCTAACATGGCTGTGGCCTGTACAGGACCCCATCACTAAGTATGAGCTGCAGTACTGGGAGGACGGCTCGGAGAACAAGGTTAGAATAACAACACGGAGTTCTAACTTTTGTCTGACCTCATTTTCTCTTCTAGATACAGTCTTCCTCACTACATATCTGTCCGTCTGCTCTTTATGATGTTTCTCTGAATGTGAAGCCTCGGCTGCACCAATGTCATTGTTGTAATGCACCTTCCCCACCTGATGAGAGGACACGTTTTTTTGTTGGAACAAGTCGCTCTCACATTTGGCTTCATTCTCTACTTTGTATGCATATAGGAAAGAGATCTTGGCTCTAACAATACAACAAATACTGCCTCATGTAGCCGTAAACACACAAAGAGTTGTATGACTGTCTGTGATCTTAACTGAGTGACATCCTTCTGTCTAAACCCTCCAGATACATGTGACCTTCAACCCAGCTGGCTCCTACGCTGTGGAGGGTCTGAAGCCTGACACCTTGTACCGCTTCTCGCTGGCAGCCCGTTCTGAGATGGGTTTAGGCGTTTACACTCAGCCCATTCAGGCCCGCACTGCACAGTCCAGTAAGTCAACTCTCTCTCTCTCTCTCCGTTGTCTCATGTCCTTGTTGTCCACTAACCAGAGATTTTGTAGAGCAGCGGTCACCCACGGCCGGCTGAAGCGGGTTTAGGTCTAGGCAGGGGAAAGTTGAGTTTCGTCGAGTTAAATCAGGCAACGTTGGCAATGTCAAGTCAATTACAGCACAACATAAAACGCTGACAGTGCAGCCGACGCGGTCAGCCTCGCGCTTCCACCACCTCCCCTCTGTCACCTACACTAACCGTCCTGTCCATCTATCTGAGGGCAGACCCTGTGTTCAGTGTCAAAGGTACGTTTAATGTGTCTTGTTCCCACATTTGTGAGCTGTGCTGTTTTTTTTTTTCCCCCTCTCATATCAGTATGTGCTTTTACAGTGCCAGCACTCAAAATGTCACTCCGTCAGCTGACTGCTGTTATTTTTGCTGCGGTGGCAGCATGCTTGCACCACTTCACCCAGGAGGCTTCTATTCCCTACATTTGTGCCTGGCGTTTGCCCTATCCAGAGCTACATTTGATTATAAACAAAAGGTTCACATTGTTGTACCTTTAATTTGTAAATGGTATACATGTAATTAAATACTGCACTGTGGAGGCCTCATAACACAGTGGAGAACCGTAAAAGGAAGGATCAGATTTAGATGAGCTTTATTACAGCGGGTTAAATATCATATTACATTATTGTAGTAGTCTAGAAAAGAAGTAAGTCAGTTGGACAGAGGGTGTGGATCTCTCTTTTAGAAGTCTCTGCCTGTTTGGACTGACAAATCCGTCCAAGAGCTAACACCTCTGACAACCACCGAGTTATATAACTGTCAATTGAGCTCATGAGTGGTGATGAGTCTGTGTCCTTGGGCCTCTTGACGGCAGGAGTCACAAGGACACAGAATTTGGAAAACTGAATTTGGATTTCATGCAGCAGGAGGGATGGTGTGCATGAAATAAGCCGCAGCCTTGGGAAGATTCTGAGGCAAATAGGCAGCAGGAAAGGGTGACATTTTCTAGTGCTGCATTTAAATGGTTCGTATATATACATATATTTAAGATTCAGAGCAATGAACATAACTCTGCTGTGTGTTTATAATGAAATACCGCAACTCTGCTACTCAGTTAAGGACTTGACGACCTACAAAAGCAAGTCAGTAACAGTGGTTAAGATAATTGAAAGGGTTCGCTATGTTTGTAATATAAACAAAATAAATCCTCTAAATGTGAAAGAAGGAAATATTCTTAACACTAACTCGAAAAAATTCAACTGTACGACCTCTGAATTAAAGTTTATTTTATTCACCGAAATAAGACAGGCTTAACTCATTATAAAACACACTTTACAAACTTTAAAAAAAAACAGTTCCAACTTGTGTTTGATTGAAATAAATCCTTAATTCACTGAGTGAGAAAAGAAGAGAATATGCCAGCTCTATATGCTGCGTTTCCCCCCACTGATTCTCTCCAGCTGCCCACAGACCAGCTGCCCCCCGACTCTCACTCTTCTGGAGTCAGACCATTAAATCAAAGCAAATTCTAATGAATAAAAATCACCCAAAAAACGCCCCGCTGGTCCTGGTTGTCTCTTCCTGTTTGTCTTTGGGATCCTTAAGGAGGTCTCCAACACGAGTGAAAACTTTCATTCCTAGTAACACACACTCGGGCAACATCATTAGCAACTTCAGGTGGTGTTCTTATGATAGACCTAGCTTGGATAGGTAGGGGTGAGAATGAAAATCTTATTTTCCCTCTACGCTCCAATGTTTTGGAAAGGTGGAACTTCATGTTCTGGCATTAGCAAACTGTTCATTGCTCTGCTTATTAAATATGTATTTCCATGGTCATGCTTTGCGAGAACACCTTGGTTTGATTTTTTTTTCGTGGTACATTTTATTCTCTTTTTGAGGATGCCCTTTTTTTGTAGAAGTGAATAGTTTGTGACTTAGTTGGAAGCATGAAATGTGTAGCATTGTTATGGTTGTTTTCACGGTCATTCTAGTTTTAAAATGGTTTCATTTCTGTTTTTACCTCTGGACTTGAGAGTTTGCTTATATTTTATGCTGTGGCTGTTGTAAATGTATTTTTTAAAGTTATTATTCCAGACTTACTCTTAACTGGAAACCTCTTATTTGTGTTTCTACACGCACTGCGCTGTGCCAGAGGAGTTTGTAATTATAAACCATAGCAGGGTGATACGCGCAGAATATAATGGAATTGTCAATATTATTGGACAGTAGTTTCAGGCCAAAACCGTATTGGTACAACATTGTTCCAATATTGTTCCAGTGGCTACAAATCAGATGACAATAAGCTGGAATGTTCATGAATGTTATTGATTATGAAATGATAGCTTCAAGCACAACTTGGGAGGCGGCCTCCTGTGTCTCAGCTGCAGCGCCGAGCAGGCTCTATCAAAACGCCGCCACGAAGCCCACAGCTTCCGCACCAATGTGTGAAAACCAGTCAACAATGTCAAGCACTTGTTCACACACTTGCACATCGACGGCCAGTTTATCGCTCGCTCTGCATGCGGAAGGCAACAGAGAGGGCCGTTAGGGACCAATTGCGTCTTTATAAAAACATAACCTTGTAAAATGTTGGCACATTTGATATTAAGTTCATCTCACCCCGTCGTTTCATGGCCTCTCGCATAAATGCAGTGCCAAACACAGCTATAGCAGTAGCCTGGTAATGTGCTTTTTTTTTTTTGCAGCCAATCTCAGTCCGGAGGAAGCATCCTGTTTAGTGTGGAAGCTTTTTGTATGCAGTGTAATATTATTATTCAAACTTGAGATATAATGAATGTACCACCATCAGTATGAGAGCAAATTATTTGTGAATCTCACCAGCTCAGAAAGTGACTCTTAATCGTCTTCCATTATTAGGCACATGACGTATCCAAAACATGGAAAGGGTTAGCTCCACTTCAACATCAAGTACTCAGAATCAAATCTGAATCTGGGCAACATTAGTTCAGTTTTACTGAAGGACTAATGCCACACTTCATCTTCCATCCCGAATAAAACAATCTGATGGTGACAAATAAGGATTCATATGTAGCTTAATTCTTTTTACACATAACACACGTCCTGAAACTCAAAGTGATGTTTTGAAGATTACATTTAAATGTCACTGCCGTACAAAAAGCTTCCCCAGTTTTGCCTGACGTTTGCTTGTGCTTGTGTTTATTCTTTGTGTGCTCGATTCGTGCCCCCCGTCCATGTTGTTGTGCTCCCCTCCCCCCTGCAGCCCCATCCGCCCCCCCTCAGGATGTACACCTGGTCAGCCTGAGCTCCACCAGCCTCAAGGTGAGTTGGGTGGCGCCGCCCGCCGCTAGCCGCCACGGCGCCATCGTGCGCTACACAGTCAGCTACCAGGCCCTGGCTGGAGAGGACACGGAGCGGCACGAGGTGACGGGCATCGGCGCCGAAGCCGCCAGCTATTTGCTGGAGGGCCTGGAGAAGTGGACTGAGTATCAGGTGTGGGTGAGGGCACACACTGATGTGGGCCCGGGCCCCGAGAGTGCCCCGGTGAGGATGAGAACCAAAGAGGATGGTAGGTTGACACCGCCCCCCTTGAGCAGACTTCTCTCAGACTCTTTTGCTTGGGGCTGCCTGTCACTATTTCCCTTCACTAACTTCACTGTTGTTGACGATGCGACATTGGTAGCAAAGGTCACCTTCTCCTCTAACACCTTACATCTATGACTCTGCACTACTTCCCTGTGTTTTCCCTGTTTTCCCTGTTCACTGCCTTCTTCCTTTTTCTTCCCTCTCTTCTGAGGGATTAGAAGTGGAGCAGGACTCTCCCTCTCGTCCCGTTCTGTCGCTCTCGCCTCTTTCGCTCACTCTTCCCCTCGTTTTGTTTGCAGTGTGATAGAAAGCGGCTGCTCCCTGAGAGAGTCGTCTATAATTAATGTGTTTGAAGTTTTGCAGCAACACAGCTAATTTCATACTGAAATCAAGGGCATTACAGACACATCGCTAGACCCCATGCTGTGGTCCTGCGTGGGGTGTTTTGGGGACACGGTAGATGTAGAAGGTCGAACTGTGTAGAGATGATGTTGATTAGCCAAATAGTATCACTTCCTTCAACAGAGCACTCAAGTGTGTAACAAAAAAAAACTCAGGAGTCATTTAGTTTTTGGCTTCTCATCAGAAACACAGTCAAGTAGGGAAAATCACCAACTCAGCATATTCTGACTCATTCCTCCCTCTCACTCTCTCACTGTCTCTCTCTCTCTGCCTCACTCTTACATTCTGCCTTCCCTTCTTCTCTCTCTCTCTCCCCCTCCTTTTTTTTTCTGGCCTTCAGTGCCAGGAGCGCCCCCCAGGAAGCTCGAGGTTGAAGCCATAAACTCCACAGCGATCCGGGTAACCTGGAAGCCACCCCTGCAGGGGAAGCAGCACGGCCAAATCCGAGGCTACCAAGTCATTTTCTCCCGGCTTGAAAACGGTGAACCGCGAGGGCAGCCTAACATCATGGACGTTGCTTTGCCAGAGGCACAGGTACTGGATGATGTCTTACTGCTGTCCAGTCTTTCCCCTTTCATTGTCGATAGCTGTCTTCTGTTCATTTCCCATTATTTTCATTCTCCACTGCTCCCGTGTTCCCTTCCATTCTCCGAGTTCACACTTCATTTCCTCCATACCGGGTGACACATATGGTATTTGCTGCCCCCCACCCCTCTTTTCTTTCTTTTTTTTTTTTTTTTCATCTTCCTCCTGACTTTCTGTGACATTTGACTCTGAATTAGTACCCCTGCTTCCACAGCTTTGGATTAGCGGCGGTAACAAGATCCATTCTAATTCTACAGTAATAGCTATTAAATATTTTATATGTGTTACATCAGGATGAGGCTTAGTGGAATCAATGCACCTCTCTTTGCGGGTTTTAGCAGTAATACATATGCACTGCCTTGTTACCATGTTTATAAATTAGAGTTATTTTCCTGACACCGCCCTTTTACGCATTAATGCAAGCTGCTCCAAATCGCCCCAAAGCTATGTGACACCATGAGATGAATGAGAGATTGTAATCCTTAAGAGGGATTCAGAGATTCATGAATATTTTAAAACCAAAAAAACCCCACTCACACTTCCCCCCCCCCCCCTCTCTTTGGGAGAGGAGCGACCAGCTTAAGAGCCTTCTTCTGATTGTTTGCCGGGAGTAACATTTGCGTGAACACGTATCCGCTCGCACCCCCGATGGCCTCGCACAAAAACAACTCATTTGAGCAAGTAAGCGCTCCCTGGCCGCAGGAACACTGTATAAAAAAAAAATCTGCACAGCCTCGCATGTGTCTCTGAGCGGCGTTGGCTGATAAATGCTTTGCAGCAGTATTTAGGGAGAACCAACAGGTTGCTGGTTCAGTTCCCAGGCAGCACACACTGCTTTACCCTTGAGTGGAGCTTTTAACTCTCATTTGCTTCGACAAACACTCGGCTGTCTTAAGTCTTATCTTTACAGAAAGGGGGAAGCACAGTCGAAGTCACCTTGAAATAACATTTCAGATGGACCACGTCCCGAGTGATGCAAAGTAGCAGCTCGTGGGTCCCCGTTATGTAACCAGGCATCCGGCGATGAATGCATAATGAGTATTATTTTGTGTGGTTGTCACGCCACCCCGAGTGGCACATCTCACATCCATTATGCTGAGAAATGTGCGAGTGAGGCTTTGGCTGATATCACCTGTCCACATCTCTGCACCTGGCCAAATGGTCAACTCCCAAACACAGTCCGGCCTTTGTTTCACCGCAGTGTTTCCTGGCAGCTGCTGCTGACAGTTCATTGTGATCCGTCTGCGGACTGCAGTGTTTGACAGCCAGGACAGCATCGTTTGGTGTGAAAGAAGACAACAACATGGGGGCTGCTCGTCTTCCTGCTCGTCTTCTGGACATGTGTAGCGTGACTTTGTTTCTGCGCTTTGAAAGCTGATCCCAACACGACCCGCCTTGTTGTACAAACCATACTCCATGTCTCACCTGTGCCAGATTCACACAGTAGACACGCCGCGATTAGGTGCTCGAGTTAGCTCTCATGTTCCATGGGACGTCCGGGGCGCCTCTCAAACTCACCGTTCCCTCCCTGGCAGAAAAACCTGACATTCCCCACCCTCCTCCTGTGTTTTTCCTTTCTCTCCTTCCCTCCAACGGCCCTCCCTTTCTCTCCTGTCCTCCTTTTGCACCCTTCTTGCCTGAGAAGCTGGTTGAGTAATTACCAGAGGCTTGCGTGCAGGATGGTTACCCTTGATTGAATCATCTCAACAGATTGTTTTCTGTGAGGCGGCAGCTGAGTAGCCAACCTGCAAGGACCTGCCCAGACGTCATTAAAGACCACACAGTCAGCCGGCGCTCCCGTGTCCACGTTTGCCCAACTGGTTTTTCGAAACAATCCCTCCTTTTCTCACACGTCTTTCCTTTCCCGTACCCCAACAACAAGTTTAAAAAGCAGTGCAGATAACGTGAGCAGACATGCTCGCTGCTAGATCAGCGTTGCGGTGGGCGTTCCAGCTGGCTGAGGAGAGTTCATGACTCATCGTAGACTCATGCAAATCCCACAAATGCACACCTGTAATTGATAATGACAAACAAATCTATTTTCTTCTGTCTTGCCACATCCCGTGTCATTTTTCTCAAGAAATTTGCACCTGCACTGGATGCGCAGTGAAACTGCCGGGAGGACAATAAAATAAAATAAAACATTCCGGTGGCTTTTACAACACAGCACAACCAGGCTTCAATCACAAATCTAAGCAGACCGGTGGGATTGTAGATTCTGTCAGAATCACCTCTCACCTTTTCTTTGTCTCTCTGTTTCTGTCTCCTTCTCGCCTCTTCACCCTCGCTCAGGGTTAGCTGAATCGCTGGGAGGAGAACGAGGAGAGCTTGCCTGTGCGTGGGCGGTTTAAGCGCCTCTTTTCTTTTCAAGCAGGAGCCCACACAGCGCCCTCATTTCCCTGCTAAATTTAAACCAGAGGCCGCGTTAACAGCGGGATGTTTCTAAGCGTGTTTCTGTTGGGAAAGTGGCCTGGACCTGGGTGGACACGTCCACACCACATAGCCTGCTCCACCGCTGGCAACCTCTAGCCTCATGTGTTTCATACGGCCATCTATAAAAAAAGAAAAAAAATGACGTGATTGAGTTTGAAGCCATCAGCCACCGTCTATGTTTCTATGCCTTTTCTGCACAAGTTTGCCTTAATTTGGCACGGCTATTCCAGGTTCATTTTGTCCGACCAGTCATGCGTTGTGGCGGTGTGTGCGTGCGTTTGTGTGTCGGAGCGATCAGGCGAGGCGATGCCTCACTGCGTCTATGGCCTTCGCTGCCTCGGATTGGAGTTGAATGCGAGTCGGGGAGAGCGAAAAAAAAAAAAAGAGAAAAGAAGCACCTCGGCCCGTTTCACTCCATCAATCATGACAGCTCCTTCTCTTCCACATCACTCGTCCCCCCCCCCCTCGTTCCCATTTTTATAGCCACACATCTCAGCCCATGTCATCACATTTGCATTCACCCGCCTGCAAATTATACCGCTCCGTTTCCACAAACGACGCTTATCAGCAATGATGTGTTTTCAGCTTGCGTTGGCATTCGAAATATAAATGGGGGATAATTTATAATTCTCCCGTGGATTTAAGCAGAAAGCAAAAGCAGTTGCGATAGAAAGGGATTAAGCCCAAGATGAGATAGGAACTCTTGCGAACCTTAATGTGTTCGCTGCTCTGTTGACATACTGAGTGGAGTCGACGGTAAACAAATTAAGCAATTAGGCACATCGCAAACTGTTTTTCATGGAGTTAAGTAGCAGCTGTTCTTAAATGGTACTCTTTAGGGCCCCGCCACATAAGGGGGGCATGCGGCAGCAGTTTTTTTGACGCGAGTGCCTCGACCAGTCCCCACTGAGACCGTACAAAGGCCTTGCTTATGCTCCAGTTAGCTGGTGGTTGATGACTACCTATCCACAGGGAGGAGGGCGGAGAAGTTTGGCCTTTTGTCTTTTCATACGCCAACAGTCAATGGAGGATGATGAACACGTCGGACCAGTGCACAATGAATCAGCAGAGTATGAGGCTCACTTCTTTTGTTTGGGGAAGACGGGAGACACAAGGAGGGAGAGAGGGGAAAGCTAGAAGGCAGAAATCTGTGCTGACTTTTGGCTTGATGGCATTTTTCTACTGTTTGAACTTCATGTTCTTCTTCGTAAAGGACTAGTCCACTTAAATTACAAAGAACACATTTTCTCAATCGTCCCTCGTGGTATCCAGATTGTATCTAAAATATAGATTTTGTTTTATTTGCTTAAGATTGAGATACGATTTGATCTTCCAGGCGTGTATTGTTGGTCTGGATCAAACAAAGCACAGGCATAAGCTTATTTCCACAAGAAAACATCTAATAAGCTGATTACTTGTGGTTTCTGGCACTTCCTCTTCTTATTAAAGCTTTCAGCTGCAGAACAGAACTGCAGAAGAGCTGCAACTTACAAGTAAACTTATTTAACAACATCACACTGTAATCTTCTAAGTAGTCATATAACATTCCAAACTATTTTATGATAACAGCTGCATTTTACAAATATGGTAATAATGATGAACAGCTTATAATGATGAAAATCCGTTCACCTCCATGATTCATATTGTGAGAGGGTGAACAATGAAAATTGCCAACTTGGATTTTTCAAATCTGGAAAAATAAAATCTAAACTCAACCAAGTATTATATTTTTTAAAAATTTAGTTGAACCAAACCTTTAATTAGAAGGTTTCCGCCTCCATCCCTAATTCCCTCACGTCTCCACCAGCAGCAACGTTCAGATGTAATTGTTTGCCTCCACCACCTTCCTCCTGCGTTCTCCATTTTGTCCCACATCAGTGTCACCTCTCCTCCCTTGTCAGCCGAGCCACCCATCAGTGAACTCCTCTGCAGTAGCTGAACTGTGGCGCGAGTTGCTGGTAAACACCAGCAGTTGCGTTCTGCATCGATGGGGTTTGATGTCACAGGGCTAGCATAGCAGCGCTGGTAATAGGATTTCATGCTCGGCACCGACGGAGCCCCGCGGCACGAAATGGGCTTTCACTTCCCCGGGGAATCACTTGGCCGAGCGCAGTGAGCAAGGAGAACATTTTGAAAACATATTGAAATATAATGAATAAAAGGCCCTCCCTCCATATCTGAGAAGAGGAGAGAGGAAATGCTTCAGAGATTCTGCATATTTTATGCTTTATGTCCACAGTGAGATAGTTATCATGCTGAATAGAGGTGTCCTGTGATTAAGGGAGAAAGCGTTTTTTATTGGATTCATAGGCAAATGGGAAACAAGGCAGTGCATCACCACCAATAATGAATTTCACAACCATTGCTCATTTTGGCTTCACAGTTTGTTTTACACCAGTCTTCCCTTTTTCCCTTCCATCACACTCTCTCTCCCTCTGTGTTTTCTCTACTGCATGACTCTGTTGACACCTACAGTCATCTGTCTTTGAGCGAAAAAAAGACCAGTGCTTTTTTTCCTGTTGTGTTGTCCCTGACTCATTTCTCTTCCCATCCGTGTCCCGTGTCTTCTCTCCCATCAGTGGAATATTGAGGAGTCCACCGAGCATGTGAGTAACCCTCATGTGTGCTGCTGGGTTGTCTTGCAGGGCAGGCTCTTCTCCCCTCTGCAAAACGGGGCTGCTAGTGTGGATTTTGAGTTGCGTGTGTGTGTGTGTGTTTAAGCCATGCTTATAATTCGCGTGGTGTGAATCCTCATGAAAGATCATAACCTCATCATAACCACAGCGAGAAATGTGTGTCCTAATGATTCCTGGTTTTTATATATGTGTGTGTGTGTGTGTGTGCGTCTAAGAGCTATGACCACAAAGCATGAGGATTATTTCCAATGATGATCGCGGACACGTCCACATTTTACCATCAGACAAACTCGTAGTAACAGCTGGGCATTCACTCACATCCCAGACGCTGCAGTGTCGTCGTCTCCCCCCCTCCCCGTCATTGAACGTACCATGCAGTCAAAGGCTGTGTGTCACTATCCCAGTGTGATGCTGACATTAATCAGGCTCGCCTAACCTGCTGTCTCCCCTACTGTTCCACATGACATGTCTATCTGAGGGGAGGAGCCGTGTGTTTTATCAGCTCCACACATCTCCCAAGATTGCCACCAGCCTTTCATGTTCTTTTCGTTTGCGTGGATGGCAGCTCACTGTTCCGTGGCTGTCACAAAGCCCTTTGTTATGACTTATTACCTCCTAGACGTCATATCGCACGAGCGAAAAATGCAGAGCCACTTACGGTTCCTCGTCGGAAATTCAATAGAAACCTGCCAGAATAGCGAATAGTGTTGTCAAGAGCAAGGAGGTTGTTTAAAAAAAGGTTTATCATTTAAAAGAAATAAATTGGAGCGGCCTCAGATGCTAATTTCCTCTCTCACAGAAAAACGAAGAAAACTGGTTAATCAATTCTATGACCACCTGCAAAGGTTGATGGAGTTTTTTTTTTTTGGTCGCTGGATGTTTTCTTCCTTTTCCAAAGAGATCATTTTTATTTTATAACAGCCAGTTAAGTGGAAATCTTTCTGCACGGCACCCATGGCCAGATTCTTTCAGCTTCACCCACATTGCATGAGTCAGGCCCGCCTCCTCTCCCTCTCCTCTTAATGTGTTGATTAACACCTGACAGACACAGAGCTAGACGCCGTCATAGGAAGACATCTGTTCTCACGTCTTTGTTATTTCTTTAGCAGCCATGTTTCGGCGATAGCAGTCTGTTTGTCAGGTATCTGCTGTAGTGTGTCCAGCTGCAACAACATTAGCATTTCTTGTTGACCCATGGCATGTTCACAGAGAGACGGATTTCAGATAGTTATGGCATTTTTAATACAAATCAACACTAATAAAACTTAAATGGTGTGCTTTAGCGATAAAAAAAAAAAAATGTCAGAGGCATTGTTCAGACAATGCTGCTCATTTCCCCCCTGACATTTCCTGCCCTAGTGAGGATAGTGGCGTAGGGAGGCTTGCAGAGAAGAATCCATTTCTATAACTAGTCGACTTGATAATCTCCGTAATGCCCTTTGGTGCTGCTGTAAGCATTTGCTCTGAAGGAAACTTTTGAAATCCTTGCTTTTTTATTTCTGCTGAGTTTCAAAAGTATTGCTAGACCCAATTTGACCTTGCCAGAATAAGGGGGAAAAAAGATCTCTTCGGCTGCCACTGCTGAGACTGTTAAAGCCATTTTGTATGATTAAAGTAATGAGACTTCTTCCATAAAGTTAAAATGGTTTTACGATACAGTAATTTAGCATTTTCTCCCCCGTCTCCCTTAAAGGCTAGTATGGGAGCACCAAATGTCCCTTAAAGAGAGGGGCTGTAAAAAAGCATTGTCAAACAGAACCGGCTTATATAGACTATTAAATGTTCTTCTATGGTTAGGAAATTAAAACTTCATTAGTTAGAGAAACA
Source organism: Eutrigla gurnardus (assembly GCF_963514095.1). NCBI lineage: Eukaryota > Metazoa > Chordata > Actinopteri > Perciformes > Triglidae > Eutrigla > Eutrigla gurnardus. The sequence continues at coordinate 22,339,339 of NC_139918.1, forward strand.
GCATTAGAGCAAAGCTGTATAATATAACAAGTAGGAGAAGTTTGCGAGGACTTCCGGCAGGAAGGTTTGTAGGCATCGGCGTATCCTTTCCTCTCCGTGGCCCCAGACAGAAACAGCTAACTCCGGCGTGTGTGCTCAAGCCGCAGGCGTTCATTTATTCTTAGTATCCAGTGTATGCCCACGTCTGCGCGTATCATCGTGAACAATTATGGTTCCTCTGTATGCATGCGTGTTTGTGTTGAGTATGTACGTCGTCGAGTGTGTGCCTTCACGTATGTCTGTTTACATATGGGCTTTGTTCGAGCTCAGAGTGTTTAATTCCATCGTGTGTGGGTGTGTTTTTATTAAGCCTGATGCAGTCTGGTGAAGTGAGTGCCAGCACTGCAGCAGGTTACCAATAACACTGTGTTACCTAAGTTGCTTGTTGTGTTTTTTTTTTTCCTGCTGTCTGTTTGTTCCTGACTTGAGTTACTGATTTGTTCAACCGCCTTAGTGTGTCTGTGTTCTTGAGACTGGTCAGCCCGACTTGCATGGGAATCCAGAGGACAATAAATACCAAGAATCTAATGAATTATAAAAAAAAAAAAGAACTACGTAACAGCTTTAACTTAAAGATTTATAAATGAGTTTCTACAATATGTCCCACGGTCAAAAGTGTACCATATGTGGGCTTTTATAAACTCTGCTGTTGACCCATGCAGCAGGCATGAACACTGATACACTGGTGACGTTCTGGTTCATTTGGTTGGTTTGTTGGTTCATGGGTTCGGAGTGTGCCTTACGATGAGGACCAGGAGTTTTTCCTGACAAAGAAAAGCTCCTGGTCCTGTCCGTGTGCCTTCAAAGCCTTTCTTTGTCAAATGCTTCACATGTATTTGTTTCCTATTTTAGGCTAATTGATCCAGGAAGTACAAGTGGATGGAGGCGCGGGTTTAATCTCACTGTTTTTTTTTATTGTGGTGCTGTGTGCTGTGAGGGGGTTTTGGGTTTGGGTTTGGGGTCTTCTGTCACTGAGGCGGTCCTGCTCAGACTCACCTATTCCTTTTGAATCTCTGACATTGTGGTTTTTTTGCGTTTCGCAGGAGGCCGTCATTAGTGGACTGCACTCTGAAACGACCTACTCTGTCACTGTAGCAGCATACACCACCAAGGGAGACGGCGCTCGTAGCAAGGCTAAAGTCATCACCACAACCGGAGCAGGTCAGAGTCACATTTGATCTCACGGCTATCACGTAGAAACATCGAACGTGTTTACAGTGAATACTGTGGGATAATCTTTAAGCCTTTAAAATGATAATGTTCTTGTATGTTGAGTAGAAGACTGTGTTGATTGGAACGTCATGTTCATTTTAGGGGGACGTGTTAGCTTTAACACCCAGGAAAAAGTCAGCATATCTAAGTGCTATTGAAGTGTTATGAGCAAGACAATGTGACTGTCATATCTTCATATCTATTTAATTAGTGAGCTTTAGAGGAACTGGGGGTGCTTAGATTTTGGTACCTTTTGATGGAGCCAGACGAGCTGTTTCCAGTCTAAATGCTGAGCAAAGCTAACCGTCTGCTTTATATTAAATGTACAGATATGAGAATGTTATTAATTTTCTATACGATACTGTATCTAAGGAACAAAAAGGCTGCACACATAAATGCCTTGACATCCAATTCTTCACCATTAAAGAAAATAAGCAACTTTGAACTTCAATTTCCTTTAAAGTTGGTTTAAAAAAAAGTTCCTGCTTACTTACTTTTCTTGCAACTTTAATCTTCTTCTTCAGTGCCAGGCAGGCCCACTATGATGATCAGCACAACCATGGGCAACACGGCACTGATCCAGTGGCAGCCGCCGAAGGACATGGTGGGTGAGCTGATGGGCTACCAGCTGCAGTACAAGCGCACCGATGAGGAAACCTACACGTCACGCGAGCTGAGGAAGACCGACGACCATTACACTGTCACCGGGCTGCACAAAGGCGCCACCTACGTCTTCCGCCTCAGCGCCCGTAACCGCGCAGGCATCGGAGAGGCCTACGTGAAGGAGATCAGCACCCCGGAAGACGTGCCGTCCGGCTTCCCGTTCAACCTCCAGGTCACGGGGCTGACCCAGTCCAGCACGCAGCTGACCTGGGAGCCCCCGCTGGTGGCCGAAAGGAACGGGAAGATCGTGCACTACCTGGTCGTGTACAGGGACATAAACAGCCAGCAGAACAGCACCAACCGCACGGCCGACACGCGCATGACTATCCAGGGCCTCAATCCTGACACCACCTACGACATCCGGGTGCAGGCGTTCACCAGTAAGGGCCCGGGACCTCTCAGCCCCAGCATCCAGAGCAGGACCATGTCCAACGGTAGGACACATGGTGACATTTATACATCAACAAGCCAGAGGTGTTTGCTTTGAAAACATAGAATGAGGGTTTAATACAGGCACACATATTCATGACACACTCACATCCTTGCCCACATCATGCATAAGCATGTACATCATATACAACATATCATCTGCTTATATTTAACAGGATAGCCGGCCCCTTTTCTGCCTCTTAGGTGCCTTGTCTTTCCCTATCTAGCACCCAGTACAGTACAGTGTTTATTGATTCATAGAGTGCTAATCTCATTACACACTACAGTCACATTACCATGTCTCCTCATCCTCCCTCCCATTAGACACAAATCTGAAGCATGCCCAGCATGTACCTCCTCATGCATTTTATCATCTTATAATGTAAGATGGTTTATTTATAACCTGGGCTGTGCCAAATGTCTATTTTAACACACGTGTTGCTCCTCCCACTGTCATATACATTTCTCGGTAATCACCGTGATCTCTGCCTGTTGCGCACGTCTCCTTGTAACCAGGGTGGAGTAAATGGAATAGGCTTAGGGAGGTGAAGGCTATTTGTGTGATCTATAATACCTGGAATAAACTTCCTGGAGATGTAAGACTTGCCCAAACTCTGACCACTTTTAAAACTAGACTGAAAACTTTTATGTGCACTGTAGCTTTCTGCTAAATCGTTTAATGTCTGCACTGTTTTTAATTATTGCAAATATGTTTTTATTCTCCTTGTCTTTCTGTAATGCATTAATTTTAATTAATATTTAATTTTAATTTAATTCTTCTATTTATTTATTTTTTCACTTTATTGTATAACATGTTATGATGTAATATGTCCACGTTGTTCAATGAGGGGGTTACATGCTGTACCGTAGTGTGAAATGTTATCGCACACACATTTTGTGGCGTTTGAGATGTCTTGCTTTAGATGTTAATCAAATCATTTTCTCACTCACAGATTTCCCCACCCTGAACTTTGGTGTCAAAGCAGTCATGAAAACATCTGTCCTACTCACCTGGGATTTGCCACCAAATTACAAATCCCAAGTGCCTTTCAAGGTGAGTGCCAATATTTAATAAAAAAAATAAAAAAAATCCTCATCCATTTAGCCAAGGACAAATGCAAAACGTTTCTCTATGCACACAATTTGCATGCCTTTTCAATGGTTTCGTAACTACTCTAGTATAAAATGTATAATTATAATACTATATTTACTACTTCCATCCATCCATCCATTTTCTACCGCTTATCCTGTATTCAGGGTCACGGGGGGGCTGGAGCCTTCACTACTTACTATATAATAATATATCATATTATCATTGTATAACACACAATGTATAACATGCAAAGTACATATATTTGTCATATAATTATATTGCACACTTCCAGCAGGTCGTGATGCACTGACTTCCCCCATTTGCGCTGAAAACCCTGAAAAGCTGTGCTCATTTACGAGGCGTAATATTCTGTCCGAATGTTATTATATAAATTCCCACCCCATGATAATGGAGTAAAAAAACTATTGGATATGCACCAGTGGGAAAGTGTGGCACTGTAGCATAGAGATGAGGTGTCGGATGAGATGGGTGCCTCCTTTAGGACCATCATGCCTTTGTTCATGTGTGTGTGTGTGTGTGTTGGGGGGAGTTAGAGGAGAGTAATGCATTTGTTTGGAGGATTCACATTTTTCCCTCGTGTGCCCACAGATCTTGTACAACCAGCAAAGCGTGGAGGTGCGGGGGAACCTGAAGAGGAAGCTGATCGCGCAGCTGCAGCCGGACACAGACTACTCTTTTGTGCTGACAAGCAGGGGCAACATCGCCGGGGGTCTTCAGCAGCAGGTGTCCATCCGCACTGCTCCTGACCTGATCAAGACTAAGCCCAGCACGCTGCAGGCTCAGGGTGGCAAGATGACCATCAACCTGCCTAAGGTCCAGACTACCACGCGTGTCAGGTCAGTACACATGGCACCGAACCCACAGCCCTGCTCTGATTCCGGGCATGAATCCACCAACAGATGATGGTCGTCGTCAGGCGGGTGACTCGATTTTTATTTCATTAGCATCACAGATAATATAGCTGCATTTCCGTTTGGTTTTCTTGGCTGCAGTAGTGGCCAAGCTTTCTATCGTGGATCAGTGAAGTGTCTTGTGAAGCCCTTCCAGGGGCCTATATATAATTACCAGTTAATATTCAAAGTATTATCCCTTCAAAAAGACACATAGTGGCACTCAGGATATAGTGACATTTAAATGAGGCAGTGCTGTTATGACATATGTCTGTCCAAATGTGCTGAACAACAATCACCAGCAATTAAATTTATTCTCATTATTGACCAAAAGTGAATCCATTTTATGAAAAGTTAGAATTTATTAACACTACAAAACGATTAGACATGAACACAGGAATTTTACTTGAAATGTGTGCATTTTGGGTCTGGGCCCCGAAAAAGCCACTAAAAAATGTGATCAATCGGGACCCAATTCTACTGCAACTCTAAGCAACCTTTCCAACAGCAACAGCAGTGGTCGCACTTGTATCCGATCAATACTAAACCTGTTTCAAAACTTGAAACTTCAGCTTTTAATCTGAGCCAATTTTATAACACCGCCGGGCTGATGATAATCGAGGCTTTTAACATCAGGTCAAGCTGTATTATCTTTCGACTCAAATTGTTAAGAGCAGAATTGTGGCCGACCCCGACGAGTAAAGCCTTTCCTTCAGACACACACACTTACAGACACATCGGTGTTGGGGAGTGCACAGGGTTGATTGGTAAAAAGATTACAGGGCTGTCAGGGCTGGCCGAGCTCCAGCTCAGATTGACAGGCAAAGAGCGCGCATGATTGGGGATGGGGAGAGTGGAGGTGTGTGTGTGTGTGTGTGTGTGTGTGTGTGTGTGTGTGTGTGTGTGTGTGTGTGTGTGTGTGTGTGTGTGTGTGTGTGTGTGTGTGTGTAGGTGTGTAGGTGAGGGGGTTGGGTTGGTTGAGGAGTCTTGTTATACATGCCTCTCTCCCACTCCCTGACTTGACTGACTGTTGAATCACAGAGTCGAGGCCTGGAGAGGAGGCGAGAGAAGCAGCTGCTTACACTGTCAGCAGCAGCTGATTTTACAAGTGGTTGGAGTCTGCATTGGGGGGAAACTTTGAGAAGAGACAAAGGGAGAACACGAGCTGGAGGGCAAGAGAGAACCGGCACATAAATAACCGCTGACGTAGATGTTTGTACATTGTGTACTTCCTTCATCCATTACCTTACTTCTTAGTTTGACCCTCAACTCCTAAATGTCTTTCTGATGTCTTTCTTCTCCTTCTATTTTTGGTCTTTATAAGTCTCATAGCTGGTCCTATTAACCTGAGGAATTCTATGGGGATCTCTATTAGCTGAAGGCTCCTCTCGCCGGGATAGTGTTTGTTCCAGTCTACGTGGCAGATGTTCTTAGTGATTAGCCATTAATTGGAGATGCAGTGCCAATCTGTTAGTGTTCGACCTTGCTAAGACCCGCTTGTACACCACTCCAGTCCTGAATTCAGCCCAGCAAGCCATACAGCGAAAGTATGTCTCGCTAAATGTTTGGACTGTGTTATTAATGCGCTTGGCCCCGCTTTGATCTCAAGTGTGTTCAGTCGGTCTGTCTTAACACAGACTTTATTTTCCTTTTTTTCCTGGCAGGTGGTACTACATCGTGGTGGTGCCGGTGTCTCAGTCAACGCAGCAGTGGAAGAATCCAGATGAGATGGACCTGGACGATGTGAGTGCCAGCTGGTGGCTGATATGCTAATGTGGCAGGTCAGGGGTCACCGATAGCTTCTCCCGTTCCAACTGGGTAGGAAGTCACCGGTTGTAGCTAATTAGCTCTACTCGGACAGGTGGGAATGTCCTGATTGTGTGCCAGGTCTGTAGAGAGTACCCATCTGCTGACTCCAAGTGGTGCCCAGAGAATAATCCGGAATATAATCTTGTATAGTTCTTGGTGTAAATGTTAAGGAAGTAATTACTCCAACACATTTTTAATATAGTCTTCATCGTCAGTCCAAACAGAGTATTACATAAGGTATTCAAATGAGAATAAAGATTCATGACTGCGTTATTATTCAACTGAATAAAGGTCTTCCTTGTCCCCAAGAGAATCCAAACTAAATGACATGCCTAAATATTAATAGCATCATTTTTAAGTAAACTGCGAGGCTCGTTGGTTTGGATCGCTATTGTTGGAGCTCCCTGAAGAAATAGCAGACACGACCAAGAGAGGGAGAGCGATGGGACTCCCCGAGTCATTAAACATTGAGCAGGCCATTGTCTCCTCCCTCCGACATAATGATTTAATAAAGCTACATCTGGAGTAGCACATGAGACATCACTGACAAAAAAAACAAAATGCTGCTGAAAACACAATGCCGCAGTGCTGCATGCTCCTTCTCATTTATTAAGCAGCCTGGCAGTCAGTTGATATTGTGTGCTGGAGGAAGCGCTAATTGCTCGCTTCGTAACTCGGTTGCATTGTTTGCAAAGTTATATCACCGAGCAAAAGGCATTTTAGCTGTGTGTATGCATTATTTTGGAAGCATACTAAGAACCAGACGTGGATATGAAGTATAAATGCAAAAGGTTTATTTTTTAATTTGAGGAGTTGTTTAATGCACATAAATGTGTTAAGTTTTGTGGGGTTTTTTCCACACCAGTGTTTCCCCTACCATTGTACAGGTCTGGCGGCCCGCCAGGCCAAGGAGACCTGCCGCCAGGCCAAAAAAAAAATCAATATACCAAAAATAAGCCACCTATCAATTCATTCATAAATCAATAATCATTTACATTAGGAGCGCCTCCGCGCAGCACAGCAGACTTGCTCCGCAAGACGCGCGGCCGCAACAATCCTCACCGCGCGCCCCCGCTACGTTCTTCTTCATGTACGTTCTTGATGTTGTTCTGATGCCGTTCCGCCTCGTTAAACCACCACGATGTCGCTTTCTACTTTGAAAACACGGAACGTTGACACTGTATTTTGATAAGCTGTTGCACTCTTCAGACTCGTGGTGTGAGCAGAACCGGTCCATAGGGTCCATAATATTTATTTTATTACATTATTATTTATTTTTACATAATAAAAATGCGGCTGTGTGTCTCCGTCCAAAACCCGCTGCGCTCGCGCTGTCTGCTCGCACAGATCCGCTCGTGCGCACATGCGCTGATGCAGGTCGAGTGTTGTCGAGAAATATAAGCAGAGACGGCGCTCCTTAAAAACAACATCACGCCATGTGTGTGTAGTATAAGGACGTGATGACGTATGTACAACCGGCCAAAGCCCGTTTGCCCCCCCTCCCCAGGGGGGAGGATTGTTTTTGATAAGATGTGGAACTTTGAGTTAACTGCTGTTGAGTAAACCTATAACTTATATTTTACTTGATAAAATAAGACAATATATGCACTCATATGTCGTTGTAGTGTTTTACAGTATCTGTAGCTATTAATGTGATGCTCATCATTTTACAGCCATATTTTTCTGGACCATTTCCATCAACCAGCACCTTAATAAGTCACTCTCTCCTTGTGATCTTGAATACACTCTGGTTGAACAAAAATGTTGAATGCAAATATAATAATTGCAGAATTGCAGACTGCTTGCTGTGCCACCTGACTTAATCCAACTGCACCAATACACCATCCCACGCGTCTCGTCTGTTTAGGGTTTTTTCGGTGGGTACCACCGGGCCTGAAAAAAATTCTAGGGGAAACACTGCACACGCAACTCAAAATGTTCTTGCCCAAAGTCTCATTGATTGTGGCGGTTGAGCTTTAGACCTCCATGCTACAATATGATGCAGTAAATGTAGTCGGTTTATACTACATCTCAGAAAGGTGATCAGAGGTCAGGGTGCTCCTCACTTTGGCTCCTTGTTGCCAAACATCACCCTTAACCTTTGCTCTTTCTGTTTTTCCTCAGCTGCTCAAGTCAAGCGAAGGCCCCGCTCTGAGGCGCCGACGTCACCTGGATTCCTCTCAACCTTACATCGCCGCCAAGTTGGCCTCGCTGCCGACCTCCTTCACCGTGGGGGATGGGGAGATGTACAACGGCTTCTACAACAAGCTGCTGACCAGTCCCCAGGAGTACCTCTGCTTTGTCCTGGCCGTGCTCCGATACGAAGGGACAGACAGCACCGCTAATTATGTAAGACACACACACACACATTCATGCAAATGTCCATTCACTGAGAAAGAACAGACAGATCATTCTGGACCACATTAGTCACACATGAGTGCATAAGTGAGAGTTCATAAGTCAAGGCTCCTCCTGGTTTACCTGAGCATGTCACCTCTTGGTTTCTCGGACAAGCTATTTACGTTAATCACCCATCCTCTGGCTCAAGTGTTTCCAAAATGGCAGCAGCAACCCAAATTTCAGTTTTATTTATATAATAATAATAATAATAATACATTTAATTTATAGCGCTTTTCCAAACACAAAGACACTTTTAATATGGCCTGCACTAAAAATCATTGCAGCTTATCCTGAAAACTCCCTTACCCAGCTTTGCCATTTCGCCAGCCAGCAGGGCGCCACACAGATCTCTTAACAATGCTTATACAAGACTCCGGGCTTTTTAAGTGGAGGCCCTATGCACTCGTCAAACGGCACTAACGCCGAGGCCCAGCTCTCCATAGAATGTTCTGGAGTAAACTTCACTGCAGGAAGGATGAGAGTCTGTGATCGCTGTGGGCTCCTCCACTTCCCGGGACATGCATATTCAGTAGATGGGCCCTGGGCAACCACAGAGGGAGAGAGAGACCAAGCTTTCCATGTCCGAAATCAAATCCCTGACTTTAAACCTATTTCTTTCTCTTCTCTCTCCCCTCTCAGCTTTTTTTTTTCTCCTTTCGCGCACTCTCTGCAACTCTGTCTCTCTCCCTGTCCTCATCTTTCTGGACCGTGAAGAGAGCAGAGGAGATTGATTAGTGTGGCTGGAGTTAAGAGGGAGACAAGGGCATGGTCACATGGCCTAGGGAGTCTGTAAAGCAGGCTTGATTCCCTTGAAATGCTGCTCTAAATGTCCCTAAGCCCCCACCTCCTCCTCCACCACCGCCACACACACCACAGTAAACCCCCACTCCTTCATTCTGAGGAGAGGAGAGTGGTGCAAAGGAGGCTATAGTGGGGAAGCGTGATACACTTGACTTCAAAGGAGTTGCTTAAACCCCGTCGCTGCACAAACACTCTCACTGCACCTGCCAGACGCACCAGGTTGGATCAGTGGCGCTCGACGTTTGTCTTCTTCTGTGTACTCCCCCTCCCTAAACTGTGTAGCCTCCTCCCACCTTTACACTAAATCGCTGGGATTAGTCAGGCTTCACTCACAGGGTGAGTCAATCAGTGTGCTCACCTTCATCGTTGGAGAAACTTTTTAATGAGCGCGTATGTAACTCCAACGGGAAAAGATCATTACACATCGCAGCACATCCTTGTACCCGACACAACTATATCCAAAGTCAGGCTTACGATGAGTCATAAAAAGAGAAGCCTGAATAAGTTGAGACATCCACCGCTGAACGGTAGAGTATTTGTAAAAAAAAAAATGTGTGCACATAGAAAGAAAAAAATGGCAGTTTCTTAAAAGAAAAACTCTCTTCAGGCTCTGTCGCATCATATTGTATCATAAATTAACTAAACATATGTCATGCTTGGTTCAAAAATGCAGTAGTGGATAGAAAATACAAGCAAAAACTGACCTGCTGCATGTCTTAAACACAGGATTTACAGTAACAAGACGATTGCAGTGCATTGTGACGCCTTGATTTCCTCATGTCTCCGAGTAACCTGGTTTCTGGCGTGCATGAAAACATATTCTGAGGCGGTGACTACAGGCAGGCTGTCATTGATCGCCGCGCAAATCCCCCAACCGCTCTCTTTGAGAAAGTCGGATACCACAGCAGTGTTTGTTTTTGTCAGCCCCCAACGCGGCACTTGCGAACGTTTATTACCAAAAACGCGAGCGGGTACAGAAGGTAAGGCGTGTAGTGAGATCGAGCAGTTGGCAGAAGCTGCCTCGAGCAGGATCTTCACCAGACCCAGGAGAATAAGACAACAAGTACTGAAGTAAATGACTTGTGTCTTTACTACGCTTCCTCGCTGCCGCCCAAACTCCCTCAGCGTAGATCAAACAGGACCGCCAGGGCTTAATAAGTCCTCGTATATCAATGGCCACGAGCAGCCAGCAGTAGTTGGAGGGAAGAAGAGAAGGAAGGGCGGCGAAGGGGGGGATGAGAGAGAGAGAGAAAGAAGCAGAGAGTGTGCCTTCATGTCTCCCCAGCACCCAAGGCAGATAAACAAGCCGGGGGAAGTGTGAAATGGGATGATAGATGCTGGGTGTGTATAAACAGTATCATTTAATGCGAGAAGAGAGTGAGGGAGGGAGGTAGCATGAAATATAGTGTGATGGGAGAGAGGATGGGGAGGAAAGCACCGGTTTTGGTCCCGTAGTCCCGTCCAGTGAAGTGAACCGGCGTAAAGAGGAGGAGACTGTGCTAATGTGTGCTTTGCTTTTCGATAAGACAGAGGTGAGCTTCACGGCGCAGAGAGAATGTAAAGTTCAGATGCCACAGTTTTCTGTTTGCAGTGTTATCCATTTATATTCCACTCGCTGGACAAGGATTGGCTTTGTAGCACTAATTCTGTTGGTGCTCTGGGCTCAAAACGCCCTTAAACATGGAAGACCTCTTTCAAAATGTAAAATGCTTTGAAGAACAATATCAAGGACAAATGATGAAAATTCGTTTTTTTTTTTCTTTTTAGCAGAGAGGATTAGCAAGTCCAACTTTTCACCGACGCGTGGTAGGAATAAAGGCATTGATGGGATTCTCTGTTCAACTGTGTCACTTCCGCTCCTAGAGGCGTCTCCCTCTAGCGTCCCCTTTAGATATCTGGATGCTTGGCATTCAGACAGCCAGAGAGGGAAACGTCTGGTGCTGAATGGGAACGAGGGCATGAAAGGGGAAATCGTATGGAGGGGGGTACGGTAGAACTGTGGTATGAAGGAGAAGGGTCAACGTACAGGCTAAACCCCCCACATTTCTGTTCCTCATAGATAAAGGCACACATGCCATCATCTTTTCCTCCTTTTCTTTTTTGGTGTTTCTTTCTCACGATGTCCTTCTGCCTCCTTCTTGCTGTCATTGTCTGTGTCATGCAACAATGGAGAGTGTGGGCTGTTCAGCCTCCCCGAGGAGGCAGAGACATCGGCGGATACACAACGGTTGTCTTTGCGTGTTTGTTTGCCTGTCTGGTGCACGACCCTGCGGCTCATTTAAGCCACTTTTGGAGAGACGCGGCGCTCGCAGGGTCAACGGCGAGTTGAAATAAATGTGCCTGCGCTGCGCGTAGCGGATTCTGTGCTCAGGGGACGACGGAGTGGCGGCTGACTGGGGAAGCTACGCAGCCCAGGGGCCAGAAAGCTGACTCGATATACTGCTGCCTCCATAACACCTCAGCCTCAGTGTCTCTCTGTCTCCTCGCACCCAACCGTCGCTCATCACCCGCTCTCTCTTGTTCTCTTACTCTTGTCTCAGACAAACACTTGCAATCATACACACACTCCCTCAGCGGTAGCTACCTAGACAAACACACACACACTCATGGGGTCTCACAAGATCTTGAGAAAAGGCTCTGAAAAGCTCATGTAGGCTCAAACGCATTTGTCTTTGCACACAATCAAACGTGTTTCCTTTCTCTCACCGACATGCAAGCCGACACAATCATTCATGCATAATGTCCACCATTGTATACTGTATATCACACAGTAATAACACTCATGTGCAGCGTTAACAATCACAGTCATTTACTCCGTCTCTTCTCAGTAGGGATGAGGCGAAATGGGATTTTGTTAAATCTTATCCAATTTCCGAATTTGATTCCCTTATTAAATCTGTTGAGCTTTTGGCTCTAAACATTTTAAAACCACAGTTATACATAACTAACAATATCAATTGAGATCTGATACTATTTCGGTTTTGAGTGGCAGCTTGTTCACAATCTGAAAATGAGATTGATCTGCATGCAAGAGGGCCGTTTTCTATCTCTACCTGTCCCCAGCCAGCTTAAACAGACAAAAGCCAAATCATCTCTTTATGTAATCAAAGTTAATTAGGCTAAAAAGGCAAAGCCTATTATCTGAACGTTATATACGTTGGTATGTTCCCAACATGGAGCTGAGCCAAGCTGTGACATATAAAAACCCCACCCGTGTCCATACTGGGACACATAAATCCTCCCTCTGCCTCAGAGTGGTAAGAGATCCACACAGACTTACTTTTATGTCTCTCACTGTCTCTGACTCCCTCACTCTCACATTCTTTCAGTGCACCATCATTCCATTGTGATACCACTCTGCAAAGCATTAGGAGCTGCGTGACTGAGCTTTTATCAGATATTAGGGCCGTTCAAATGGATGATCCCACTACTTTGCCGTGACCAACAGACAAAAAGCCCTCTCTTTTTTTCCCGTCCCTCTCCTCTCGCTCTTCCTCACTTATCCGTCACTGAAAGCACAGCTGCAATCATTTGTTACACTATGGAGAAGAAAAAAAAAATATTCCCAGGATTCCCTGCAGGGCCACATCCTACAGCCTTTTTTTTTTTTTTTGGCCCTCCCAAAGGAACGGAGAGCCTTGTGGCGTCGCCATCAACAGTGTCCCACCGCTGTGCCATCTCTCTCTGTCCTTAGATAATAGGTTCCTCCCAAAGGCGTACAGAACGAGAGGGAACTGTGTGTGTGTGTGTGTGTGTGTGTGTGTGTGTGTGTGTGCAAAGACAAAGATAAATGAAAAACATTGCACTACTGCTGTAATGTAATAATGTGAATCTTTTTTACTTCCCTACTTGAGTTATCTCGTGCCCGTGCCTAATATCCGGGCGCGCTGGTTCGCACGTAGGCGACTGAGACACGCTGTAACGCTCAAACACCCATACTGTACATTTTTCCGGCAGTTGCCCAAGAGTATGAGAGATAACAGAACTATATGACAGAACGCAGGACTCTTTGAGCTCATCTCCGCTTATCTTTCCAATTAATATCTGCCTGGGCGCCGAAGAGCAGGCTGCTGTGCGGCTAATGATCCGGATTACTGCTGCCTGCCGCCCTGCCACTCCCGCTGCATGCTGGGAGCCCAATTCCTTTTCAAGGGCTGTGATCTGTCACCCATGCCCCCCGGCACACCCACCAGCTCCCCTCCCCCCCAGGACCTGCGTCTCCCATCATGGTTCAATAGGAGGCACGCTGAGCTCTAATGACGGATGCCTTGCTCCTCCCTCTTCCTCGCTCTAATTTTTCACCTTGCTCCCCTGCAGTCGGACCCCTCTCTCCACCTCCTTCAGACACTTTTTTTTAAACACCATACGGTGTCGCCTCGTGCATCCACTCCTCAGGCACACACACACACACGCAGACACACACCTCCATCCCCGCCTTTCTTCCTCTCCTTCATTTGGAGACGAAGGAGCATGGAGATGTCTCATTTACAACCAAGGTGGAAACGCACCCTCGCCGTCACCTCCTCCTCCTCCTCCTCTTCCGTCACGGTGTGAACACTAATGAAGAAAAGATGAGTCCTCTCCTGTGCCCCCATTTATCTCAGCGGCCAGGGGACATGCACACTCATCCCTGCCTCTCTGCCTCTCTTACTCTCGCTGTCTCACGCTTGCTCTGTCACCATCTCTAACGCCATGCAGGAGAACCATCACTTAATTAGCCAAGATTGTTGTCATTTTGTTGGAGAGTGTTTTTTTTTTAAGGTTGCTCGATGGCTTTGTGGCTTGTTGGGCTGCATCCGTGGCCCGTTGTCTATTATTAGCAGACATAAGTCAGATATTTTGATTCCCTTTCCTACATAGTTTACGCTTCCAACAGCAACAGAAAATACTGTATATTAAATGTCTGTTATTTGCCTTTTTTGGATGATTTATCTTGTTTCTTTTCTTCATTCATGATTATAATTGGATGCCAGTTAGCTTGTCTCTAATTGTTTCCCACTTCTCAAATGTATGACAAGAAATGTATAACCCTTTGTGAAAAACAACAAAAGTTATGAACATTTTAAAATACATATACACATAAACATGTACATATCTTTCGAGACTTCCTGTGGTTCCTAATGTGATTTCATGTCTTTTTACTGTCATGTGTGGACTATTTTAGGCTTTTAAGGAAGTCTGAAAACCCTTTACCCTGACTTGATTTGGCTCTCATGCACCTCCTTTTCTTCTCCCTGACAGATGACATTTTCAGCCAGTCCCTACTCAGACCCAATCCAGGTGAAAACAAGTCTGACTCAGGGGATGGATCAACCCGAAATGTTGTGGGTCATGGGCCCAGTGCTGGCCGTGGTCCTCATCATCATCATCGTCATCGCCATCCTGCTCTTTAAGAAGTAAGAGGCCGTTGTCGGTCGTTATCCTCCGTGTTTAGATGAGGTTGAACTGCAACGACACTTGTGATTGTAGGTTTCTTTTGGTTGCATCAGGAATGATAATGAGACATGCTCCCCTCTGCCACTTGCACCGGGCTGCTCACACACACCAAACTGTAACATTCAATTTCCTTACCATAATATACAGTGTGACGGGGAAGGGAACCAAAGCCGGATTGATTTGTCTTTCTGAAAATCCTCATTTCTCCCCCAAAGATTTTGACGCAGTTGGTCGTTTTTTAACACTACTATGAAGTGTCAGTTGAAATGGCAGCTGACATCGCCTCCCTAATGAAAAGCACAGCTTGGCTGTCAAAAAGCCTTAGTTAGGGGTGAGAAATGTGTTTTGGCCAACACCGATGGTCATTTCAAATAAGAAACACAAGGCTGCAACCGAGGGCTTAACTAAAAGCTCAGTCAATATCTCTTAAAAGCACTTCAGCTGTCACCAGGCTGGATACACGCCGGCCAGCTAGGTACCGGAGAGGTACAGATAAATGGATAATGATACAGCTAGCACTGAAATGATTTGTCCATTAGTATTATTTATTAAATAAAACAGACAGCTGTGCGTATATATATATATCAACTGGGGGGATTTTCTGCTTAACTCTTTTTTTGTAAACTGAATATCTTTGGGTTTCGGCCTGTCGGTCAGCACTGGGCTCTTGGAAGTGATGTATTTTTCATTATTGTGTTATTTGAGATGAAGATTAATTAGTTAATCAAACAAATGGAAGATAACAAAAATAATAAAACAATTCCATCGACTAATCACTTAATTAACTACTTGTTTAAGCCTGATCAAATAGTCATTAGCTTCTGCCCTTAGCCTGCCTTTAGGCTTTTTGGTATTAAACAATTATTAGTATTATTACAGAGGAGACAATAATAATAATCATATGGTTTGGACACTCTGATAACACCATCTAGATGGGAATTGATTGATTGGCTGATTGGTCCCACCTCTCCATCCTCTCCTGATGGCTCCATTACAAATTCTCTATTTCACGAAGCACCTATTCTGCAACCTGCCATCCACAGCCCTGCGGACTGCTGTGTGGCTGCCATGGCTGCCATGGCTGCCCAGACTTACAAAGGGACTGGTTAATAATAGGCCTTGAGACAGCACACTGCTGAATAGCACATCCCCTGTCTGGAAGCCCTTTCTCCATGTAGAGAAAGATCAACAGGACGGACTGTGGGGAGGAGGCCGTGTGCCCTTTTCACTGTAGACTGGCAGTAAAGGTCCAAAAGGAATAATCGCACTATAGCTCGGGCTGTTATTGGTACCTGCATACTCACCCAAGACCGTTACGAGCAGTGAACAATGATGAGGCAATTCTCAAAAGTCCCCAGCTAGTGTTCAGATAACTTTTTATGCAGTGCTCTCAAGATGTCCATCACATTTTTTGGAAGAACTGGATTTAGCTCTCTGAAAATTGTACAGAGTTAGAAGAAGTACAGGTACAGGTCCTTACTTATAGCACTTCCATATTAACCCTCCCCCCTCTCTTTTTGCCCTCTTTGAAAGCAGCAAACAGGAAAGGTGGGTACTGTCGCAATTACATCATCATCTCCCACCACCCAATCCCTTTTGTATGTGTTGTGCAATTGGTGGTATTCGTCAGCCCTTTAGGGTTGCAGGGTCCGCCTCCTCTCCGCTCTGGCATTACACAAAACAGTACGCTCCGAAAGAAATGAAAGGAAATATCTCTAATCTGATTTGTTCCTGTTTTACGAGACACGAGAGGCGGCTGACTCTGCAGCCCTTTATAACTGGGGTCAAAGGAACCCCCGGGTCACGTCCATGTATCCGTGCATGTTCCACATCAAGTGCCAGTGTTCCTCCTCAGATCCTCCTCCGTCCTTGTCTGCCATGGTTCGTCTCCGTGCTGTGTCTCATTATCCAGCCAGTGTCAGTGTGCACCTTCAGGATTGGCCCCATCTGAATATGCCACGGCATCACCTGCTGCTGAATGGGCCATTGTGAAGGAAATGCCAGATGGGGAAACTGCTGAAAAAGAAATGTTCCTATCTTTTAAGCTGACATTTTCTACTGAGACCCATTCCTCCACTTCCAACCTTTTTTCCCCAGCCACCTCCTTCCTTGTGGCAGGAGTCTCCACAAAGGGCCCTGTTCTGCCCTCATTAAGCACACCCTGTAGCGCACACACACTCATATACTCGCGCCGTGTGTGTGTGAGTGAGTGTAGTTTATTCTCACACGTCTTAACCCTCACTTTTAGCCTGAGATGAATAACCCCATTGAGATCACTGCCATGTTTACTTTGGCCCAGCACTTAAGTATGATGTAGATTGACATCTGATTGGGTCAGAGGGAGAGATGAGGGGTGTGGAGAACACATCTCAGATGCCCAGCCCCCCCCTCCAGCCCAGCACCAGCAGTGATCTCTGGGAAAACCGGATACGGTCTGGCTCAGCTCTCGGCTGGAGAGGAAAAGATGCTTGTCGTAGATTAGCCGTCACGCTGCTAGCATTAGCTTAAGCCCTTTGCAGTATAAGATAACAGGTGGCGGTGAGGCCCGAGGCCCAGCGGCTGGCGTGGACCGGGGTTAAGGCTGTGTATGCACCACCAGCTTTATGTATTCCCTCCACGCCTGGCTTCAACAGAAGGCCCTGCTCCTGCCTAAAACTCACGCTCGCCACTTACAAAGGAGTGCAATGAGATGTGAAATTTCCACAGGGCGCCCTGATGCCTCCTTTCGCCCATTTCCATTTGCAGTCAGAAGGCATGCGAGTCTGCAGCTGCATCTGTGCGAGTGTGCGTAGTTGTGAAAGTGAGCGAGGAAGGAAAGTGTGCGTGTGTGTGTGTAAACAGATGCTGGCTGTCTAGATATTAGAATACAGACAGGCTGTGCTTCCTGTTCCTTTCTCCACCTGATGGACAAAACCACGCTCAATTGAGCTGAGCCAGTCCGAGCTGGGCTGTGCCGTTCTGCGCTGCACTCGACTCGGCAAGGCCGGGCCCGGCAGTGCAGGTGCTGCAGAAATGGGTCTAATTACCCAGTGTTGTGCCACCCAGCTGATGAGCTAATTACAGCATCCGCCTGTTTTCCTCTCAATCTGGAAAGCCAGTAAACACAATGTGTTGTTAGCACACACACACAGCAGCGAAACTCACACATTTAAATCTTTGCTACACCCAAACACACAGGCTCGTGTACACACACACACCCACACAGCAGCTGTCACCTATCCAGCAGCAAACAAACCCAACCTAGCCCACTCCAGGAAAATGATGGCATTTCTTCAAACACATTAAACTCCAGTTGTCAAACTAATGGGGCTAATGCCCTGGTACCTAGCGTCTCTTCAGTTACCGACCCTCACAACTAGTTTCTAGAACTATTAACTATGCCGTTCACCTCATTAAGTGAATTCAGTGTGAATTAAGTGTTTCCTTTAGTCCTTTTTTTTAAATACATAATGGATACACTGATGTCATTCTTCATGTCCATATGCACTTAGCTGGATAAATTGATGTTTGAGTTAGAGCCCTCGCATTGAGCATGAAGGTGGTGTTGGTATGATGTGGTTAATGACCTCCTGTCTGTTTCTGTCACCCCAGGAAGCGGGCGTCACCCCTACCTAAAGATGAGCACTCAGGTGGGGTGAAAGACTCCCTGCTGGCCAACTCCTCTGACCCTGTCGAGATGAGAAGACTCAACTACCAGACTCCAGGTAATGAGCCACGCTCTAACCATCATCCATGCAGCTATATTACGCTGACTTTGCTCTGCTTTCCCTCCGCGACTGCCCTCGAATGAACAGTTGTGTTCATGTCAGATGGGATGGGTTGTCTGTGTTGTCAACTTGATGGTTGTATGATAATGGAATTGGTTGCGTAACGATTTTAAATGCTGTGCACCATTTATATAACATGTAGTTACCACTTGGATGTTGACATGGATGCCGTTTATAAGTCGGAAACTCTGTGCTAAGACATGAACACATGAGCAACCTCCAGTTCCTCTCAATGACTCGCATAGTGGTGAAACTGCAGGCTCAGTCGGCGTTCCTTTCATTAGAAATGAGTGAAACGTCTATGCTGCCTTTGTGACTGAGGATTTGAAATGGCTTCATTCCGAAATTCCCTGAGATTTATACTATATATCTACTATATACTACGAATAAATCTAAGGGGAATCATACTTTTAATAGTGAGGATTTTTTCAAATTATATATATTGCATTTTGGAATGATTTTTCTTCTAAGCTCAGCCTTTCCAAGAGCAACGTACTTCTGCAATAAACGCCTGCCTTCCCGTCGTTTGATGGATCGCTTGTTTATTAGGGCTTTGTAGCAGATGTTGCTGTATGAAATTCATGTGTCTTGCTTATTTTGTAATTTATCCTCAGGGCTGTAAATCTGACCAGTTCTTAAAAAAAAAAGAGAAAAAAAGAAAATCGGTCAATATAGAAAATTCACAAATCATGCTCACCATCACACCGAGCTCTGGACGGTGTTATTGGAGTACAGGCCGAGTGAATTCTCATTCCATCCACGCGCGGCGGGGTGGGTGTTGTGTCAGGGTTCCGCCTCAGCATCAGCCTTCTTCCTTTTTCTCCCTGATCTCCTCCTTCCTCCCCCCGGTCCTCGCTCCTCCTCCTGCCATGAGATCCTTTCATTCCCCCTAGCTGGTAATGAGTCCTGCTGCCTCTGATGTCAAGGTGAGCCAGGCGAAGGGAACAATATAGCTCAGAGAAAATGTCAACCCGGAGCAAGCGTGTTTGTACGCGCCTGTGTGTTTTCTCTGTGTGTGTGTGTGTGTGCGTGTGTGTGTGTGTGTGTCTCCTCTCACGGGTTATTAAAGATCCCATTCGGCATACACACACACACACACACAGCCTCTTTGAACCCCTGCAGAGGAATTAAGCAGCGCTGCCGCTAAAAGAGCCCTGTTCTCCCATCCTCCCACTCCACCTCTTTCCTCTTTTGTCTTCCATTTCCTCCCGTAGGGTAATCTCTCTCTCTTTCTTTCTCTCGCTCTGACCCCCCCCCCCCTCCCTCTCTCTCTCTCTGTCTGTACGTCAATATTTCTCTCCTTCTTCCTCTCCCCTTTCCCCTCGCTGTTTTGTTTCAAGTGGGGTGATTATCAGAAATCACCATGGCTGCGTCTGCCTCGTGAAAACGTGTGAGATTCCGAGGTCTTTCCTCAGTAGCTCGTTCTCCCTGTGATTCAGCCACAGAAGGTGAACGTCGCTGCTCAGATTCTGATTGCCGTTAAGTGGTCGAGCCGATGTGCAGCTCGTGTCTCCAGCATGTTGGTTTTTGTTAAACAGACTTCGGCCCCACCTATGAGTGCCTGACCCGGTTTATCCTGGGCAGATCTGGTTCAGATAGTATGTGCAAATACCAAACTGAGATCACTTGAGGTTTACACTTCAGATATAGCATGTAGTTCCAATTACGGAGTCACAGAGGTGTATTTTAATGATATTATACATTTCGTGATTTAGATCATCTGGCAAAACGTGTTTACAACATAATCACTCACATTCCCAGATTACTTTGGCGATTATAATGTTGTCATAACCAATTTCTATCTCGGCCAAAACAATGAAAGTTCCCTAGAAGTCAAACTTCCTGAACATGCGGTCCCCTGTTCTCAGTTGTGTAGTTCACTCTGAGCAATAAAAGAGTGTTTTTAAGTCTTACTTCTTTTTAACAGCCCAAACAACACAACTTGAATTTTCCCTGAGAGAGCAAACACCACCCGCTGCCCACTTCCCAACTTGCTTGGAAGATTATTTGCACATACTGTTGGGCCCCGGTCTGATCCTGAGCCATCCCCCATTGATTGAGTATTCTTCTTCCTCCTTCCTTCACTCTCCTCTCTCCACAGGTCCCAGCACTCATCGCTGCCCCAACACTCCAAGTTAGTCTGCTCTCTGACCTACTGTGTATTTTCCCACACATGCAGTCTCTCCTCCTCCCCCTCTCACTCGCTCCTGATCTCATTCCCCCGACGCAATCCTGACAGACATCACAAGCCCACAAGCTTGTAGCCCCCCGGTGCTCCGCGGATGCAGCGGTGTCCTCTCTTTGGCCGGGGAACCTCCCGCAACACCTTTTTTTTTATTCTGTGCGGGAGCAGAGGACTAGATGGTTTCATGGATAGTTGAGCAGTGCGGACAGTTACTCTTGCTGTGCATTAGCCTCATTAACTAGGGCTTCACTCTCCATTTACCCAACAACGTGGCTGTAAAAGACCTGGGTGAACACGCACAAACACATACACACTGATGCTAATGTGCTCATAGGTCCCTCGGTGTGATAGTATTAAATTAGTGTAATTGGCCCGGTCTCATCTTGTGCAGTGGCCATAGTTACCAGCCATTAGCCATTAGCATTACAGGAATAATGAGCGTGCAGCAGTCTCTCATCTGAAAGTGTGACCCATGACCTTATAGATGCACTCAGCCAAAGGCACTATATCAATGTGTGTACCTTCTTTAAAGTGTTTTAAGTGTTGGACTTAGAGGATATCCATGTATGTAAGGTTGATAATGCTCCGTGTAGAACTTTGGAACCTTGTCATGCGTCACTTACGGTGAACTTTTAACACATACGGCAAGGTCCCAGCAATCCGTTTAAGCACAGAGCCTTGCCAAGTTCACAGGCACAGGGGGAAATTTGTGTCGGTAGATTAGCAATAAATCATCCAATAACTCGGCGATGAGGAATCTAGAGAGCGGCGGGGGTTGGGGGGGGGTTAGTTGAAATTAATCCAGCCCAAGCGCTCCGGGCTGGGCTGAAAGATAGTCCATTGTAGGGAAAGGGATTTTCAAAGAAATGAGTTTTGGCCGGTGACCAGTCAGGTTTTTTTTTTTTTCCTTTTCTGGGAAGTGGCAGTGTGACTGATTTGTAGAGACTTGTGGGTTCTTGCTCTGATCCCACCTCTGCCACCAGATGAGCGTTGTGGAGTCAGAGCGATGTCTGCCTCCTGCTTCCCTCCAGGAGCATGCTCACCCAGTCACTCATGTGCATCACTGTGCCAGCCCACCTCTGTCCTCCTCACTTAGCATGATGATATCACCAAATGTCACCAGCCTGTTTCAACTTGTGTGCGCTCTCTCTCTCTCTCTCTCTCTCTCTCTCTCTCTCTCTCTCTCTCTCTCTCTCTCTCTCTCTCTCTCTCTCTCTTCATGCATTGTTGAACAAACTGCACTCTGCTCACCGTTACACAGCCACTTCATGGTCCCACCGGCAGCCTCACTCACCCTGTGGTCCAACCAGTGTTTGTGTAGTACCACCTCCGATGTAGAAAAAAAGCTAGGTCTCACTCTTTTTTCTCTTCTTCCTCTACCAGGAATGAGGGAGCACCCACCCATTACCGTCAGCGACCTGGCCGACCACATAGAGCGACTGAAGGCCAATGACGGCCTCCGCTTCTCCCAGGAGTACGAGGTAAGAGCCGCGCACTAACGCTGAAGCAGCGTTTTCTTCCCTTTTCAAACATGGAAATGTGCTCCTCTGTTGTCGTGTCCGGGAGGAAGTTTTGTGTTTATGCCTCTTTGATCCCATATGCATGTATTCTAAAGGATTATGGAAGACCTCTTTCATAGACATTCTTCAGTCATTTTTACAGCTCTATTACCAATCCCACCAGGAAACCAACACTTACGTGGAAAGCTGCGAGATACTTTTTCACAAAGCTAGCAGGTGGCGAGTTGCTTAAGCAATCTGTGCGCATCTTGATGTTTTTCCCAAAGAATGGTATTTTGCAGGCGGGCTCCCCGATGCAACTTGGTGAGGGATTATCTCTTGTCAGTGTTCTTCCTAAAAATAAAAAAAAAGGGGAGCACATTTGCATTTAAAGTGCCACATAGTTGGTTTGGGGATGAACCGATGCCAGATGAAGAGCCGAGGCATCCTTGAAAACAGGAAAACAAGCGCCGTCTTTTATTTATTGTTTCGAATGTTCAATCTGTTTTGTCTAATCAGCTCTATTCCTCACATTGAGGGATCCATTGACCTACCTAAGAAGTAATGTGATCGTCTGTTTGTCTGCCACCAGCATATGTTGCGACTGCATGGAATTTGCAGTGCAATGTCACACTCCAAAGAAAAACAGCTAATTTATTTCGCTGGGCTCGTGACCTTTCCCCGAGCATCACCATGAGCCCACACTTGTATAACTGGCCTTTTATCTTCCCCGTCCAGCGTTTACTGTGAAAATAACATCTGTTTGATAAACTTACATTACTGCTCTACCATCTACCCGGTGGCATTGCCCACATGAAAAAAAACACAAAAACACTTAGAACCATATGGTGCTTCCACCAACATCCAATGTTTGTCTACTTTGTCAAGCATAAGCAAGTTGAAACCTTGAATTCATTCAGATTTCATACATGAGTTTTTCTCGATTGTAGCGGAAACTAACAAAATCCCACCTTCAAGAAGGTTACGGCCGAGTTTTTGTTTCTTTTCTCTTATTTTATTCAACTTCATGGTCATTTTGGAGGATACAGTATAAAAGCATCCCTTCTGTAAAAGGGAGTCCTTGTAATAAAGACAAAATACACTTATAATATGATATGAATACATATCCACAAAATTAGCAGCTAACTCGGGAGATGAGTCAAACTTGGTGAAAAATATCTGCGCTCAACTAAGTGCTTTCTTGTGTTGCTCAGCGCCTCTCCAAGCACATCACCCTCCCGGCCTGCTGAGTTAGTGTAAACGAATCGAGCCAGAGAAGTGGCTTGTACGACTGCAGGCAACCTGCCCGGCCCCGATCCCCCCTCTGCACCAGTCATTCCAAGCCAGGGAAGACCCCCTCCACGGCCCGGCAGATGGCCGACCGTCTCCGTGCCAGCCGAGGCACTGTGGCGGAGCTCACGGCGCTTTGTCACAGTCACGTTCGCCGGCTGCTCCCGTCGCGCCGTACCCCAAGGCACAGAACTTGTCGAGGCTTCACAACTTTCCCCTCCCAGATGTTTGAGGCGGCCTGACACTTCCTTTACCACCAACGCCGGTCCCCATCACACTGAGCAATGAGCACACTGGCTAATGAGCAGGGTTTGACAATCGGGCATGCTGCTGCTCCCCCCCCCCGATAGTCTTTTTTTTTAATGCTAGGAAGCATTATCACGCTGCTGTCGTCACGGCATCGTTCTGCTCATTTGAAAGCGTTTCCAGTGTGTCAGCGGGAGCACACGAGGTGTTTGCTCTTCACCTCTTTCGACCATCTCTAGCTGACGCGTCAGCTCGTTGTCGTCAGTCTCGCGTGCCTGCTGTGTTCACTGAGCTTCCTAATGGACATGACATGTTTAGACTGCAAATGAAATCCCTCTCTTCATACTGGAGGACATGGGGCAGAGAAATTGGCAGCGCTGAGCTCATCAGCAGCAATAGGCCTGTGTCCACATGATTCTTAGTGCTGAGCAATTTGGAGCTGTACTGGAGGATTTCTTTCTTTCTTTTTTAAAGCCATATTTTCACCCATGCAGGTGCCACTTCACTCCATAGGACGGCATAGTGGAGGACAGTTGTCTGTACCTGTACAGCATCTTGATTGTTACAGTAGGGTAAACCTACACATGCGTTATGTGTAGTGAAGGCCTCTCCAGGCTTCACCTCGTGTTCTTTATTTGAGCCATTATCCAATAATAATCATGTTGTTTGAGCCGTCGCGTTTTGACACAAGATAACCTCTAATAATTCAATTAGAACTGCAGCCCGGTTAAGTAAGTGAAGGAACCTCGAAGGTGTCGTTCTGACTGGATTTGCGAGGCGGAAAGGTCTGGGGAATTAGTGGACATGGTTCCGGTGCGAGCTGAGGGAGATCGATCCAGAATAACAAGAGACTCTGTGACATTATCGAGCCAAGGGATGGGGAGGCCGTCACATATCTCCCCGGATCAATATGTATGCAGTCCGCTGTCGTCTCGGCCCGAGAGACAAATGACGCGAAAGGGAAAAGGGTTGGAAACAGAGAGAGGATGAGAGGGGGGTGAGTGACACCAAAATACAAGATAAGAAAGGGCAGAAGATGAGAAGAGAAAGAAGGAGGATGAGAATAATCTTGGTTACCGAAACAAGTCATGCGTTTGACTTCTCAGAATTCAGTAATTCAATAGGACCATCCTAAAAATAGGTCTTTGCCTGCAAACTTCACCAAAACCTTCAGTAATTTCACAGTGAAAATGAACATTTTTATTATGTTGGATTTTGAAATTGGAGGTATATGGATACTCTCTTGGCTCAGTCAATGGACGATGGACTTTGTGTTGTTGTCCTTGATTTAAATGACCAAAACAGTTGCCTTGATACGTCTGCTTTATTAGCATTCAAGGTTAAATGCAATGATATTATGCAACCTGTTGATATACGGATTCCCTGTGTTGCTCCTTATGATCCATTCAATGCTCAAGAGCCTCATGTTGTGCTTCTTTTTTCTTTCCCTACCCGCTGTCTGTGTCTCTCCACCCACTCTCTCTCCCTCCGTCTTCTTGTCTCTTTTCTGTCCTGCCCTCTCTCACAGTCCATTGATCCAGGCCAGCAGTTTACCTGGGAGAACTCCAACATGGAGGTCAACAAGCCAAAGAATCGCTATGCAAACGTCATTGCCTATGACCACTCCAGAGTGGTGCTCACCTCTGTCGATGGTAAGAGCTCATGTAACCACTCAACCCCTCAGATAACCGTTCACTGAGGCTGCCGTCGCTGAAGACCTGCTTCACAACTACCAAGGACATGTTTTATGCCTGCAGCTGCTGCTGCTTTAGAAATCCCCTGTTTAAACACAAAACACATGTACCCTTTTTGCTTCGATATAGAGAGGCTAAGTCACAGCCCTTCCACTCTCCCCCGGTACCTTATTTTGAAGAAAAGATGTACAATAGTAGTTGGCGCCGGCGGCCAACCAGAAATAATGTTTCATCCTGTTTGAATTGCGCTGTGAATTATACACACATAATGTTTTTCAATTTGAAAGAAAGTCCAAAAACTTGCAGTCTGCAGTAGGTTTTGTCGTTGCATCCTTTAGTAGAACTACATCTGTCAGATTCTCAGCCGGGATGCTAGACCTGCTGTTCCTGTGAGGAGCTAGAGGTGTCACTCCAACATACTTCAACAGTTAAATGACAAAAAAAAACCTTTAAAATCAGCTTTCAAATTGACAAGAATCATATGTGTAATAAATGCCACGATTCAAACAGGA
This sequence comes from Eutrigla gurnardus, assembly GCF_963514095.1. Taxonomy (NCBI): domain Eukaryota; kingdom Metazoa; phylum Chordata; class Actinopteri; order Perciformes; family Triglidae; genus Eutrigla; species Eutrigla gurnardus. The sequence goes on from NC_139918.1 coordinate 22,365,325, forward strand.
TCAAGAAGTTATTTGTCTCATATTTTTACATCTTTTACATATTTATCTTCACGTCTCTGTAGAGTGTTGGCCATAACATGTTGATTGGAAAGCACCGTGCATCTTATGTGATCTATCATGCGTTTTGATTAAAATGACTCGGATTGTAATCAGATCTCTGTTTACGAGCCTCCTAATTAGATCGACTTAACCCTACTGTGTAATATGTCACTCACAGCCGTTCCAGGCAGCGACTACATCAATTCCAACTACATCGATGGCTACAGGAAGCAGAATGCCTACATCGCTACGCAGGGGCCGCTGCCAGAGACACTGAGCGACTTCTGGAGGATGGTGTGGGAGCAAAGATCCAACACCATCGTCATGATGACCAGACTGGAGGAGAAGTCACGGGTAAGACATTTTTTTGATAATAAACAACATACACATCAAAATCATCAGGTCGTGTAGTGTTAATCCGTATATTCTTTTGTAACACTAAATAGTAATTGCCTCTAGAAGATGTCAGTATTAACTCAATATTTAACTCTTGGTAGAGTTGATTTATATTTTAAAAACACTGGAGGGAGTCAATTCAAAACAGAAAAATCCACTTTCTCTTACGCACAGTAAAATATGAAAAGAAGAAAAAAAAGACAATAAAAGATAGTTCAAGTGAAACGGTACTGTAATGAGCAATTCAATAACTCTAAATGTTAATGATAAGTTGAAAATAATGACTACTACCTAATAATATATATGATCATATATTAATCATAAACCAGTCAATAAAGAAGCCAGAAATACATTTAACTGCTGTGAAATATCAAAAGCCATTGATGCAGCAGATGAGCTGATTCTGATTGGACCAAATCAACCAACAGGTGGTTTGTGGTGAGGCGGGCTGAGATACTAGGAGGACGACGGATCACTTTCTTGTAGATCTGAAGGCCGTTGAAGTCAACTGTATCAGTCGTATCAGATCGGTGTTTGAAAGTTGAACTGTGGCCAGAAAGGGAGTTTACTGACATATATACAGTAGGTATAGATTTATGTAGCTCAATATCGGGGGAAGTAATGTTGCACCAAACCATGCCTGAAGGCAGATAGACATCCGCTCTTACTTTAAAGCAGGATTTGTCAGCCTGATCAAAGTCACAAGCACTTCAAAGGGTATTTTGGTTGTCTTTGGACAGTATCGCCTCGTGTTGCTTCTCTTCTCCCGAGTCTTCAGCAAAACTTTCCCATGAATTCCTTCTCAATCTGTTTGTGGAGTAAAAATGCATTTTATCTTTTTCCATCATGCTGTTTGTTTGGTTGTTATGGTGCAGTTACCATGGCAACTTGGCTTATGAGGACAACTAGAGGTGTAACGATTCATTCGATTAATCGATGGATTGTCAGTCCTATAGATTCAACTAAATCGATCTGCTAAAATAAATAAATAGAATGAATCGTTTTGGCTTCACCAATAATCAATATAAATGCATTTAATTGGATGAATCGTGATTCTTACTTATGATTAATGTTTTAATACGTTTAAGACACTCTCTCCCCTGCCAGCATGTAGTCTACTGAAAAATGTTAAAAATAACTGAGCAATGTTTAATTACATTTTTGTATTCAGCATAAAATATTATGCAGGACTACTTTTTTATAGAATAAATATGTTATTTTTTCACCTTTCAGAAGAATACAGATAGTCCCACTCGCATTATTGCATGTTTATTTAATGGATAAAGAATTTTGGTTACAAGTTACTGAATCAAATCTTGGTTTACAGAATCGAATCGAATCGTTACAAAAAAAAATCGTCCTTGAATCAAATCGCCAACTACTGTATCGTTAATTGAATCGCTGTGAAGCCAAAGATTCACACCCCTAATGACAACATGCACATACCCTCTAAGGAAAAATAAGAAAACAGTTCAGTCCTTGATTGCTATGTATTTATTTTGGCACCACCATGCCACTTCATAGATAGATATTGAGTGCTTGAGTTTAGAGGCTCGTCACCAACAATTCCTGTGCGCCCGTAAAAATACCTTCAAGACAATAAAAGCAGCGAAAAACACATGGGCAACTTGAGATTCTAAATTGGGATGGGTTTATTTAATTACCACTGTGAGAACATGCTCACGGATTCCTTGGAGGAAATAAATCAGTGTGGAGCCCTGCCAGTATGTGGTGTTCTTTATTAGCGTGGGCCCTAATGAAGAAGAGTCCCCAGACTGAGAACTGGAAGTAACAGGGATTGTAAATGAAATAGTTCATTGCCAAAAACCTAGACATTGATTTCTTTGTGTGTGTGTGTGTGTGTGTGGGTCGTTACAGGAGGCTCAGTCCATTATTCAGTATCTATAGTGTCTTTAAAAAAGCTATCGTTATGTCAAGTGAAGACTTAAATGACTCGCCATCCTTCAAAACGTACCATCATCTATTTCAATTTTCAGCTATCGATGCGATCAATCATTTAGGCAAATTTTGGGGCACGCTAGGTCTTTTTGGAACAGAGCTCATTTATTGGTACCTTGGAGAATATCTGCAGATATGGTTTGTGGATATGCTTGATGAGATGATTTTTATTACACATTCTCTATATGGCATGTACACATCCTCGCAAAAGCACTTTCCGTACGTTCGGTGTGTCTGAGTGGTAATTAGGGCTGCAACGATTCATCGAGTTACTCGATTAACTCGATTATGAAAATTCCTCGAGGCAAAACATCTGCCTCGAAGCCTCGTTAAATTCCTATGACGCGCCTATGTGCAGGGATCCGATTGTTCCACACGGACCGTTGTTCAGGAAGCACACCAGCGCGTCATACACGGTCATTCATTCTGAATTTAGTTGGCGCGATGGCGGAAAGTCAGACTCAGAATGTCCGTAAACGACAGAGAGTATCGGGGCTAAACAACGGTATCCTGCTTGCCCATGTGAGCGATTTATTTCTGACAACAAAACGAATGCGTAAAGTTGTAACATATGTGACTAGATGTCTCCTCGTCTCCGTGGCGCATTTATCCGTTTTGTTTATGTATATCGATCACTTCTCATCCGCCATCTTGCGAGTGACGTATAGAGTTACGTTTATGCATCGGACGCTCGTATTGGCTCCCGTAGCGGCTTTTACAGCCAATCGGAAAGCCTGATTTACGCTTGGCTGTGAGTTGTTGTGTTTGCCCAAACGGGAGACACGGAGGAGTTCAGAGCAGAGAAAAGAACGGTCAAACAGTTACTGTAGTGATAGAGAAAGCTAAATACATAAATGGCACAGAAGAAGTACACTATATACACACATATTTAGGGCAGGGAGAGGAAAGGGCCATTGCTGGCAAAACAAAACGTAAATTAAATGTTATCCATGTTTTATCCAAGTTGATTTAACTGTATTGTTAAATTCTCACTGGCACTTAATAAATGGGCTTAGTTTTGGAGCCAAATTTTGGAGTTGGAATGAATACCTCTGTTTATTTTTTTTTAGAAATGCTTGATCATTTTACAGCCACATCATTTTCATTATGCATTATTTGTTTTGGTTGTTTAAAAACGCAATTTTTTTTTATCCGATTCCTCGATTAATCGATCGATAAAGTGCTAAATTAATCGATTACAAAAAGAATCGATAGCTGCAGCCCTAGTGGTAATTTCAGAGCTGTGGAGGACGAATATGCCCTCCTGCTTTGATCTTAGACATCCATGCATCCATGAACAAAATCCCCTCACCACAACGTAAGAACCTTAAAGATAAATGGAACGGCCTCTTAGCCGCGCACGTTTCAGAATGAGTCGGCCTCCTGGAGAGAGATGCAAACAAAAACCCATCTTTTACTAATGGGGGTTGAACCATGTTTCATCTGGGTGCCTTTAAATATTTAGTAGAGCATTTAGAGCTGGAATGTACGTTAATTAATACGATTATATGAGTGGACTTTTTATCTGCATTGCTGACATTTATACTGTAAGAAGAATTCTCCCATATACAGTATATATTAATTGAATATTTGTAGTGTTTATTTACTCTTTGAACACTGGTGTGTATAAATCCCAATTAAAAACTACGCTACAGAAATTAAGAATTCTCTTTCATGTTAATTATTTTGAGTTAAATAAAAAATTGGCCGCATGTCTGTGATATACAGTATATACTCAACATGCGGCGTCTAACTGTGAATTAAATTGATTGTATCTGCATCAGTTACCAACATGAAAATGAATTAATATGAGGAAATGTAATGAAAAATCCCATCCGTGTGCATCAGACAAACTACTGCAAGTCGATAATGAATGGGCATTAAATAAGACACCACTCGATGCCAGCTGTACTCATGATTAGACTCATTGTGTCTTTTTACAATTTGTGTCATTTACGTTGACATTCGGGGCATTTAGCAGACGCTTTCACCCAAAGCTGTGATTGTCTCGTTCTCTCTCCCACATGGACCTACCCGTGTGGTGAGTTTAACCTCCACCACCCAGCCAGACAAATATCTTATGCCAAACATGGCAAGAGCTTGACATATGTGATAAGATCCAGCTGCAGGAAACTTTTAGCTTCCCCTAGCGCTATCATTACCAGTTAGCAAACCCTAAAAGGTCAGGATTTGAAGCGAGACCAGAGGTATTACTCACTTGTGTGGATATGTGTCTAGATAAGAGGTCTGTGTCCTCTGCAAAAGGCCAGGCGACGTCACGTGAGGAGCGAGGTTCAAAGCCGAAGCAGGCGATGGTGCGTCTGTGCCTGTTTATGTGTGTTTTGCGAGGGAGAATATGCCACCAAACCTGCAACAGCACGGAGATATTCATTACGATGGTGACTGCTAATCCATATGTTTGTACTGCAAGCGGTTCCCCATCACTCAGTTGAGTTTCTCCTGCAAGGTCTACCTCTGCCTCTGAATGGGAGCTGTCACCGGGGGAAGGTGAAATGTGAAGGGGAGAATTTTAACGCATTTTGTTTGTCGATTTGTACCGGCTCACTGAGACGGCCAGGGTGCTTCCAAATGTCAGCTCGGTACTGCCGTATCAATATGATTAGCTTATCCGCACCACATCTCTTCCCCTAATGTTATCCAAGTCAATCCCCGGTGGTATTATTCAGACTGCTGTTGACTGACTGAAAACGGGGTCATCTTCTCATTAAGACATGTAGAAGGTGAAGCAAATTATTATGGACTGTTTCTCCAAACAAGATTTTAGTCTTAAAAAAATGTCCAAAGAGAATAAACTGAGCCCAGAATCTAGAAGCAGGACCAATCAGCGGGCTACGCCAAGTGTTTAGAAAGTGATGTGACCCATCACCTCCAGATACTTAATTACAGATACAATTTATTCAGAAGTCGTTATTTTGATACCAGATTGAAGAACAGACACCTTATTATTGCTGGTTTCAAACCAGAGCCGACAGCCAGTAAGGAGTCTTCTTAAATCTGATGAGATTCAAGTGTAGAAATAAGTAAATAGGAGGTCAACAATTGATCCTTTCAAAGAGAGTAAAGTGAAAATTGTGTCAAAGGCCAATTTGTCAATTTGATAGATACACGGAGTGAAACAAGTGCAGTGCCTAATAATCACGAATGTGTCAAAAGCAAACATGATAAAGGGTTGCAAACCACCCGGCAATTAGCTATTTGAAAATGATCACAGGCCGGTAAAAGACAAAGCGGGCTTCTTTTTTTTTTTAATGCCCTTTTGAAGCCTGCTTCAAATGCAGACACACACGGATACACATGCACATGCTTAATTCATTCATTGTGCTCACTTTTGAGCAGACACGGGAGCTGACTCGGAGTCTCCGGTTCTTAATCAGACGGTGGACACAGCCTTTGATGTGACCTCTCTAATGTTCCCCCCGTGTTAATCAGTGTGATCCTACAAGCCTCGCGCTAGATGTTAGCAGCGGTTCACTCCTGACAGCGTGCCCTCTCTCTTGCTCTGCCAGGTGAAGTGTGACCAGTACTGGCCAGTGCGAGGGACAGAGACCTATGGAATGATCCAGGTCACCATGCTGGACACTGTGGAGTTGGCCACTTACAGCGTCCGTACTTTTGCCCTCTACAAGGTACAGTACTGCCTTTTACATTTGCACGGAGACATACTATGTGGTATATACGGAAGAGGATTAGGGCCACATGTGAATTTTATTTAAGTTCTGACTTTATTCTCAGAATTCTGAGATTAAAGTCAGAATTCTGACAGAATTCTGACTTTAATTCTGACTTTATTCTCAGAATTCTGACTTTAATCCTGACTTTATTCTCAGAATCCTGAGATTAAAGTCAGAATTCTGAGAATAAAGTCAGAATTCTGAGAATAAAGTCAGAATCTCAGAATTCTGACTTTAATCTCAGAATTCTGACTTTAATCTCAGAGTCCTGACTTTAATCTCAGAATTCTGACTTTAATCTCAGAGTCCTGACTTTAATCTCAGAATTCTGACTTTAATCTCAGAGTCCTGACTTTATTCTCAGAATTCTGACTTTATTCTCAGAATTCTGACTTTATTCTCAGAATTCTGACTTTATTCTCAGAATTCTGACTTTATTCTCAGAATTTTGACTTTAATCTCAGAGTTCTGACTTTAATCTCAGAATTCTGACTTTATCCTCAGAATTCTGACTTTAATCTCAGAGTTCTGACTTTAATCTCAGAAACTCAAAAACAAAATTCACATATGGCCCTAATCCTCTTCTGTAGGTATATATGGGATTGTAGCTTTAAATAATATGGGGATTAAATGGGTTTCATTTTATAAATACCTGTGATTTTTTTCCTGGTAGACCATTTTGTCTTTTAAACATCATATGTTTAAATAGAAACCTAACTTCACCCTGTTTTTTTGTTGCAAGGAAAACCTTAAATCATGCACCAATCTTATCAGCTATTGGTTATGGCGATATTTTATACATGCATGCAAGGTCATCTCTGAAAACGTTGGATTCAGTGTATCATACTGTGTTATTTGGGTTTATATATATATATATTCTTCTCATGAAGGACCTGTTCCCAGTAAGTAATTGTAGTTCATCATTACTGGGATCACATTTTAATATGTAATTCTTTTCTAGTTTTCTGAAGAAAGATAAAGGCTATTACAACCGGAATCTTTTTTTTCCACTGCTGTAATTGGTTTTTAACAGCCAAGATTGGTCTCTTGTTCTCTAAAAGGCAATACAATATTTCACTTTTTTACTTTGATTCATATACTTCCGTGCCATGATGATGTGACTGATGTGTCCTTTATTTCTCCTCTTCCCATTCTTTTTTCCATTACTTCCTTATAATTTCATTATTATAATTCTTAATTAAATGCACGTCTCCAACTGAGCGGTGTCCGTCAGGAACGGTGACAATGCCAAGTAACCGTTTCCCAGAAACTGCTGAGTTCAATCCCAAAGTGATACTCACTGGTATTATCAAAGTTATGAGTTAGCTCAAGACCTTTGCTACATTTCTGATTAAATTCAATTGTAGAATTTCAGCTCCCTTTCATTAAAACCATGTGACTTTAACCTGTTGAAAGTTGAGTGCAGCCAATCAAAATGTACTATGCCAGGATATCCTGACAGCTTCCATCCTTCTAATTAACCGACCCTCTGACTGTCCTGCAGAATGGCTCCAGTGAGAAGAGAGAGGTGAGACAGTTCCAGTTCATGGCCTGGCCAGACCATGGGGTGCCCGAGTACCCCACCCCCATCCTGGCCTTCCTACGGCGGGTAAAGGCCTGCAATCCTCCAGATGCCGGACCAATGGTGGTCCACTGCAGGTGGGTGTAGACTGGAACCAGCTGAGCATCACATACAGACAATTAACTTCTAATTGTCACCATTACATTTATGTATTTCCAAAGGATTGGTTAAAACAGAGTTGTCCTCTTTCATCAAAGATTAGCCAATGCACCATAAAGGACACCACATGCAACAGGAGGTGATTGAATCCTGTTTTTGGGGTCAACACCTCCTCCGTGAATTTGGCTCAACAGTTCTGCCTCGCGTTGCATTCCAGCCGGTCGAGAAATTGCCTCGACAATCACAAGCGTTGTGCACAATCAGCAGCAACAAGCAGCTCTTGTGCTGGAGGGTGTAAATCACATAATCTGGGAAGTAAAATGTCCATTTTTCAGCTCTCAAAGCAGCGAGAACATGATAGGATTGGAGAACTTATCTTACATTACACATTCTCAGTGCGTCGTGACTCATCTCAAGTTGTTTAACATTTTTGACCACATTCAGATGAACATTTCTCCATGCATAATCACCGCATATAATGTGAAGTTGCATTTTGATTTAACAACAAACGAGCAGAGTTCACATTCTGATGGGAAAATTGACACGTTATAATAATGCGCTCTTTTAAGATGTATGAACTGAGGAGAGTTGTGATTGAAAAGCTTTTAAGTGCTTTAGATTTCTAGTTAAACACTGATAACCTTGGTGCTAGTTTTGTCTCTGCAGACGTGAAACAACACGTGGATCTTCTTATACTGTGTGAACAACTATCTGTTAGTGGAACATAAAGTTGTTCATCCCTCCTCTCTCTGACTCCCTCGTCTCCATCAGTGCGGGCGTGGGCAGGACTGGCTGCTTCATCGTGATCGACGCCATGCTGGAACGCATGAAGCACGAGAAGTCCGTCGACATCTATGGCCACGTGACGTGCATGCGTGCCCAGAGGAACTACATGGTCCAGACCGAGGACCAGTACATCTTCATCCACGAAGCGCTGCTCGAGGCCGCCACCTGCGGCAACACCGAGGTTCCCGCGCGAAACCTGTACGCCCACATCCAGAAACTCACCCAGCCCCCCGCCGGCGAGACAGTCACTGCCATGGAGTTGGAGTTCAAGGTAACTGATGAAAACACTCCTCAGACAAGGTGTTATCTCAGGCTTGATGACCTTTTTGTGGTGTAAAAATGCTCTCTTGCAGGATATAATGGACCATTTAACATGAGAAACACTTCAGAACAGCCTTTTCTCATTCATAATGCTCCGGATAGTTTGCATAGGTGACATTGTAATACTGTACAGGAAGTGAGTATTTCATAATAATGAACCGTTTCTCAATCCACTATGGTTTGGAAGCACCTGGCTGCACTCACACCTTTATTGTGTTAACGCTGTGATAAGGGCGCCAGGCTGCAGGTGCGAATTCTGACCTTCTGCCCAGGGTGTCAGTACTGCGCTGGTGGGATCACACCGAGGTTTAAAACCAGTTTGAAATAATGAATTCACCCCACAAGCCAGTGCACGTTTGTCTCCGCTGAGACATCCACAGCAGCAGTGCAGCATCAGTACATAGGATCCCACGTTTCAGGGACAAATGGACCCGAACAAACGCACATAAACACACATCACAACAACGCACTTATTTGTGGAGATTTACAAAAAATGACTGACACTCGCACACACACACAGCTGGCGTTCAAGGTGACTCGCAGTCACACGCACACGCGCACCTTCTGTCAAAAGCCATCGACTGTGATGTTATTACACACTTTCCTCCCAGTGCGGCGCTGCCATTAGCCCTCTTATGACCATGATCCATTCTGTTTGAAGTGATAATAGCATCTACACTCCTGCCAACAACGGAGAATGAAAGAGTGAGAGAATGATTGCGGCGTATGTGGTTGCCACAGCCTCCATGCCCACACAGTCTGGCCACGACAAACACACACAAATTCTCCCGGAGTACTATGACTGTCCATACACACAGGAGCTTGTCACACCCACGCTCCTCCACGCTCTGGGACTGTCTGGGAGACAAGTCCACTGCCTTTAGTTAACCTACCAGCAGCATCTCGTCTTCGTCTTGACAGGGCACCTTAAGTCCAAACAGAGACTTGTCAGGGAAGATTTGCAGACAATTAGTTTACTGCAGGTCACAGGTCACTCATTTTTTTCTCTCTCTCTCTCTCCATCTCCCTCCCTGTCTGATTCCTTCCAACCTTTTCATTAAACAGAGACTGGCCAACTCCAAAGCCCACACGTCGCGCTTCATCAGCGCCAACTTACCCTGCAACAAGTTCAAGAACCGCCTGGTCAACATCATGCCTTTTGAGTCCACCCGGGTCTGCCTGCAGCCCATCCGTGGCGTCGAGGGCTCGGACTACATCAACGCCAGCTGCATTGATGGATACAGGTCAGTAAAGGGCTGCAACTTCAAGATGATGTGAACAACCCGATGACAATAAGTTAAGTGCTGGCTTTGACCTTTAAAGGACAAGGCTGCATCGTTCTATATATTTCTTATTAAGACACGCTATGAAAAGACCAAAGCCAATAATGTGTTATTCCATCTCTCAATACTCCAATAACTTCACTACCCATACCACAACTATCTTACTTCCAAATCCGTTTGTTCTCACTGAAGATGTAGATCTTAAAAAGTGTCTCACAAATACTTCCCAAGGCTCGGTAATTCCCCAAAACAGCTGGGCACTGTAGTTTTTAGCAAACATTACTCAAACGGGAGTAAATGGTGTCTTTGTTGGGGACTTATCTCAGTGAGGGATTAGTCCACATTTGGTGCTCTAGTGAGTAATAAATGTAGCAGGATGGTGGATGTGGCATTGACAGGTCACCCAGTAACAGCAATGGAGCCCTATAATACAGATGGATAAACTGTATCAGGCTTTCAATACTCTATTAACTGATGGTTTTCATCTTTTCTTGGGAAATTTTGAAAATGTAGAACATCACCTTCCTTATCCTCCAAGGGGGCTTGAGGACGTTCACATCAATTTTGTGGTAACAGACCACAAGGTGATAATTCCAGTTAAACATAGAACCATAATTTCCCCCCCAACACTTGGTGGTGTTGGTGTTAATGAGTCACAGACTTCAAGGCAATATTTAGGTTTATAATAACTTTTCCAATTAGTTTTTGACTCCTAAAATAGGGCCATAATCCCACACATTTCCTCTGATGTGGATGTAAATATCCTGAAATTACATCTGAGAGTCTACACTTTAACCTCGCAGTCATTGCCTTATTTTAAATGTTGTGGAATACATAGCCTGTCCTACCATCCGGACAGCACTGTACTGGTTGTCTGCAGTCATTTACTTGCATTGGAGATGGTTCCAGGTGTGAAAAACACAGTATTCCTAGTGGACAGGAGTAAAATGTATGGGAGGGGACTGAAGATGAGTCCGCAGTGGGCAGTATCCAGTTGCAAGTATTACTGGCCTGCTCCGTCAATGTGGCGGAGCAACTAACACTTTCATATCGAAGCTACCGCATGTTCTTGTCTGCTCCGAGAGTCCAAATTGCTTCCTCGAGGGAGGAAGATGAAAAGGCAGCTCTCTGTTTTATATCAATTTGAGTGCCGCGGCCGAGACAGAAAGAGCCGACTCTTCTGTGGTTGAAGTGTACGGCGGCGAGGGGATGGATTTAGCCAGTCTGAAATGCCATTTAGTCAAACGGGGGGTTCTGCTTCGTTCCCGGGCCGTGACAGAGACGACACCTCCCCCACCCCCACCCTCCAAACCCCCTCCTCTTCCTCCAGTGCTGTTGTTAATGAGACACTGCTCCGCAGAGGCAGACCCTCTATTGTTGCTGTGTAAATAGCATAATTGCAGCAAGAGAGTAGTGTAATGAAGTGTTTCCAAACCCCTCCCTCCCTCCTCCATGTTCTCTGCTTTTCTCCTTTTTTCCCTTCATTTTCCTTCTTTGTTTTTTTTTCACCCCTTTCTGTCTCCGGCTCTCACTATTCCCCCCCTTTAATCCGTCTCCTCCACAACCCTCTTCCCACTCTCTCTCCTCCCACCGATGCCATCCTATGCGACTTAATTTTCCCATCCAGACGTCATGGCAGACAGACATATCCGGGTGGGGACCTGTTGTGTTCACCGGCGGCGCTGTGTGATTAAGCCACTTTTAAAGCCTGGGCATAAATAAAAACTAAACAGGGGCCTCCAGTGCCCTTCACCCCAGCGTCTTCAAGAAAAGCCAATAATATGCTAAGCTAATGAGAGGCGAACCATTGATTCCAGCTATGAGCCCTGGATATGCTCCGATGCAGGCTGGAGTTTTAGCATTGTAATGAGGTTGAAATGAAACGCTGTGTCCTCCAGCGCTGCAGTCATGTGGGATGATGCAGAGAGTGCTTTGTGCTGTTTGGCAACGTGCTCATCAGGACGCTGTTTGCAGAGAAGTCAGTACTGTGTGATACGGTTGGAATTGTTTTTATTTTGGCTAGGGGCTGAATTACGGGGGGTTAGAGGGGTCCACCATATCAATTTGAAATTTAGCATTCATCCCCTGATAAGCTTTTCCTTGCCTTCCCTTTCTTCCTCCTCTGCTCTGACATTCCCCTTTCATACGTTCTCATTTTCTTCCCTTTGCTCTCCCCTCCTATCTTCTCCTCCTCAGCAGTCAGTTTTACTTTGCACTCTGACGACCAGCTGGAGAGAGCAGCGCTCACTCTTTTCATCTCCTCCACATTTTCCTCCCCAAGTCTTCTCCCTCAACTTTGTGCGCCCCCTCGCTTTACTTTGCATTTGTCTCCCCCCCCCCCCCCTCGCTTTTCATCTTTTTTTAATTTGATTCCTCACTCTGTTGCCTTCCCCTCCTCGTACGCCATCTCCTCTCCTCTCAACCAATCTGTTGTTTCTTTATTTGTGCGAGCGAGGCCCTGAGCATATTCTAATCTCCCGGTTCCACATTAGTGCTTCGCCTGCAGCACCTTCATTAGTCGTTCAGCCGTAGCTCAGTGTGGGACTGGGTGTGTGTAGTAGCGTGTCTAAATATACATGTGAACGCACTGCACGCATATATATATGTGTGTGTGTGTGTGTGTGTGTGTGTGTGTGTGTGTGTGTGTGTGTGTGTGTGTGTGTATATACACCTGAATGCAACTTACATGTGCTGCAAACATGTGAAGGCGTACGATAGTTTCCTCTGCTTGGTGTTGGAGCTCTCTCTCTCTCTCTCTCTCTCTCTCTCTCTCTCTCTCTCTCTCTCTCTCTCTCTCTCTCTCTCTCTCTCTCTCTCTCTCTCTCTCTCTGTTGATCAGTGCGCTGCTGCCACCTGCTGTTTAACAGAAAAACTGCTCAGCTGAGTCAAAGTCACGTAGGACACCAGCACAGCTCTGGCTCAGTGGATGAGCTCATCCCTAGTTTTGTGAGCATATCAAGCTCTCTCTCTCCCTCCCTCCCTCTCTCTCTCTCCCTCCCTGTCTCTCTGTCATTCTGTGGAGGAAGAAACAGTGTCGAGGATCTATACAGGTTTAAATAGCTCAATGATGATGATGGTTGCCATGGGTGATTTGCTGCGTTCATTAAATGTGTAGAAATGTGTCTTATTGACATTTAGGTAGGGACAGTTTTGAGAAGCGATGCTTTTAAGCGGCATGGCCTAATGGGTTATGATTCCCTTTCCTACAACTCGTATATAAATGTCCAATAAATGGTCCCTATTGCTTTCATAGAACAAAAGAGGAGTAACACAGGAACCTCTTCCATAGCCCTTGAATTTTATTTGAATACATTTGTGTCTGGATGTATTCGGAGCACTTTATAAGACACCAGTTTTTGTTGCACGCCTTATATCTTCTATGTTATTACATTTTTGGGTGTCTACAAACTCAGCACAACTATATCATTAAATCCGTTTTGGGTTATTGCTTCGTGCTCTATAACACCGGTTTTAAAAGCACCATGAAGTTTATAATTATGATGTGTTGTTTTAACGCTCTGCCTTCTCTGTGTGTGTTGTGTCTTCAGACAGCAGAAGGCCTACCTGGCCACACAGGGCCCGCTGGCAGAGACCACCGAGGACTTCTGGAGGATGCTGTGGGAACACAACTCCACCATCGTGGTCATGCTCACTAAGCTACGAGAGATGGGACGGGTAATACACCAACTCATTCTGTACACGAAAGCATGCAGAGCCTGTAAGGTCGAGGGAGCAGTGCAGGGGATGATGGGAAATGTTATATGCGTGGTTGGTTCAGCTAAGCTACTGTGTCACACTGCTCAAATATGGATTCATTCCAACACGAACAGTAACTCTGGTTGAATGTTAACTTCCTTATCACCACAGCTGCAATACATCGAGCATACTACTGGGTCAGATGTGTCAATGACTGGTTGCATTCCAAGCATACTGATAATCCCCGTTCTGCATAACTCACACTTTGTGAAAAAATGGATCTGTTTTGGCTACGTTTTCTGCTATATATTTTAGGCAGATATTTACTCATGCACAGTCATAAGTTAAAAATATCAGCCATCATACTTAAGACTTCAAGATAGAAAAATAACTCAGAAAAGCAATAGTGACCTTCAAGAAAATGTGGGAAATTTTGGGAGAGTTCATAAGGCACATCAATAAAATCCCAGTTTGCATTCCAGCTGAGGACCGTGTTGCATGTCATCTAATTAAAAAAAAATTACCCAAAAAAGGAGCCTGACTGGATATTTAAGACCCATTTTATAATAAAATAGGCATTAAAGCAGTGCATGCATTAGGATGACCTTGTCCAGTCTGGGAGTTCTCCATGTTTTCCTTCCTTTCACGGTGTGTTTTCAGTTCATGAGGGATAATTATAACATCACCGTCACCTAGAAATGTATAATTCAGTGTTTGGTTGTACATGGCTCCATCCTCATGTCACATCTGGGTCCAAAATAACAAGATGGCCACGGTTTAAAATGCTTGACCTTGAGCTGTAGTCCACAAACAAACGAAACACAGTGACAACATCCAATTCTTACATAAGGCCTATGATTTCCTGATTCTCAGTGTTGATGTTTTTCTGTGTCCTCATCTCGTCACCAGTTTGATTCCATCCATAATATCTGTGCCTGGGTTGTGGTTGTTTCTTTGTGATTATACAAGTGATTCGGCAGCACTTAACTGTGTTTCATAGATTTTATTGCCCTCTCAAAATCTCTCTCCCAAAACCCTGCATGAACATCATGGCTGTAGATATTTCCAACCACAGATTAATCTCTCCTCAGGTTTATTTTGTAAGCTGAGACCTTCATCACTGAAAATGACTAATGACTTACAAAAATATATAATATTCTGCACTTCTATACCAAGCACTCCTTATGTAAAAGTCTATTTTACCCTGAATGTGTTTGGAAAAAAAACAAATGTTGCCTCTTTTTTCCCTTTGTAGGAGAAGTGCCATCAGTACTGGCCAGCAGAGCGTTCAGCCAGGTATCAGTACTTCGTGGTGGATCCGATGGCTGAATACAACATGCCCCAGTACATCCTCCGAGAGTTTAAAGTCACAGATGCCAGGGTACGTTGGCTTCACTCTGCATCTCAATACTTGTGGGTTTGTCCCCGTGTGTGTGTCTATATTCGTGGGTGAGGATTGATTGGCATTTTTACACAAATAGCGCCTTCCAACCCAAATCCATCTTAATTTTAGCTTTTCATACAAATGCTGACAGTCGCTCTAAGTGTTAAAAATTATACCGGCTGTGATTTCGAGGTAGAAAGTGATCAGAACGCGTCCCGTGTTATTTCTCCTGACAGGCTGACATCAAGTGAATGCACCATCAAACATGTTTACCCGGATTTAGTAACAATACGCCTGCTCTATGGATAGTGTGTGTGTGTGCGTGCTCGCGTCTGTGTTTTTCCCGAGATCACTGTGAAAATACATGAAAAGCGTAGCCTTCAATCCCCGAGGGTCAGTACTGCAACTCCCTGTGATGCAGTAGTTTCAATGGGCTATAAATACACTTTACTGTCATCCGAAGGCCCACAGCACTGCACTGCACTCTAATCCCACATCCACTCCTTGTTCCACATATACTTCTGTTTGTATGTATGTGTGTATATATACATACACAGTATGTGCACTGAAAGAGAGATGGGTTCAGAAATACATCCTTAATATGCATAAAAACCATGAAATTCACATGTGCATCACAGTGCTGTAAAATATGGGACTGTGTGTCAAGTGTGTGTGTCCTGGTCCTCGAGTGCCATGCTGGTGTTCTCTGCTACCAGGTCATCAGCTTTATTCATATTGCATCCCAGGCATAAATTAGACGATTTGATGGCTGCGGTGAAAACCAGCAGGTTTACGGTCGTCGAGGACAGTGAGTGAGAGGACCTGCTGTGGTGTTTGTGTTGTATTTTGAGAATATATTTTAGAAGGAAGGCTGCAGGAGAGAGATGTGTGAAGCTGAAACTGCAGAGTATCATTTGTTCATAGAGATACATCGAAGATGGCTCAGCTTAATTAGTCTCGCTAATATACTGTACATCTGTGTCTGGTAAATGGACTTATTTGCTATCCCCCCCCCCCCCCCAGGACGGCCAGTCTAGAACGATCCGCCAATTCCAGTTCACTGACTGGCCCGAGCAAGGAGTGCCAAAAACTGGAGAAGGCTTCATTGATTTCATTGGACAAGTGCACAAAACCAAGGAACAGTTTGGACAAGATGGACCAATCACTGTACACTGCAGGTAAGGAGAAAATAAATACCGTTTAGAATCTGAAAATGGAGACAAATCTGTAGGAATAAAAGGTGGATGATTGGGAGTTCTTATAATTCTGTCTGCTGTTACCTGTGTTCAACAAGATCATTCTGTTGCATTGAGTATTAAAGTCATAAAAAGGTTCAGGAGCCTCAGACAGGAGATGTTATACGGACTCTTGTGTGTGTGTGTGCTCTTCAGTGCCGGGGTGGGCAGGACCGGAGTCTTCATCACCCTCAGCATCGTGCTGGAGAGGATGAGGTACGAAGGAGTGGTCGACCTCTTCCAGACAGTGAAGACGCTTCGCACCCAGCGGCCTGCCATGGTGCAGACAGAGGTAAGACAGACATGCTCTGGACCTCACACTGACAGGACGGGATTCCAAATATTATTCACCTTTTTCCCTTTAATGGAGGTTCTAGAGAGACTCATCTGGTGCTATCACTCCAGTGTCAAATCTTTCTCAAATGAAGAATTGATAAATACGTTATATAACATCATGTGAATTTACGTGAGGTCATATTTAATTTTTTTTATGTAGTCTACAGAAAATGTCATTGGTGCTTCTAGTGCAAACAGCCACAGTACTACAGCTAAAGTTATATAAAAGAAAACGTATATAATCGTGGTAAAGCTCACCACACTATATTCAATCATTTATTTTATAATACAAAATGTATCAGTAAGATTCTTCACGTCTCCTCACTGCTGAGATCCTGCTGAGAAGAAAAATATGGAAATGTAGCCAAAATGTAGCCATGACCCCAAGAAGTCAAATTCAAATCAGTTTTATTTATATAACTATAAATGTCAGTTTCGACAGACTTTCTTACAGAACCTTCTTCTCCTCCTTCTCCTCCTCCTCCTCCTCCAGGACCAGTACCAGTTGTGCTACAGGGCAGCGTTGGAGTACCTGGGGAGCTTTGACCACTATGCAACATAACCACTCCCACCCCGCAGCCTCCCTGGTCAAACCTCTCAGGAGTGTGCCAAGTGTCCCATCTCAGCCACCATCCACTCACTTGACCCCTAAAACCCGACCCCTCGCAGCTACCGTCGGGGGGGTCGGGGAGAAATGGACGCGCTTACAGACCCGGCAACGGGGTTCTACCAATCACAGAGATCCACGCCGACTTAAACCACCACATGAGATTTTGCTTTAAAAATAATAACAGAAACATTACAATGACTATGACAAATATGACAACTCTTGTACAGATGCGACAGCGCAGACCGGCAGCTCGCCTCTCTGCTCCGTCAAAGCCAAACCTCCCTGATTGTCAAAGGCTACTGGTAGCACTAAGAGAGCCCTCTCTCTGTTTTTTTTTTTTGTTCATTTTATTGTCAATATTATGATTCATTATGTCAAATGTTATTGTTTAGTATATTTTGGGTTTTTTTTAATAATCATTTTAACATCAGACATTTGTTCTGTCTTAAACTGCCCAGCCTGGGGCGTGCATTATTTCATAATCGGTACTTTTTTTTGTTTTTATTTTTTATTTTAGGGTACTTTAGCACAAGGGACATGTATTTTTAACACGTTCCTAGATACTAATACAGGAGGACCACTGTTCTCTGAGCTGCTGTCAGATTTCTTTTATCATATGACATTATTGTTTTATTCATTGTTTGTCTCATATATATTGTGTTTGGTCTTACTCAGTTCAATATCTCAAAAAGAAATTGCCTTTTCACTTGCCGTTTTGGATATATATATAAAAAAAAATCAACGTTGAGAAAATTGATTACAGAGCACACACTTGCTCCACCTGTAAACGTGGTAACTACTTATAAAACAAGAAGCGAATTAGCTTCCAAAAGACTAATCCGGAGGTGTACAGAAATGGAAAGCACATGATTTCTACGTGTTTTTTTTTTTGTTTGTTTTGTTTTTCATCAGAAGCCTATGGCATTGAGGCCTTCAAACTCCACAGCGGAGAACTTACCTGAGGAAAAAACTGACTTTTGTACCCGAAGGGTAGTCGACAGAAAACGAAATCCCCGATCTCTGAATAAAGTTGCTCTTCAAGTCCCTCCCATCTCCTCCTCGCTGTCCATTAGCCTGGTCAGTCTGCTGGAGTTGAGCCACACAGACCGAAAGGAGCGGAAGTGGTTCACATGGGCAGCGGAGTATAGAGCCAACAACGCCGGCACCTGTACAGAATCAACCATTCCTACCAGAGGGAAAGAGACTCGGCCCTTTGGACTGAACCCTGATATTATTTTATACAGAAATAGAACTATAAATATATATATATATATATATATATATAATTATGATTGATTATATATATGTACAATTACACATAGATATATACACAGCTTCAAAGGTATATTATTAAAAAGGATTCATTCTGCTGATCTACCAACCCTAGAGACACTGCAGAGAGCCTGCTGTCCTAGAGTGTGTATTAATGGAAACACCGTTGTATCTACTGTACTACCATAGTAATCTTCGACAGCTGGTTGTCCGTCTGAATGAGGGGGAAAAAAACAGCACAACCTCCCACCCCACCCATCAAAATGGACTACTCCTCACCCCGTCGCACCACTCAAGCACACATCCTCTCCCAACGCGAGCCGCAGGAGGGAAGCGTCTGACGGCGAGAGACCTAAAGGTTGTGGTGGCGGCGGCAAGGACGGTGGTGGGAGGACGGGGGGACTTGAAATACGCTGGCAAAAAACTAAAAATGTTCATTTTTACCTTGTGAATGCTTAGTGCTGTAGGGGTTTGATCTGTTGTACACACAGTCTGTTTTCTATTTGTTGATAAAGAACTGGAATTTAAAAAGAAACTGTTGATGAAAAAGAAAAAACATTGATGTTAATAAAGTTAAATAATTGGGTTTTTGTACAAATCTCGGCCTGTGACGATTCCTTTCTTGATTCTGTTGTTTACGAAGTGTAAAAGTCTTGATTGATACATCCTTTGTAGTGTAAGTTTGCTCTTTTTTCCCTTTGCCCACAGGGGAACCTGGAAACTCACAGCTTTATCTCTCGTTTCCAGGAATGTTTGATTATTCTACCCAAAAATGTTTCCTGATATACGGCCATTGTGTCCTTTGTTAAAGGCATTTAAAGAGCTTCTTATTCTAGCTGGGAATTCATCACCCCTCCTATGTTTGTGACTGCACTGGCAACAGCCTGGATGTTGTGTTGTCCGTCTGTCTGTATGTTCACATGTTCGTCTGTCAGAAGGTCCGCCTGTACGTCCGCCCCATTCTCGTCAACATAAAATCCTCATAAAGGCTGAGGAACACCTGTGGGGGATTTCTTTAAATCTGACACAAACCTCCATTTGGACAAAAGGATCATTCGAATGGATTAAAGCGGGATAAATGAAGTGGTGACGTTTTTTGGCAGACGATGGATGAAAACTGCACCTTGAAGCAGTTTTTCCCCAAAAAACTTTCCTGAATCAATGTTTAAAAACTCAAGGTCCCCTTATTAACTTTTTCCAGACCTTTCTACCACCTGTCAGTCCTCAACAATAGATGGATTAGTTGTCATCGCTGATTATTAAGGTCACTTCAATTAAGACTTAGGACTCAGTTTGACAAAGATGATGTCACATATTTCCACGGTCCAACTTAATAATTAAAGAATCTGAATGTTCTGTTGGGGTCGTGTATAGAGGGTAACCCACAGGATGGTTGAGGCAGAGACCCTCCTAGACAAACCCGTTGTTGGGTTGTTTCTCACCGTATTTTCTTCATCTAATCCAATAACTCATTTCATTGTTTTTTCATTTTACCATCGACCTTAATGTGAAAAAGCAATCAAGGCAATGGGGTGAGTAACTGATATAATAGTGGTCATTTTGAGGATGAAGTATAGTAACGTGTGTGTGTGTGATTACACATTCTGTATATAGTGGAGCTGTCAGTCTAATCAGATCTAACCACACACACAGGCCTGATGCAGTGGATTTATTGGGTATTTGAATCTTGACCTCTTATTATATAATGTCTAAATATGATATTAGCACTTTTGAATTCAAATATATTTAGTTTGTGTGTATGTAGCTATATAACTGTATAACTCAAAGAAAGGCAGCCCTTAAGTCACTGCTGTGGAAAAGGCCTGCAAAGGTTTGTTTGTACATATGATTGTGATGATTGTAACATGTGGAAGAGATGTTAATTGAAACATGGAAACAAACGTAAAGTGATGAAAAAAGGATAACATGAGCACAGAAACAATATGAAGCTGATTTCAGGGATATTCACTGTAGCTTTTTTATACTTTAGCACTGCTGTATATAATCATGTGAGCCTTGATTTAAGCAGTGGTAATATTCTTGTGTTTATCAGAGTTAAAAGGTTAATTTTATTTATTTTAACATGGTGTTAGAGGCGGCGTTGTGTCATGTATGCATTTTATGAAAAAGTTGTTTTGGATCCCACAGAACCAGCTGACATCATGGTTCTGTGTTGCGTCCATGAGCATTTTTTTTCTCCATCAGGACTATTAACTGGATCTGCTGCTTCTCCTTCATACCCGTATTTACTGAGAAACAGCACAGTCCGGTGATCACTATCCTTTGGCGACATGAATAATCCGGCTGGATAAGGAAGTTGGACAACATGTCTGACTGATCTACATTGCAGTGTGTAATGATGCTGAGATGTAGAGATGAAGACCGTGAAGGTGAGTTTCTCTGCATGAAGATTAAAGCCGGGTTTGAGGATTTGCTCTCCGACAGCCACCTGGCAGAGGACGGCTTCCTGCTGAAGCATGTGCAGAAGAACAAGCAGGGCTACATCACGTCTCAAGCTCCTCACTTCTTTGAAAATTGAAAAAAATCACACGTTGGTTCGAACAATAGCAACATTCCACGTTTGCATTCCACCAATCTGAATAAATACAATCCAGAAGAATGCAAACAAAAGCTGAAGTTGCCACTGTTTGTCGTAGATAAAAGTCCTGACCACAAACACGTGACTCGAGCAGCAGCAGAGTGCTCGGACCTTCTGGAGGTGAACCATGAACGCACCAAAGTGAGGCGGATAGAGCCGCTTCCCAAATGGCTGCTGTGTTCCCCCACCAGCAGGCTCCTCCTCACCTGGAGCCTTTCTGTGGAGAACACGGAGCCCCGTTCCCTCTCAGAGAGGATCCTCCCAAAGTTCAGCGTTTACAGCCACGTTTCTTCATTCTGGATCCTGCATCCTGGCCAGGAGCTTCCCAAGGAGCTGCAGTGCTACGTCAAGCGTCACAAAGAGCTTGGCCCACTTTTGTGAGCAGTCTTGGAGGAAGTTCGTAAGGCCTACAGCGGCCTGAAAGCAGAGGGGAGACACTGTGACGGCGAGGGCATGCATGTAGCACCTTTGGGATTCCAGTCGGTACACCATGAAATATCGGAGGAAAACAAGGATCAACCTGAGGACATACCTTCCCAGGAAAATACACTTAGAACCTCCGAGGATTCAGTCGAGGAGGAACCCTCGGCGCCGGTTAAAGATTGTGACAAGACTCCAGACACATCTCAGCCCCAAAAGTCTGTGGATAACCAAAGGGCCTCTGAGCAGATCTCTACCAGCTGTAACAGCCAGTCCTTCCCCGGTTTGAATCGGAGGTACAGTACGGAGAGCTGCTGCTCTGGAGACGGCGATAAAACGAACATTCAGAGCCCCTGGGTGCTGAGGCGTGTATTTGCAGCCAATGCATTCAACCCCAAGGTGGCAAGAGTGCTGCGTCAGCCCTTTAGCCCTGACGGCACCAAGGGCTTTCAGAGGCAAGCAGCAGCAGGCCGAGCTCCGACTCGCCCTCGGAAGTAGGAACACCACCTGTGTTGAATAAAAGTTGCTGATTTTTTTGCAAAATTTTATAAGATGGTGGAAATAAAAATTATATTTTTTGTATTAAACAACGAAAAAACCAGCTAGGTTGGGTTTTTGATGTGTCTAATGGTGAGATTGTATATTCTGGGTTCCAAATAGTTGTAAACCGCTGACAGATGGGGGCAGCATTCAGCTGTGTTATTTTAAACACTCACTTTGTCCTTGTCAGGCTGGAGGTGCGTAGGAAGTAAATACACTGCAAAGCATGTAAATAGACACGTATTAGCTGGAGGTACAAATTGTGACACAATCTGAGGTGTTTGAGTGCCGAAGTAAAAAGAGTCTCAGAATCCATACAGGCCCTTTGGGGTTTTTTTTTTGCAATCCTGGGGCCTCGGCTCATCTGGTCAACTTCAAATTGCGATGTATATTTGTTCTTGGGCCACGATGGATTTACCTTGTTACCACTTTCCCCAAAGAAAGAGGTGTTTAGAGAAGGAGGAGAAAAAAAAGCCCCTCATTGTCCCACTGCATCTTTTTGACTGCCTGTTTAGATTCTGGTTCTCTCAAAAAGTAGTTTTCCATTCTCTTAGATGACATTTGGCTTAAGGTTACTTGTCCAATCATCAAACCACATCTTGTGCAATACCAGCAACGTTTGTGCCTTATTTCCAGCCTTTCTAATGACACCTCAACTGGAATGGTGTGTTTATAGTGTAACTGATTGAGGGCTTCCTTAAAATCTTGCCCAAACCTAAACAAAATGTGTTTCTTCACTCATCCACACCCAGTGGAAAAGATTCAATCCGATGTGTATGCGTTTTCTATCGTACTGAAATTGGAAACATGCACTCTGCCGTGTTTTTTTTCCTCTTGTATATGCCGAACGTCTCGCTGTCTTCATGACTAATGTAATCTTAGCTGTTGAGTGAGACTTTGCATTGTATACAGATCGGATCAAGCGCTTCGCTCTTATTGTCTCTGTCTTCGGGTTAGCAATTAACAGCTGTTGGGCTTTTATTGCAGCGGAGGCCAGCCTATGAAAACTTTACACATCTGTGAACAATATGTATAGAGTAGAAATGTTCCCGCCTGATGTCAGGAAATGTTTCTGTGCTGTTAGTTCCTTTTCAAGGCTAGAAAAGCACCAGATCCCCAGCTAACTGGAAGTCATTATGCATTTACATTTACCCCTGGCTGATAATTGAGGAGGGATGTCAAACAAGTTTGTAGTTATAATTCCCGTGTTTTCTCAGTCGTGTCGGGAGGGGGGGGGATCTGGATGAATTTGCACCTGCTGTCAAAAATATTGTCTCAGTGTGAAGAAGAGCGCCGATGGTTTCGTGATTTGTGGCGCGGCGTCGCCCTTCAGGTCAGCGCTGAAGGGTTTAAGTGAAGAGGAGGGTTAGTGTTGGCTTCGCTTCAAAATGTACATGGAATCTACACTTCAGGTCACTGAGATAACAACCTGAGAATATCCATCAATTCACACGTTTGGTACGATGGAGAGCTCGGGTGAAAACTAATTTCTTTCTTTCCTTTTTTGGGGAATTTGAAGTCCTAGAAAGTTCGCCCCTTGACTACATCTCCGCCTCACTGGAGCAACTCGATTTGTGTATAATTTGGCAAGAGGACATCAGAGTGACTCATGGTGTTAGAATGGGATGTTTGTTAGCAAATAATTTGCTTCCTGTTGTGCCTCTAAACTCATTACTCTGGGGCAGATAGACATCTCTGGCTGTCGACATAATTCCGAGAGCATCGATTCTGTTTGGATCAACGTTGGACCTGTTGATTTATTTGACTGGGTGTCCGCTCCCAGACGGCACGTGTACGACCTTGTGTAGCTCCACACTGGTTGGCCTTTGTTTATATATATGACTGACCCCACACACCTGACGCATTTCCCCCCACGGATGGGGTATTTATTTAGATTGCAGTCTGGAGTGCCTGATCGCTTCCAAAAGCGCAACCATCTGCTCCTCATTTGCCGCTCGAGGCTCAAGGGCTAAAACACACTGGTTTGTATTGGAAGGGACGTGAACGTGAGATTCTCAACAACAACACCCCGGGTTTTTATCTCAAGCCAACTGCACTATGCAACACCGCTGTGATAATTCTATTTATCTGAGGTGAGCGTTGTCTTAGCGCCATTTAAACCAATTGTGAGCTTTCTTAATTCCCGCTAAAAGATTGAAAAACACTTGCTTCAGCAGACCCTTCTGATCGGCTCAATCCAGGCTCTTACCAATCGCCCACTTAAGATGGCAGACTCTCTTGCGGCAGAAGGTAAATGTTAGCCCTCGCTCAGGCCAAAGCATCCTTTAGGGCTCCTGGAGCTCGAGCCAGGGAGATTATCATGTCAGGAGTAATCCGACTCGGCCCACAAGCACACAACTATGGAGGAGGAGGAGCAACAGTTGAGAGGGGGAGGCAGGAGGCAGAGGCATCAGAGAAGCTCTCTGCTCCACTTACGGTAACCACGCTCTCCCTCCTCACCCTGACCCATCTTCTCAACCCGCAGAGTTCCCCTCCCTGGAGCTGAAGAGAAGACCTGCTGCTGCAAAAGAGGTAAGGAGATGTGCATTATCTTCCCAGCAGCATTCGTGGTACGGAAATGAAACGATCCGGAGTGGAGTGGGGGGGAAAAACAAGCTTCTGTAAGATCTGTTTATGACATGGCACTGTCTTTCTGTTCTGTTTCAGGTTTGAGCAGGACCAGAAGTTTTTTTTTGTGTATGGAGAAGCGTGATGACAGAAGTTTTCTGAAGTCAACCAAGTGAAGCCTTTTTTTGAATGGATCAACCCGAGTGCCATGAAGCTCACGCTCACATTCGGAGGAATTTTGATCTTGATCTTTGCAACGTAACGTGTGGTTATGAAAATATGATAAAAGAATAATACGGACCGTATTATCAAGCCAGGACACCTCCCCAACTTGCAGGCACAGGGAGCCGTGATGATTCTCATCATACAAGCAGAAGTCCTGCCCTCGCTTCTTGCCTGCGATAATGATGGACTTACCCAGCCAGCACTTGCCTGTGGAGGTCAGCTGAAGACGACGCCACGCAGCTAAGTCTGGATTAGCCGGCCGAACGGTAAGGACACCGCATCTCCTTTTGTTAGTTTAAGCCGGCGGCTTATGGGGAAGGCGTTAGGTGCCACTGACAGGGATGCCTCCCCAAGTGCTTGAGTGGCAGAAAACACATGTTGGATTATCTGTATCAACAAGCGGCCCTCGCTGGAGCCGCATGTCAATAGTGCAGAGCTGCCTGTCACGAAACGTTTGAAGACTGGGGGGGGCATGTTGCTATGCTGGAATAGCAACAACAACAAGAATTTCTGCAGAATTGAAGCTCTCACCACAAATTTGTTTCATCAGGGAGGAATATTCTCTTTCCCTGTCACTTTTCCAACATGGTGGCTTACCTCATTATCATGCGTAATTGCTCCTCAAGTACTCTCTGGCTTTCCTTTCCCAAACGTTGTGCTACTTTGAATGCTTATTTAGTAGTGATTTCAGATGATTGTTCTCTGTGTTAATAGTTTAAATGATTAAGAGGAGTGTGGCCAAATTGCCTAAAAATAAAATGAAGGTACTCTGAGAGACGGGAAGTTGATAAATACACACTATAGTCATTTTGATGCAGTGATGATCCCTCTTCCCACTAAGCCCATATCATACTTAGAGATTATTCTGAATCCAGCGGAGCCCCGAGAGGCCGGATCGGGGGTTAAGCCTGAAGTCAATTGAGCTGTTCAACTGTCATAACCTGCCAAAGGTGATCATAACAGGAGGACAGCGAAGGGAAAACCGGAACTCCTGCACCACTCCTCATTGTCTCATCGGCAGCTCCCGTCCGATCCTTGCCAAAATATGCATTGTGCATGCAAATAATTAGTATGTTAGCAGTTTGAAGAGTGCATAGGCTTACAAACTTGTAAAATGTCATCATATTTCAGATGTTTGTACTTGCTTGTGCACGCTCGCATGGGTCATATTTTCAAAGTGGTATTCAGAGTGTGCCAGATCGCAGTCAGCCTTTTGTAACAGCAACAAATCGAGGTGTTTAACATGGGTTTACAGGCCATGCTGCTGTGTTAATAGAGGAGACAGATTAGCAGGCCAGAATAGCAGCTTATGGACTCTTCTTTATAAGTAACCGAGACAACAGTCATCAATCTTACTAGCGGCTCACACGAAAATGATCAGGCAAGGTTGACGTGTTTCCTGCCAAGCCCCACGTAACCTCTTTGTCTGTTTGAGAGGCTATTTAAATGCATGTTGGAACTATACCTTGACTCATCCCTTCCAGGAATAGCAAAGGCCAGACGAACTGGGACTGGGAGTCGAACGAGCATCTGTATGTGTTGCCGTACCCTCACACCTCATTAACGCCGCCGTGACGACAACGGGTATGAGTCGTGAGATTTTACGCTGTTAGGTCACTGGATTAATCCACACGGAGCGGTCGGATGTGATAGTAGAGCTTCTGTGATAAAAATCAAATGTTTCCAAACGCTCGCCTCCATCCGGTGGATTAGAAGGGATCTTGTTCATGACAAGTTTACAGAATGCGCGTAAAAGTGATCACTGTTTTTCCTGGCATCAACCGCGGATTCTTTCCGCCCCCTTTACTTTCTTCTCAATAATGAACAGCAGCTTCCTCATTAACAAGGAACGGGCTTGTTTTAATTATCCTCTGGTTCCTGAGTGACAGAACGCCAGACCAACCGAAAGCAGTCGCCCAGCAAATTTACCGTCCAACCTAAGCCTGTCGCAGTTGCGTTAGAACCGATGCTGGATTTAGTGCAGCCAATCCTGGCCCAGAACATCCACTTTATTTTACAGCCTTTTTTGGCCCACACTGGTGCCAACGCCAGAGATCTAACTAACCGCCGACTCCTCACTTTTCCTCTTGATCATTCTGACAGAAAGCAGCACAAGAAGAAACGCCTGCTGGTGATTTCTCGGTGAGCCGTGCATGGCTGGCCTAACCCCTGAGTTAGAGGTGTCTGATGGATTACCATGGACACACACACACACACAAATACACACACGCACATACAGCAAGGCCTGTTCTCCGCCACCAACACTGCAGCCAGGTGTTAACCCACGTGACTGCAGATAAAGCCGGCAGGCATTAGTGCTAATCCTGCCCTGATCTTTGGAATATGTCCCTATTACCTCTCCAAGCACTCTCTAGCTGTCCCCAGGCCTCCTGATGCTCACTTAAGAGGGAAAAGACAAGACAAGGCCTCTCTAGGACTCCCTAAAGCGCACGTTGTTTCCATGGAACAACAAAGTAGGTGCCTTTTTCCCGCTGTTTGTTACACTCCTCTGTTATCTTTTTTTAGTGCAGGTATTTATTGGGTGTGTTCAGGGTAGCGTAGAGACAGCCGGTCACATGGAGCCGAAACACAGCGTGGTAATCACGTTCTGTAGGAAGAGGTGGCACATAAAGCATGGTCAGGCCTGTGGACATGTCTAGATGTGAAGGAACAGCAGTACTATGCAAACTGGATTATCTAGTGTGATGTGATGGTGCTGCTGGGAGTGTGTGTGTTTGCGTGCGCCCAAGAAGCGGAAGAAGAAGTGGGCGTCCGGACAATGACGGAAGGTTAGACTTTGTCTTGATTTCCACACGAGCCTACGTCATGTGATTTGGTGAATAAAAGTGAAACCAGGCAGAGTGCAGCTCGTGCGTGTTTATGGCATGAGAGGAGTTAGTTGGACACAACACGCTGTATTGCGGGGGAATGTATAGGAGCAAATTCTACAGCGAGTGGTGAGACATAAAAAGTTGCTATCTGCTTTTTTCCCAGCACAAAGACGCTCTTCATTCGCTCCTCTCTTCTGTGATCTTCTCTCGCTGTAATTATGTCACACTGGTCAAGATCCAAGCCGGCTGACAAGAAGGCTCCCCCTGTCCCGCCGGCTTCATTCAAAAGTGTTAACCACAGACGCCCCTTATCCCCATTTCGACAGATCTCTAGTTCATCTTCCCTAGGCTGTGGCATGTCTCCTTCTGGCATGGGAGGACACCAGTGCCATGCTGCCGTAATTACATTACCGCCAGCTTAGCAAGCGCTACCGCCACTGAACCAATTATTCCTCGAAAACATCAATTTGATTGTGCCATGTGAAATAATGCCATCTTTGAGTTCGGTTCGGAGCTCGGTTGAGGGTTTGGGACGGCCCTCCCGACTGTGCGATGCAGAGAAAATACATAACGTCTCAGGAATGGCTTTCACAGGCTGAGGAAATGAGGGACAAGCTGTTCACTTTCATGGTTTTCCTCAATGATCCTGGGGGCCTGCTTTCACTCTGCTGGGAGCGCTTCAGGTGACATAAGTCTGACAGCCGACATCAGGTGTACTATTTTCCTCACATACCTTCGCATTCACTCCCTCTTGTACTACAAACACACAAATCCTAATGAGAGCGATCATGCCTGTGAGCTTTGTTTGTCTTGCTTCTTCTTGTGAATAGATGATTTTTTGTTGACGTTTGCTTTTGGGGCCTCCCACGTTGGAGCGGCACACAGGAGCATGCATGGGCACATCGTGAGGGCCGGACATGTCGGGCCTGTGTAGGAGCCGTATTTTATTTTTATTTTTTTTGTTGTCTTTGCGACTCATCTGCACTTTTATGTCTCAGTTTGAAGATGGATTTTCCGTCTGCTGCAGCGTCCTCTGGGGGTCCGTTATATCCTCCGTGTTGTTGCTCTTCTCTGTTTGCTGGAGAACAGCAGCATTTGTCCTCACAGGAAGTGGGACTACTCATTCATGTCTTTCCGTTGCTCTCCTAAGAAAACACCGGTGCCCCCTTCCCCCTATCAATATCCGTATATTTATGTGCAAGAGAGCGGGGGGAGGAGGAGGGGGGGGGCAGTGGTAGGTATTAAATGTCTGTGCTGATTAATCATCGGCGGCCGTCTGAACAAGCTACAGAATGCTCCTTGGCACTTTTATTGGCGCCAATTGACTGCAGATGGGACTAATGTATTTCTGAGTGGAGTAATTATGAGTATCGAAGTGTCTTCAGGGACATGAGATCGTCCAGTGTCGGCGACCGAGACGTCGGAAGGGGCTCATCTGTTCTTTACGAGCTAATTGTTTTATCAAGACGAGCCGCGGAGCTCACGGGCCGCAGACACTGATGTATGGAAGAAGTCCCAAACTGGACAATTAATAGCACAAGAAAACAATGATCTCACCCGTTTGCCATATTTATCATAACAAACTGTCTCGTTTGAAATGTATCACCTTTAGAGCGGGTTTTCTGGTGTTAGGAGTTGGTGTTCAACCAACAGAAACAAAGTGAGACTTTCCATGGAGGCTTCTCTCCGTCGTGTCGGCTGATTGCACGATTGTGAGGAGGGATCATCAGATACACTGTGGAGGTGGGCAGCGGGGAACGCTCTGCCGCGGCTCCACAAAGACTGCGTGAAACGAGCTTGTTAGCTGAAATGTTTGACTTTCAAATGAATACCGTTCTTGCCCCTTTCATTGCTCACCACGTCCAACCCCTATGGAATTATGAGTGATGAGTCAAGCTATGACTGATAGGACTGGTTACACCTGTTTATACGCTGTTTACACCGCTGCATCTCATGCATGCGGCGTCTTTGTAGTTTCCCCTCTGCGGTCTCCAAAACAGTAAGACGCTTACGTTTGGCGTCTCGTTTTTTCTTTTTTTGTGTGTTTTACTTACTGCGTTGCGAAAAAAAACTTCAACCAGAGCAGAAAAACAAAACAAAAACTTTTGTGATTTTTTGTTTCTATAGTGAAACAGACAAAGATACGTGACATTTCAGTCCCGTTGTAAACATTTTAGCAGCCTGTATATGTAGAATTCACGACAGAATCCAGTCTGGCAAAACACTTTGCGAGGCCGGTCTGGATTTGCCGTTAGTCGCTGCCAGTATACCATTTCCGACTCTGGGGAAAATGTTTGCTCACTGGTGACATGATATGAAAAATACAAAGACGTGAGGTCGTAAAAACCTCTCAAATACCTGTGGTACTCCTGCAGATTGAGTTTTTTTGCGGCTGCTGTGGTTTCTATTGGGAAGGGAGGGGCGATATAAGATGAAGACGCATGTTCACTCAGGCCTCAACGTACATAGCAGTGTCAATAGGTGTGGTTCCTGTAAAGGAAGGAATGGATTTACCTCCTTTAAGTAGGATGGTTCGGGAACATTTACAAAAAGAAAAAGTGTCTTTTTTTCCCCTTCAGAAAAGTGAAGCAGCTTCAGGTATTTAAAAAAAAAAAGGTTTCAAGGGGGGCATGGGGTTTAAAAAACTAATCCAGCCTGCCTTCAACCCAAATAAGAAAATTGCGGGTGTGTTTTTTCCTTTTCAGGCAGCCGCGATTAAACACACACTGCATTCTCATATGTCAGCGAGGGATGTCAAGCTCGCGGATCATGAACCCACTTAGAGTGAAATTGAGCTGACAGCCGAATCAGAGAAAGTAAACTGACGGTAAAATAAAAAGGCCCGGTGAGAGAAGTGGATCCGCAGGGGGGGGGAGGTCAAAGAAACGGCACAGAAGATAACAGTTTGTTGCATTGTCGGCCCCTGCTTTCTAAATGTGACATAACTGAAGGTGTGACTGTTTGAACATGTCTGACGTGTGTCTGTTTTGCCTTTCCCCCTCCAGAGTTTCAATGCTCCTCCACGTTCTAAGATGAAGTTATGGAAAGGTGCTACCTTTGCCTTCATGCTCTGCGGCGCAGCCCTGTCCATTCTCCTCGTTAGAAACATGGCCACCATCGGACAGTTCAGACCCAAGACAAGACACCCGTACCCACCTTCGTCCTCGCCGCGAGCCTCCTGGTCATCGCAATCGACATCCAGGACCTTGCCGCCGCCGCCCTCGTCGTCGCCGAGGCAGATGGGTGTTTCCCACCGGAGGACCCGCTCAGCGGACGAGATGAACTCCCTCCTCTCAGAGTGTAAGATAAACTGTTATTGTCTTCCTTCCCCGTCTGGTCTGAGATAAGGTGTCGGGTGAAAGGGCGCCTGGAGTTCAGACGGGATACTTAGTTGCCTGACTTTGCTGTTTATAGATCAGGTTTTAACGCCTCGCAATAACCCGCGGTCAATTAGCACCTCATAGTTCACTGGCTCCCCGTAGCGCCGTCTGGAGAGGGCGATATATCCTCTGCTTTCCCCTGGTTGAGTGGCATTCCTCAACTCAGATAGGCTTCGAGGAATTCTAACTGATCTGAGATCGCCCACACTGATAGTGCGTATAGCTGTCATGATGTCAGATATAATGAACGTGTGTATTTCTGGTTGAACGAGTTGCACCTTATCATTATCCAGCCGACTGGAGTAGCCTGATTGTTGTCACAGAAATGATGTCGATGGATGTATGATTCCTCTCTCCTCTGCCAGTTTCCATGATGTTCCAGAGCTTCACGGAGGGCGAGCTCCAGCACGTGGTCGGGGCCTTGCTCGACAGGAAGAGGAGGAAGAGCCAGCGTCTGGGCGACAGCCAGGCCCGGAGGACTAAGAGAGCCCGGAGGCCTAAGCCCTGCTCCGTGAGGGAGCTGGAGCTGACCGTGAGCGAGCTGGGCCTCGGCTACGAGAGCGACGAGACGGTGGTGCTGCGCTACTGCAGCGGCAAGTGCACGGCCCACCGGCTCAACTACGACATCATCATGGAGCACATGATGAGGACGGGCTTCAGGAAGAAGGGCCGCAAGGACAAGGTAAGCAACGGGCCGTGCTGCCGACCCACGGCTTACGAGAAGGACTTTGCCTTCCTGAACAACAGCAATCGCTATCAGACGCTTAAAAACGTCTCGGCGAAGAACTGTGGGTGTGTATGACCCGGAGATATTGACTTCCTCACGCTGCTCTCAGCCTCTGGCGGGAAGAGTTGAACATGAATGCCAGACAAACTGTGGAATATAAACTCAAGGAGAAGAGGAAAGGCTGCTCCACGGCGGCCTTTTTTTTTTCGCGACATGCAGACTTGACCTCTTGCGGGCGTCTGCCAGTACAAACTGGACACGAAGCACACGGACAGCGAGGGTTTGTGTGGATTTCCGTGTCAAGAGACACAGATTACGACTGCTCACACCAAAAACACATTTTTATTATCTCTTTTTTTTTAAATCCGTCTAGTAACACTGTGCACTGTGGTGCAACAACAATGTAGCAACGTTATGTTTGTGATATTACATTTGAGTAGGGTTAGGCGTCATGCCATAGATGAGCTACGAGCCGCGAGGGATTGTTGCTGTTACTACACACTTCATATCCATGGGCGTTCACTTCAGTGAGTCCAAACCTTGTAGTTCCTGTAATTATAGCGGTGACAGTAAATCACCTTTCAGGCAACAACAAAAAGAAAAAGTGCTCAAAAATCAATTTCAAAGCCATAAATAAAATTCTAGACGTATAACGCATCAATGTTTACTTAAAGTCCTGCCAGACCATCGGCCCACTGACCTAAAATGATATCCAGCGATCAATGGTTGCGGGTCGTGACCCTGTGACCTGTTTCCCTGCTCGTACTGCTGTTACTGATTACAGTGTTATCACACAGGTAAGAGAATAAGAATTTGACGAGGAAAGACAATCCTTTTCCAGAGCTCCAGGTTTGATACCCACCTTTAATTATTGTGTATATTGATGTTGTGTAGATTAACAATGAGGGCCTGTTTAAAATACTCTCACTTTAGTAATAGAACACGAAAATTGATCCCATCTGCGCCACATATAACAACAACTCATCACACGCGAAGAAATTGTCATTTCGAGTCTTTCTTTTTATACTTTTTTCCCCCAAATAACCCATTATTGTAATGACCCATAATCCTCTGGAATTATGCTCCTCGAAGAATTGCCAAAACACACCAAGTCAATTCAACACACGTGACGAATTCATAAACATGTCGTGTCTCATGTACCAGGTGGTGTAACCGCTTTAATATCATCTCTGGGTGTAATTTATGAACGTTTACACTTCTAGCTAATCCGAGGCTCAAGTGTGAAAGAGAATAATGGTTTGACTAATCAGTAGTGGCATGTTTTCTCTTGCCGACAGAACCCGATGACGTAGAGAGAGGATCTGGAAATGTATTTGCACCCATCCATAATATGTGTATGATGAAAAGCCCACAGTATAGCCTTCTATTAGCCCATCAAATGCCTCCTTGTTGTATTGCCTGGTAGATCTTTAGCGGAAAAATAAGCTGTTTAAATGAATTATGAAGCATCTTTTTTCACCTTCGACAATCTTTATTTGGTTTGAACCCACTGCAACTTTTTGCTTGAAGTACAATAAATTATGTTTTTTTTGTTTTTTTTTCCTGAGGAGGTGCAGTGTGGGTCGCGGATGCGGTGCATCTTTTATTGTAGTTTATATTGTATTTATTTGGGAAGTAAATTATGGTCTTGCGTATTTATTTAGATTACCACACAGAAACGGGACAGCTTATTATCATTAAGCAACTGTGCCAAAAATGTTTTATCTAACATTCTATATTGACTGCTGAATAAACATAATTTCAGAGGTATGAATGTTCGTCATTTCTCCTCCACGATTGCTCTTTTCCAATATTCTGTACTTGGATCGATTTAAAATGAATAAATAAATATGCGAGATGCCGTTAATAATGAAATAAACTGCTAAAAAAAGGGGATCCCTCTGGGGGAAAGTTGAAGATCAGATGACACACCATATGGCAGATTAAAAACACAACACTTTTGTCATGCTAATACCTGAACGCCTCTCGATAACGCTGGTTCACTCAGTGAGGTTCTGAAATCATATATTATACAGCAGCCCAGGTGCTGAACCGTAGTGATGACATAAGTCTATACAACGGGGCTGGTGACCAGGCAGTTTGATCCCTCCGAAAACAGCAGGGACGTGGCAGCTACTCTGCTCAAATGTGTGCGAATGCGCGACTGAAAATAGTCCCCAACAAATGCACTATTTTCACCTATTTGAGAAACCAGAATGAAAATGATTTCAAGCATTTGTTCTGAAACACTTCTTAGATGTAGAAATGACGAATCAAGACCAGAGTCCATTATCCAGTGTTGGCATTCAAACATCAGACTTGTATGAGATGTGAATTTCACGCAATTCACACAACAAATAGTCAAATTAGTTGAGCAGGAGCTACACAGCCACAATACAGCTTTCCTCTCGACAGAAAGGCCAAAACGTTTGACTTTTTTCCAAGGAAAAACTCTTTGACTTGTCACGGCAGGTAAAGCACTTGTGTAATTGATATCATTAATTGCAGCTGCATTCCTCTCACGTGTCTGATCCAGGGCCCAGGTATGTTTCATACTGACTCAGTGACATGCCTCACTGGGATGCCTACGAGGAACAACGCCATAATTAATATAATTATTATATTAGTCAAAGCTGTGATTTTCCTGTCAAAATTCAAAACGCTGGCTATGACATATGATTCCTGGAAGCAATGAAATGCACTCTTGGTCGTAACTAAGGAGGAGGTGGTCTAAGGGGATGTGGTTTCTTTAGAAACGCTAACAACAACGATCTATGCGATCATGTACAACAGTGTTTTGAGTACCGAGGAACTCTGCAAGTCAGAACACTAAACACGCCGAATGTGGAGTCAGAAGCTGCTCGCGTGCTGGCAGCCATCTACAAGATCTACAGCGCTGTTTGGGAAATAACCGTTTCATGTGGAGGTAACTCAAGAACACTATTTGTTTGGGCTATATGCTGGTCCTGCAGATGCCAGCTCTGAATCAATGAAGTATATGCTGAAGGTCTAGTGAAAAGTGATGGTGGTCCAGCTGTTTGGTGGAGGGTCTGCTTTCCATCCCCCACCCCTTCCTAAAAACCCCGTCGCCGGACATGTTATGACCGTATTTCACCTCCCGAGTACCGGTGAAACGGAGCCGGAAAAGGCCAGACTTATGTTTGCATGCACACTTAGTGGCTTGTTGACAAAAAGTCCAGAACAAGTCCCACAACACAACTTACACAACTTCCTGCACAGTTCCAATGAGGCTACGCTGTTCCTCGGAGTTCTTCTACCGCGGCCGCAGGCGTGTGGAGGCAACACAGGAGTCAGCTTGAGTTATCTGAGTTTAGAGTCAATCAGAGTCAGGTCACACTGAACGATGCTCCGGGGGTCACTGTTTGTATTTTTTTTTGTGAGTGAAAAAAAAAAAATCATCTTTTTCCCTTTTGGGGTTTTATTTTCGCCAAGTGGAGCACATATTTTGGTTCGACAGTGACTTACTGTATTTACTACAGCTGTTGGGGGGAGAAATGACTTCAGCAGTTTGTATTTTGATCAATTTCATATTTTAAAGCCGTCTACCGGAATAACAGAGGTTTGTGAGTGAACGTATACATGCAATGAAACCTGATATATGCAAGAATGTCCCCAACAGTGGCGAGTTTCACTACAGCAAGAGCAAAAGAGGAGGACTTGGAAAGCATTTCCCAGTCTGTTGTATTTACATAGTCCTTTCTTGGTATTTTTTTGACACTTGGAGAACCCAAAATATGCTCAAAATGTTTACAACCGCAATAAAAGTGGAACCACTTTACCTCTTATGTAAACAGATATTTCCGCTACTTGCCACTGCAGTAAATGGCTTTCAACCGTTACGTCTAAACACCCACAGCAAAGAGCTTGCGGGACCCTAGGGAAGGAAAAGACCATTAATGAGAGTGAGAAAATAAAACTGCACAAATAACACATGGCATCCATTTTGAACGCAAAGTCTGATTCATCTACAGGAATTTGTACCAGACTTCGACTGTGGTTTGACATTTTCAAAGAAAGAAGAAGAAAAAAAATCGTTACGCTTATTTGTTTTTCCTGACATATTTTTCATGGGGTGATAATGGCGGGTTAGACCCTGGGCCAACAGGAGTTCATTAGCTTTGCCAAATAGGGACTGAAATTGAACAGCGGCGCTGCTTAGAAAGACTAAGTCACTTCACCTGTTATCCTCTCCTTATCCTATCCGCTCAAATGAACCGTTAGGCCTATACGTGTTTGCTGATTTCAAGGGAAGCCCTTAATATTCACATCAACACTGTTGGAGGATAACAGTGTTGGTATATAGAAGACATCTGTTATTGGTAACAGCACTGACAAGATCTCCAATGAATATGCCAAAGTTTTTACAGCCTCCTCCCATGTCCAGCTGCAGCATGTTGGTGAGTTCAGCCATCTTTAGACGGAGACAGCAGGACGGAGGATGCAGCCGTGACTCTGGAGGACCTGAACAGCCTGAACAACTGCTACGAGCAGGTGTTTCTCCTCTTCCCGAGCAACTCTGAACTCTCCAAACACATTCATCCCGGCCGGACGAACACATTATTGCATTAAGACATTGGGCGTTTTAATTGCGTTTTAAGATTTATACAAAAATTGCTTTGAGGGGGGAACATTCGAGGTCATCATTTTACAACAGAGCTAGATTGTTGGCTCCTTGTGTTCATTCATTATTCATGTGCATTTCGCTGTTCGCATTCCATAAATATTTAAAAGCCTAAAACCTAAATAACCATTAATAATTCACTGGATTCATACGACTGCTGATTGAGAAATATGACATTGCAAGAATACGATTTATGTTTCGGGAAAAAGAGCTATTCACTGGCCGGTTGGACTTGTGATAAATGACCTTGGACGTGTAAACTGTGTTAAAACCCAGTCTGGAGTAGAGTGTGGGGTTACACCCATTGGCTAGTGTGACTTTGAGGGGGTGGTACCGGATGCGGTGCTTAATTTGACAGCTTTTGTCTCTAAATAGATTTTGAGTGGCACCATCTCCACAGTGGGAAAGAATGACGGCCATTCTGTGAGTGGCCCGGCGGGCGTTTGGGACAGAGCCTCTTCTGTCTGCAGGTTGTGATGTCCTGAGGTCCTGATGTCAAACACTCTCTCTTGGCGCTTCTTGAAACGAACGCTGCTGCTGGTGGAGATGCTGCTGCTCTCTCTCTCTCGCTGCTGTTTGGACATTTTGCAGATGGGTACACTGTTTAACAAACATGGTGAATGTTATTGATGGTACACGCAGATTGGTTCTCATGTGAATCCCAATAGGCTCCACACCTTGAAACTTTTGACCCACTCCCTGCTCTTTGCCTTTAGGTTCACACAGGCAGAAGGGTGCCATTTAAGTTATGGTAAAAAAAAAAAAAAAATGCTTTTGTTTTGAGTCAGACATAAAATGTCTGTGCATGCCAGGATGTTTATTTTTCACCGTTGGAGGGCGTGTGAGTGTTTGTAGTGTGCATGAGTGTGTTTTATTGGGGCTTAGGGGTGGGGTGATGATTGGGAGCGGCAGGATTTGATGGAATAGGGGGAATTAGAGGGCGGGGAGGGAGAAGTAGGGCACCATGCAGAGCTGGAAGGCCCAAGGAATATATGATCCCTGCAGATCAATTCACTCACTCCAACCACACACACTTTTATTCATGAATGCCACGGGACCTGAGTGTACAGAGCCTTCCTGTCTCCATATTTAATATTGTTGACCTGGATCCAGGATTCGTATACACCCTGTTTAATTTACTTGCGTGTTGTGTCACAAACAGCAATAATTAGCTGGCTGAGGTCACGATATTGTGTTTATTTCTAAGATCAAGACAAAATACTCAACAATAAGCTTTATTTAGTAGCCAAGAAGTAATTTACTTGTACTGTGTGAATTAATTAACATATGTAATGAAAATACAACATGTAAAAAAATGTTTCCCCGCATTTTTCTACTTTTCATTTTGATGTCGTCAGGCAAATCTTCCAAGGCCATAAGTGTCGAATAAATATAAAAGATAGTACAGGTTTTAGATTTCAGACTAAAATCCATGTCATGCTAACTCATTAATTTCTGCTATTTATCTTTACTTTATTGATTCAACATCCCAATCCTGGAAGCGGATGCTTCTTATCTTCTGCAGTATTAGGGAGTATTTATTAGGTAGAGATATATCTTTTCACATGACAGCTCCCCCTTGTGGAATAACACAAGAATGACAATGAAGCAAAACACATTTCAACCATAATTTTGGTTATTAATTTATTATTTTACATCTCAGATTCTTTCCTAGACTGAACAGGAGTTGTGAAAGAATTACATCCAGATCATTTACAGTTGTAATACATTTTTCACAATATAGAAAATACTCCTACAATACTACAAGTAAAATGCCTAGATTTAAAATTTCACTTAAGTAAAATCACAGAAAAATAAATGATTTGTGCTGGCAATGTGGCTGTGTGTGAGTTATACTAAATTATTTATTGAGTTATTCTTACTGCGACACGAATGTGTAAGCATAATTTTAATATTGCAGCTGGTAATAATAATAATAATAATAATAATAATAATAATAATAATAATAATAATAATAATAATAATAATAATAATAAATTCCATTTATATAGCGCCTGTCAAGAAACGCTTTACACAAAGGACACTTTACACAAATAGAAAACAAAAATCAATTCAAACAGACAAACTAAACAAACTGAGACCAATGACAGGGTTCGGGTATTGAAGGTGAATAGATGAGGTTTGAGTAGTTTTTTAAATGTGAGGCGTTTCTGAGGAAATGAGGTCATGTTGCAGTGATTCTTATGTCTTCAGCACTCTTATAAATGTCTTTACTCCTTGTAAGGAGATAAAGGACCAGGAGTCCTCTTCGTTACTCGGTTATAAATATTTTTTTATTTATGTGACAATGGTTTATCCAAACTGCTCAGACGCATATAGTATGACATTGATAGACGTGTATCTATGTTCACTGATATTAAACCCGTCTCCCCCTGCTCCATCAGAGCATTCCACAAATTATTATTCTAAATATTTTCATCCCAATCTATTATCAGCTTCCCCCTCTGAACTTAATCCACTCTGACATGATTGTCCTTAAAGTGTTGCCAAAAGTTCTCACCTCATGTAGAACTGCATGAGTCATTTACAGATCTGCCTTTTGTAAACATACTTCAACTCACAGGTGATAAAAGGCTCTTAAAAATGTGCTGTGTGAATTTTGCCCTCTGCTTTAACGCTGAGAGTTAACACGTGAGCTGACGATGTGAAGCAGAGGAATGTGTTTTTGTGTTAACAGGTGCCATTTGTTCTCTGTAAATAATTCTTAAAAGGAGGCGTTTAAGTAATGACATAAGAGGTTAGTTCCTGGGATTTACATTTTTAACAATGCATATTAGGTGCTTATCATTCTGACATCATGAAATGTATAGTGTTGAAAGTTGTCCAAGTCTACTGAAATTCAGGAGTCGCTGTACCGAAGGAGTATCACTTTACAACAGCTACCACCTGGTCTGAAGTCATGCATTTTTACGGGGCGTAATTTGCATTTACTGGGCATAAAAACACAGTGTGAATATTCATTTGATCCAAAAAAACAATGCAAATTAATTCTTTGCAGATACAGAGGAATTTCATTTGGCCAAAAACACCCTTCCCTAGTTAACATTAAAGGTACCCTGTGGAGTTTTTGCCCATGAACAAGCACGATGAAGTGATGGTATTATCAGAGGGTTGAATTTAGGACTCTAGAATATTATGCCTTAAAAAACAAAAAGCAATACGTCAGAAACCATGTCACAACATGATAGTAATATAGTATGATTTAAAAACTGTATTGTATGTCATACATTAATGTCTGAAAACTAATATGGTAAAGATATGCCATTAAAATA
Source organism: Eutrigla gurnardus (assembly GCF_963514095.1). Classification (NCBI taxonomy): domain Eukaryota; kingdom Metazoa; phylum Chordata; class Actinopteri; order Perciformes; family Triglidae; genus Eutrigla; species Eutrigla gurnardus. The sequence goes on from NC_139918.1 coordinate 22,405,240, forward strand.
GTCACAAAACCTTAATGCATGTCACATTATAGAATGCCATAGAAATGGCCCAAAAATGTAAAAGAAAGTATAATATGTTATATATTATGTCAGAAATAATGTCATGAAAAAAGTTAGACTACAGTATGTCAAAAAAGTAAGTCTTTTCAATATGCTATACTACGACTTTTATTTACTTTTCCAGACAAACTATAATATTACTTTTTTTTTTTACCTTTTTCGACATACTATACTGACATTTTTTATGACAAGTCATTAAAAAAATGTCATAGTATAGTAGTTTGTAAAATTCAAAATGTAATATGTTGAAAAAAGTGTAGTAGAATAGTACGTCAAAAAAGTAAAAAGTCATATTACAGCATGTCGAAAACTGTTACAGTATATGTCGAAATAAGTCATAAAAGTAGTCATAAAAAATTTCGAAAAAAATTCATAGTAGGCTATAGTACGTTGAAAAAAGTAAAAAAAAAAGTCATAGTATATGGCATGTTGAACAAAGTCATAAAAAAGTCATAGTATAGTTTGTCGAAAAAAGTCCTAATAATAATCATATTATATTAAAAATTATCTAGTATAGTATGTCCTAAAATCTTATTGTTTAGTATATGTAAATCATGAAAATAGCAATATTATATTTCATAAAAAATCACAGCAACAATACATTTTATTTATAGGACCCAAAGTTGCTTTACAGTCAACATACAGTAAAAATAGTAGTAACTTATATGTGGAGAAATCGGTGAAGACTCTGATGTGGGGGCACCCATGGGGGTTCTGGAGGAGAGGGGTCATGTGATCATGTGGTCATGGCAGCAAGAGCAGATGAGCAGTCGAGCGGCAGAGTTCTGAATGTACTTAAGTTTATTGAGGAGTTTGGATGATGTACACATTGTCATTGAATATTATAACTTGTCAAAAAGTCACAAAAAATCATAGTATAGTATTTTTTTAAAGAAAGTCCTAAATAAGTATTACTTACAGCATGACGATCAAAGACATAAAAAGTCACACTATAGCATGTCGAAAATAGAAATGAAAAAAGTCATGTTGAACTACGTCCTTAAAAATGTAATAGTATAGTTTGTAAAAAAAAGTATAGAATGCCTCAAATGTTAGTATATTTTGCTAAACTCATATATTACACCATTAAAAGGTGATAAAATGTAAAATAAAAGTGTAGTAGGGTGTCATTAAAAATTCAACCTATGGTATGTTATTAAAATGTAATCAAAAAGAATTGAATATGTCATGAAAGGTTATAATATAGTGTCAATCAGCAGTCATAAAAAAACAGTCTAGTATGTGAGAAAAATGTCATAAGTATAGCAAAAGGTCCAAATATAGTACATCATAAAAGGTCATATCAAAAGTCATACGTCAAAAAAAATTGTATAGCATATTTAGTCATCGAAATGAAACATAGTATAGTTTGTCATAAAAAATGGCACAAAAATGGCATATAGTCATAACACAGTCATAGTATAGTTTCCCAAAAATACGTCATGAAAGTAAAGTATAGTAAGACAGCCAAAAAAAGTCATTATAGTCAGAGAAATGTAATTTAAAAAGTAATCGTATAGGTCACACGTCATAGTATAGCATGTTATAAAAAAGGTCATAAAATAAGTTATTGTATGACATAAGTTATATTGTACCATATAAACCTTAAAATATGTCATTTGGAATGTAAGTTTGTCATAAGTAATGTCATGCTTCAGTATGTCATAAATATATAAAATTAGTATGTCATAAAGTCATAGTATAGTATGTGATTATGTCAACAACAGAAAATGTGTTGGTATAGCAGTAAGTGTTGCATTGGAAACAGAAGAACCCGTGTAGGATTTCTTAAACACATGTTTTATACTGTCCCAACATATAAGGTCATAATGTGTTTTCGTTACATTCCTTGTACAATCATGGGAGAAATGTTGGAATCATTCTTTCCTGCTGAGTCACCAAAGGAAGGCAGATAAAGATAGTTCTGGGGAAGCAGCAGTAATGTTCCTACTGTACTTTGGATGTTTGTGATTGTGTCTGGCTGAGGATTCGTACATGCATCAAATAGTGATGCCCTTGTACCAGCTGCATACTTCATACACTAGTTTTGGTCCTATCCATGCTCCATGCAGTTAACATTAAAATGTAGATCCAACACACGGATGCCTTTTCTTTGGCTGTTGTTGTAAAAGGAGAGAATCGGTGTCATTGCACAGAAAATCAGGTTTCAGAAGGAAAAATCCCAGATGTCAGTCCAAAATGGTTTATTTTGTAAAGGGGGTAGTTGGAAGAGATGAGAAAACATGGTGGGCTACTAAATGATATAATAAAATGTACATGACATTCAAAGGGTATTAGAGTTATCACTCAAATGTTCCACACATGAACTTAGGTCTTCATTCCAACATGTTTTTCCAAATGAAAATGATAAAAAGTTTGTATATTTTCAAAATAAAAATATGTATCAACACAGTAAACCCTCAGTATGCTAAAGAAAAAAAAAACAGAAAAAAAGAAATAACAGTTACATGCAGAATGTAGACTGATGAGTCTATTTTCTTAATTTGGGGGGGAAAAAAACATTAAAAACCACACAAGGTGAATGTGAAACATCTTATTAATTTAGAGAAAAATTTGAGGTGAATTCTTCTGCTGTTTTGTCCTCACATCATTAACTCACATTAGCAGAAAATGCTTTGTTTCAGTCTTTTATTCTGTATAATATAGGTCAATAGGAAATATAAGAAACTGCTATTAATGACAACTTGAGTGGTCTTGGCAAGCCATTACAAACAGCACGTGTTGAGATGCTTCATGAAAACGACGATCCAAAATAAATTACATCTGCCAAAACCTAACGCACGGACTGGGGATTATTTTGGGGGGGTTGGGGGGTATAAGAGGAGGGTTGGACTCAATGTCGGAACAACTGATGACTAGTCAAATACACCGTGAATGAAGCTCCTCTGGATGTGTGGCGTCCAGAGGTACAGCTATAGAGTGAGTAAAAAGGTCCCAAAGTAGAAACTGCAGTCTTAACATGTGCCATACTTTAAAATGTAGAGGAAAACACCCTTACACTCATCAATATGATGAGCAGAAAAGTCCCAAACCAAAGCTTTGAAGTCTTTATTTTTGCTATCGGGGAGAGGAAAAAATACTCGAAAACAAAAATAAAACACAAAACAGGAGAGGGAGGGAAGAAACGACTCCAGATATTACGCTGAATGCAGAGAAGATGAACTGCACGAGTTGGGTGAGACACTCCGGCACAAGGGGTTATTTCCTGGAGCTAGACTTCTAATATCCAAAAGTACTGGTCTGGAGGACCCATGTTGGTCAAGGGGTGTCCATGGAGATGCCTACAGCAAAATGCCTCAACGGCAGCATCTTAGCAGGCTGTCCAAGAGTGACGCTATGTGCTTCCTGCTGCCTGGCTCTCTCCTGCCTCTGAATTACCTGCAGGAAGGAAAGTGAAAACGGGTTGAAAAAGGTTTTTAAGCATCTAAAATATACATCACAAAAGTATGACATTTCTTTCATCCACTGGTTTCAGAGTATATAAACCAGGCAGTGTTGAAACATGCATACTAGCGATGAAAAAATATCACTGACTTGTCGCAGGAGTGGAGGCTGAAGCTGAAGCAGAGGCAGAGGCATTGTCCTCCTCGTCGCTGTCGTCCTCGTTGGACTGCGGTACGTCGGCCTCGGGGATGGTTGTTGTTGGGGTCTCAGGTTCCTGGTCTGCCCTGCTCTTCAGGGCTAAGATACGGTGATGTAGCGCTGCAGCCAACTGACCTACGTCCTTAGAGCTACCCTGAAAAGGAGACACACAAGAGAACATTCTGGTCAAATTGTCTGTGTATTCGGGGCTTAACAACAATGAATAGGCTTTTACATGTTTATTCATGCTGGAGTGCTGACCACCGTTTCACCGAGTGTCGGGGCAGAGGAGACGCAAAGTGAAGATAAGGTTGCCGGTATCCGTTACAAAAATGAAAATAATATCCTTTTTTTTAAATTAGATTCAAGTGGTGGCTGCGTTGCGTTTTTACAGTCTCGTGTATCCAAACATTTCTAATAACTCTACAGGGACGTAAAGTCAACATTTAGTGGAAACAAATTGATGTGATTATTTCTTAAAATACCATGTTTGTATTTAACAACATATTCTGCTTCAATCACAATTTTGTGGTGTTAAGTCTTTAAAAAAGTGCAACATTTTCCCTGTGGTAAAAACTCTCCCACTTGCCAACCTGAAAAAAGTGTACTTTTGAAGTATAACACTGTGAAAATATGCAAATACAATTACACCCAATAGTGGCATAAGTGATGTCTCTCTCTGTAGCTACGTACCTGTGTTTTCCACAATTTAACATTTACTAAAATAAGAACTTTTATGTACTAGAGGAAAACATGTCATCTTCCCCAAGCTTTGAAAAAAATATGCTATACATACTGATATTAAGAAGACCTTGACCCCCTGGTCCTCTGTGTCCATGGCAGTGATTCGTACACTCTTCTCGCTGGCCTTGTCCACCTGCATCTGGGCCCAAAGTTTAGTGTTGAGGATCAACCGGAGGCTGCCCTGGGTCCTCATCACTGGAAGAGTTGAACACAAACACAGCAGCAATTACGTTTAGACCCCAGCAGACACTTTTATTATTCTACCCGACTGTGCGTAGTGCTGTGAGTTCTTCTCATGAAAGATAAAATATATACAGAGCAAATGCTGCAAATTGTACATCCAAGGAACGCTCTAGCCTGGTGCATTATTAAAAATATTCATGTTTACATTTAGAATTCCCCCTAAAGCAGTTACATTAATGCATGTTTTATTTAACATGACCGACACACTCCAGAGGTCAACGGTGCAACTATCTCTCCAGCATATGATTATTCAAGTACTGCAATGTGAACATTTCAGCAGTGAAGAGGGCACAAAATTGTGAACTACAGCGATGTCGGGTTAAATGGTTACAGAGGTATTTCCACTCATACTTTTAAAATTCAACATTCTGCAGGGCATCTACCTTCTGAATGGTGCATTCAGTGGAGCAGCTTCTGTTATGTTTTGGTTCACCTGGTTTCTTGTACAGATCTAGTTGCACTGTCACGCGATACGCAGAGGATACGGGAAATGGCAAATATTAAAGGATCGATCTCAGGATTTTATGAATTGATATCCTTCAAATGAAGATTGAATGAATATTAATTGGAAAAACTATTTTTTAAAGCCAGCCCTCAAACTTTGATCACAAAAATGTAATAAGTACATCTTGAAAGGTGGATGTTTGTAACAATTTTGAAGAAATTCCATCCAGGCGGTCCTGAGAAATCTTGTTCATGAGCTTGGACCAGAAGGACAGACAACACCACAACATAATGCTTCCGGCTGCGGAGGAATAAAAACGTGCTTTGTCTTCTATTAGAGTTTACTTTCTCTGATGACACAGTTTACTCCACATTATCACACAGACACAATGCATTTAACAGCATGCTGTGGTGTATTCTGTAACACAAGAATGTGCTCCCCCTAGTGTTCAATGTCAAGTATTGTAATAATTATGTCAATGAACTATGAATCATTTGTATTTTTTTTTTACCGAATGTGTTCATCCCATATCTGTCCGGCACAAACATGAACTCCCAAACATTATGACACAATCCATCCATGCCCTGATCATCGAACCATAAATAGTTTCAGAAGGTGCGTTTACCTAGACGAGACTGTAGCGTGCCGTCTTCCGTCGATGCCATGTCGTTGAGCCTCAGCAAACCTCGACCTCTCTCTATCCACGACTGAGCAGTCTTCTCAAAAACATATAACTTGCACTGCATCTGAAACACGAGTGACACAAAGCAAGAACTGTATTGCTTTCCATCACATTTATTTACAGCATGCACTGAATCCCTCTTCTTACCTGTAAAACATTGCTTTCTGATTCCTCTCCGGTTTTGACGTCGACTTTCTCTAAGATGCACTTCTTGGCTGTGGCTTTGGTGTAAGCTGCTGCAGACTCCTCCAAAGACTCCGACACGCTGTTCACTGCTGAGATAAAATACAGTGGTGAGAAATCTGCACCCAGCTAGAGCTAAGATTTGGTTTGTGAGATTTTTTTTTATTATCAGAAACTGTTGAAAGTCTCTTCTCACTGCAATATCGCCTCACAGCGACAAAAAATAACATGTAAAATATTGGACTATTTGGTGCTGACAGGTGATAATGAAGGACCTAGGCTGCCTGGCACTGAACAGCTGTACAGACGGCTTCAGATCATCTGCAAAGAGTCACTTCAGAATGTCTTTTCATTGTCACTGCACAAAGATGACAGTCACTGAAACATACCACCAACATGTATGGACAGTATTATCTCACTTGTTTTAAAGATATTGACATTGGTTATGAAGTAGGAATCCATGATCTGAACCAAATAAAATTCTCTAAAATAAAAAAATAAGAGAGTATATAGACCTAGCCTGCATTGCAAATATATTCACCAAACTGACTCTTACAATTTAATATATTCTTTTTCTTGAAAATAAGCAGATATTTTCTTGTGATCTGAATTCATTTTACTTTGCACTTGCATACGTGAAAATAATTCTCTGCTGCATCCTTTTCCTGTTAAGCAGTATGTGCAATTGTGACAAAAAAGTGTGAAAAAAAAGAAGAAGCTCCTGTTAAAAACTGTCTTAATGCTTCAGGAAATGCGGGGTATATCACAAGTCATACTATACTTTAAATAACATGTTGAATAGATACATATTTGAGTGAACAGGTCTGTTAGGATTAAATTTAAATGTCACATTTCTGCTAAATTGCTTGTCTAATTGTCCCAAGTCTTCTGTTGTTGTTTGTAGTTATTGCTGTAATGCAGCCAAACCTCCAACACCTTTTCAATAAATCAATCAGTTGTGTTTTTACCCTTCTCTGGGGTGGTTTCCTGTGATGAGGGCTCTGAAGCAGGGGGAGCTGAAACTTCTTTATTTTCCTCATTTGAAGACTCACCCTTCGGGGGACTCTGAAAAAACAAAGCTGGTCATTGGAACTTGTTCACACCTCAATCACCATGAGTTTTCCAACATGTACTATAAACCAGGTTGCATCGACTCACCAGAACTCGTTCAGACATATTCTGCCCAAAAACAAATTTTGCCCCACTGTCTGTACTGTTTGTGGCATTTTTTGAACTGGAATGAATGAAAGAAAGGAAACAGTGAGTTGATCGAAGTTAAATAAGAATGAAGAGGAGTTGATAAAAATACTCCATGGAGGACAGATTTTCATTACCTTGGGGTAGAGATGTACTGTAAGAAATAATTAGTGCCCTCTGATTCCAGTCCATCCTTTGTTTTGCCTTCTGTACTGTTCTCTTCCAACTACGGGAAAAAAGTTAACTTGGGAGTTATGCTTAAGAAATGACACGATCTTGAAGAATGACCAAAAAAACCCCCATTAAAAATACACATTCATAAAACTCCTGACTAACTGTCACAACTGTTACAGAATGACCACAATTTAGACATGAACCACAGGAAAAGCACCTCTTCATCAGATCAAGAAAATTATCTAAGCACTTGGGCCTGATATACTTTACGTAGTGTATAGAAATGCTCCACAGGATTTAGTGGGCTTAAGTGGTAGAAATGGAATGGCACAATAATATTGCTAACTGTTTTCATAAGTGTATAAACACCTGAAACAACATTTGCTCTTCATATCTACAAAGGGAGTCCGCCATATTGCTAGAGTAGCCCCAAACAGATAAACCAAAATCTGGTTCTACATTTTTAGATTGCCTGAACGCCGGTCTCAAATATGTATTAAAATGTTCATAAAATGATGCGAGAGTGCCATACCAAAAGCCGACAATTGGTATAGGGGAAAGTACAAACTTCAGGCTAGGAGTCGGTCGACCGATATGGCTTTTTCAGGGCAGATACCGATATTGATTATTATTAATCAAGGAGACCTATTTGAAACAGATATTTGTCTGCAGTAAAAAGAAAGTGTCAAAAGGTGTCCTTTTTGACTCTTCACACAAATCTTTGCTGAAACGCCTGAAAGCATACGTTTGATTCACAGAAACATGACAAAAATTGAAGGAAGCTATCAGCATTATTATTACAAATAAATAAATAAAATAGTTCTCTGAAGTTTTATAAAGTTATTATTTAATTACTTTAAAATGAAATTATTTTATCAGCAAAATGGCTTAATGAAGATTACAGATACCTATAAAAAATAATAATATCGGAGCCGATAATCGGTTGACCAGTACTTCAGGCAAAGAGTTTTCTGACCCACAGGAGAATAAAAACACTGACATTAAACCCTGAGATGCCACTAAATCCTAGACAATGGTCGTTTAGGAGTCTCGACTTATAACACGGCATGTCATTATTCAGTATCTCCTTTTCTTGTCACACATTAGTATGCTCACTGAATGTCAAACAGAGTGAAAATCAACCCACCTTTGCTCTGTCTTTGATATTCTGACCAAACACAAAAGATATTGCTACATCCGTTTCTTTCTTCTCCTTTTCGTCTTTATTACCACTTGCTCCATCTTCCTCATTTTCATGTTTCTGAAATGGGGACAAAAAGGCAACATTATTAACTTAACTGAAGAATGCTTTTAACATACCTCTGAGTAGAACAAAAGTCACTTTTACCGACACATTTCAGAGCCTGATCAAACATTTGCTTACTTTTTGAATATCAGACTCAATATACTTCCTCATTCCAGAAGAGGACGGACATATCCACCAATCTCATGCTTTCCCACGCTTTCTTTCCATTGCCTTAAACAAAGCCGGTACTGAACTGACTGGCATTGTTTATCAATACCAACCCCATGATTAAAACAGGGAGCTTTAGCCACTCCTTACCTGTGACCTAACCAGGGTGGGTGAGTGCTCTGTGTTGTTCAGGAAGAGGGACTGGGTTACAGATGCTCCGTCTGGTGACTTTTTCACACCGTTGGTTCCACAACTGGAATCTAAGTGAACAGACAGAAAGAACAAAGATGATTTACTTTGAGTTTTTTTAATGTCCCAACGAACATTTGGCCTGTAAGGCGCATACCCACTATGCACATGCACTATGCAACCAATATTCAAAGTTGAATGAATAATCAGACAAATAAGATTTTAATATATGAATTTTTTTTTATAAGTAATCGACTCATGAGTGCAAGGTGACTCCAAGCTGCACTCACTGGACTCTAAATGTGATTTAGAGGGTGGTGCCTGGAGAACTGCAGGGCGGAGGACACTGCGTTGTTGCTCCTTGGGTTTCTGACTTGGGACGCCTGCAACAGAGCCAACTTGTCTCATACTTTTTGAACACAATGAGAAGTTCTGGGTCTACATGTTCATGTCTAGATGTACCATTTCCATTTCTAAGAGGGGTCATATAAAAAGGGTGCAACTCTGGGTTGAGGCTCAAGTCCTTTTTTCCGTTTCAATCAAGTCAGTGTGAGAAAAAGCTACAGGATCAAGGCTCACAACCTCAAACACCAACCTGAACTCGGTGCCTGTCCATGTATGAGAGTTGGTGGCTTTAAACGGAATCCCACAGGCTTCTCCTCTGGTGAAACGGAGCACAAGAGAAGGCAGACATTAAAAATAGATCTTACACAACTTATAAAGCGTATGTTCCTTCTGTCTTTGCACCTTTCCAACCACAGGGCCCGTTACCACAGCAACCCTTGTAGAGCCTCACGAGTTGTGTTGCAATCAACTCCTGTGCAGTAACATGGCAGGCTCTAGGGCCACTGATCTATTTCTTCCTTGACTCGCCATCTCAGTGGCTTTATTGGCCTGACATGACCTGGCCCTAATCTGTGTTAAAGCAGAAAGTACTTGTAAAAAACTACATCCTCTTTTTCATCAACATTCATGAGATCATTTTGTGTCTAGTAAACATTCATTTTAAACTTTTTTCCTCCATTTTATTAACCAGCATAATTATTGGGACATGGGGGCACATTAAGCATGGGTGTGTAATGGAAAAAGCAACTACAAAAGTAAAAGTCCAATTTAACTAAATCCAATTGGAGAAATGGTACGGTAAAGTAAAGTGTAGTACAGTGGCCCTGCCATACTTACTGTTTTGTATGCAACTAGTTTTACAGTCAATCATGTGTTTGATTTAAAGTGTGTTCAACTTTTGTTTGCATCAAAATCAAAATAAGTTTAAACGTTATGCAAAAGGCTGAAATTATTATTAATGGAGTCCTGTTTGTTTGCTCAAGTGGATGCCCCATCCTTAAAGTTGTGTTTACCAGTGATAGCACGTACGTATATGTTTTCACCCACAAGGATCACACATCTCAGCAAATAGTCAAGTGTGAAACATAGACATAAACAAATCAGGTAGATGAATACTAGGACTTAATTTAACCTAATCTGCCGAGTTGTACTGATCTGAGAACCAAACTCAATTCACTCAAGTCTCCAGCACACAACTGCTTTATAATCCCTCATAAAACAAACCTCCGACATGTTCAGTGGCACTATGACAGCAGCCAACCAACAGCACATCACACTATGGCTCCTTATAATAATAATAACAACAATAATAAACCCTGTGCCATTACCGTTATCAAGCTAAAATGTTTCCCGATATTGGCGTCATCATTTTGATGGCAAGCTCACAACTTGCAGGTCAAACGGTCATAACCCAGAGCAGAGCTAAATGATGTGCTAGCTAAGGGTGAACCGAATGCTTCAAAGTTTCGACCATTGCAATGCGATGTCCAAATGCATTTAAATGCATCTTTGTTTGTTTGTTGTTGTTTTGTTTTTATATATGCATTACCACATAAATCCGGAATAGCACATGAAATAAGGAGTGGTAATCCCACTTTACTCATTACGCTTCAACTTTGGTAATCGTAATTCTCAGACAAATAGTGCCGTTTGAGGTGTGTAGAGACTGCGTGTTATCCCGTGTGCTGAAATGCAGCGGAGGAGATCAATAGACAGTTGTTTATAGGTCTACATATGAACAAATTAGATTTTATGGGCTATCGCTGTAATTAATATTATGTGATTATTGCACATTTTGTAGCCTAGCTGCTTTCATTTTCAAGAGAAAATCCTTGAAGTCCGGTTTTGGTCCTCGCCTGACATTCGAGAATATTAAAGTTACTATTCTTAGTAAGTAAGTAAATAATGGCTGAAAGCCCCCGTCGATGGTCACAACGAGTCACATGTAAAGATGCAACAACAGCAGGGTTTTTTACTCCGCCATGAGAGGAAAAAAACCCATAGTCTAGCAGCTGTATATACGTTTCTCGTACTGACTGAATGAAAGGTTGTAAAGAGAAGAAGGTTCTCTCCCTCTCTCTCGTTTAGGGACAGCCCTAGTACCAGCGTGGTCACAGGTCTTTCAAGGTCATAATGTTTCCACAATGAAGAAGCACCCTCTGAATTATAGGGGATTTTGAGAAGCACCTCTCTAGAAGCAACATCTAATTCATGTAATATTGACAATTCGCTAACCAGAAATGCAACAAATCACCTCTTTCTGCTGGCTATACTGCATGTTCTTTTTGCAACACACGATACAAACTGACTCGGAACATTTGTGCAGCCATACAGAAAGAAAAGGAGGATCAAATTATTTCAAAACAACCAAACCTCCAACAGAAGCTGAACGCAACGGCCACAAACGATAACGGGATATCCAACTTGAATGCACTGATCTGGCACAGTAAGTTTCTCCCATTTCAGCAATTCTATAAGATTAATACAACATGTAAAGGAGGCAACTTCTTGTTCGACATTCACTTATTTAAAAACTCCACTCGAGCCTTTGGAAGTTGTGCCTTGTTTTCCTCAATCCATAATAAACATCAGACCTCCTCGGCAGATACTTGACGGGCTAGCTCAGATGTAAAATTACCACATTCAAGTCAACTAGAGCTGTTCAGAGACAATGGAGTGCATTTGCAAACGGGGACCCACAACTTCCCCGACATTTTATTAGCAACTACTGTTGTTATGATGTTAGAAAATATAAACACATGTTAAAAAAATATTTCTGTCCTATTCTCTGAATAGCAAAATGTTGTTATTTGCCTATTCATTGATATTGTCTGTTGCCATAAACTGTTGAAAACGGATTACATGTTTTAGCTTTAAAACTAGGATTTTTACTGCAGGGGGGCATAAAGCTCTGAAGAGAAACTAATGGTGGTCTAGATGCCTCACCTGGCTCAGAGTCAGAGTTCCCAGTTGGAGACTGGCAGAAACTTGAGGGCATGAATACATTGTTCTTGGGAACTGCAAAGTAGCAAACAGGCATTGCTCTCAGCATACAAATCAATGTGTACACCACAAGCAAGAACCAAGAAAAAACAAATGCTCTTCTTAGTCACCACGTGCCCTTACCAGAATGTGGGGGTGGAAACGATGACGTCCTTTCCCTTTTCACAGGGGGGCAATAGCTTCCCTCGTCTTTATCTGAATCTGAAAATGGTAACAAAATAGTAAGTTTGCAGTTTGAATACATACTACGAGAAAGAGAGCATTAACAACAACAAAAAAGTGGCCAGTTTGGACATTAGATTTACCTTCCCCATCCTCTGCACTTGAGCCCTCTGCAGATCGCTGCAAGAGAAGTGAAAGATTGGCACTCAACAACTCTTTTACTGCGCAATGAACATTTGTATTAAATAAAGTCTGCAAAAAGGTTCAAATATGGCTTCAGCCTCAAATAATTAATTGAATAACACAAACACTTACCTTCTGTGCTTTATCTTTTTGGAAAACAAACACAGGAGGCGCTATGGCAGGCTTGTCTGTTAAGAGAAGATGTAGGCTAGTCATCAAAGCACTAACTTAAACAATGGTCATCTTTTGATTCTTCTTCGTGGTGTAGAAAACACATAATCTGAGACAATTGCCTACAGTCTGATTTCCTCTGAAAAGCATTGACAGCAGGAGTGTTGATACAGCTAGACGGTTGGTAGCATTAATCAGCATAATCATCTTACACTAAATTAAGCCAAATTTCAATGCACAATGATACATAGCACATGCATTTACATACAATGCCATAAGTCATCTAAAATATGCGGAGGTGACATGGACATCCTATAATTCACAGACTGTATGGCTGACATACTTTAGGTTCACAGATTTACAGTACCCGTCTTCCACTTCTGATGAAACCTCCAGTGAGGTAAAAAAAACAACAACAACTGCTGACAGTTTATTTAAATGTTAGATTTAGCTGGGTCAAAAATGATTGCAAAAGAGGGAAGTGTGAAAATAACCTGACCAAGGTGACGTGGAAAAATGCATTTCTATAATGCTAAACAATGTTGAATGTCAGTCAGTGTCAACGGTCAGAAGAAATCAACTCTTAGGCCTATCAGGAAGTCACATCATGGTGACCTAAACTAAACAATGCAAAAGGCATTCATGTAAATATCAATGTATCACACAGACATTCAGATGTTTAATCAGTTCACAAGTCCAAACTGCAACTGTAGCTACTTTTGTAGTCAAAATGGGATTTTATTCAGTTTACCACTGCTATAAATTGCTATCTTAACTGACCAAGAATGGCAATCGCAATATAGTAGTGTGATGTCACCTCGGGCCACTTCATGAGTCTAACTTCCCACTGTAACCTCCGTAAGATGTCTAATCCTGTAAGGTTAGCAGACAAAGGTTTTCCTCTGTCTGGGCTAGGCCTATAACTGTGCAGAAGCATCCTTGTGAGCCTTGCCGTGGTATAAATGCATGCGATAAAAGCAAAATAGCCAACAGCACCTTACCAGGATTGTTTACTGGACCAATATTCGCCATCTCAAACGCAACCCCCTCGTGGCTGATACTAGCTGTTTATGTATGAAACGCATTTAATGGGGGGAAAAACGTTGCGTGACCTATATTACCATCCAGCGTTGCATCTTTCTGCGTTTAGTAGTCAGCTATCTTGGCTAATAAATGTAAGAATGCCGCCACGCAACGCTGACGTTCATTGCAGACATTCACGCAGCCTGAGATGCTCCCGGCTTATGTTAACCAGCTAACGTTAGCATTTACACTAACGTTATCTGACCCGTCCCAGCAAATAGTCGGTGCCACCGGTTGTTCCCCAATGCCCGAGCGTAGCATAGCTTACTGGCTATAGTTATTAGCTTGCTAATGCGCTCCATCCCGCATGAGTCATCTCGACTGACAAGCAATGACACCAATAGGCTCACTGAAAACCACCATAGTTAAAAGATCAACACACCGGCGAGCCGATCTGAGCTCAACAAATAGGAAAATGTGAAAAGAAATAACGATTACACCAAAACATGGTCTCTTGACTGACGTTTTTCCTCTACCCGCCTAAATGAACGCTAGGCGATCCTGTAACGGAGTGCTAACTACAACAAACGAGGAGGATGCCGGGCATTAAACGCTCACTATGAATTGAAACAACGTCCTCATGGCTTTATTATAAGCTGTGCTTTCCACCTTTGGCCTAGCAAGCGTTTGTTTGTTTTCACATTATATCTTTACGCTCACCACTAATGGCAAAACACACTGCCTATAAATAGCCGGGTGCTAGCGTAAGAAGGTAAGCCTAGTGCCAGTGGCAGGCAGGATTTGAGGGCGTTCCGAAGCATTCCAGGTATTACCCATAGCCCAGTCGTTAGCTTTGTTAGCCTGCTCGCTAACGTTGTAGTCCTGTGAACGCCGCGGCGCTAACAATACACCTGAGCTCACAATTAACACGCAGCCAAGAGGCGTCATTTCAGGTATCAAATATGCAGACAATGTACAGGCGCGGTGTATAAAGACAGAGTAGCTGTATTGTTTTTCTCATACAGCCACTTACTCACCTTCGTTTGCCAAGTCCGCCATTTTACTTCGACGCTTACACACCCACAACCCACCGCGCAGATAATACAAGTTGAGGCAGAGATGTTTTCAGTGGCAGGGAGCACATTGGGCGACCCCTGCCCTCTCCCGCGCCAGTCAGTAAACCACAACAAATGTTTGCCTGTCCGTGGTTTCTGCTTTGAATGGAAAAGACGTTTCAACCAAGCACAAAGAAACAACTTAAAGTTAGCTTGGATAGCTGAAGCTACTAGTAATGCAACTCCCTGTAGAGGCAGCCACCATAACACAGATTGTTGAAAAAAGTGTTTCATTTATGATGATGAGAATAGGAATCAGGTACCTTTCTTATGACCTTGGAATCAGGGGCCACATCACATGATCGATGGAGTTTGTTGAGTTGTCATGGAGATAGATTTAGTTGGCATCATAATTGTTGTCACAATGATTGACGTGAAGAACATAAGAAAGAGAGGGAGCCTTGAGGGATAAGGCAACTTGCCAGGAGGAGGAAATGCTGCACAGATCTGACACTCATCTATCTGTGCACAACCAAAAAGAAACCTCATAATAAGCTCCTTCTCACATCCTTCCTACGGCGAGGGTTATTCTAGTCTTGGATGTACAATTCACAAGCTATTTTTTTCTTGGCTCACCTGTTAATTCAGCATTCCAGTCTCAGCTGTAGCATCTACAGCCTTCTTTAGAAGTGTTACTGTAAAAAAGGTGGTGGTCAAATTTACTACGACGGCCAATAATGTGAAGGTAAACAAACAGGACTTACTTCACATTTCATGGATTCAGATCGTGTCTCATCATGTTTATATACACGGTGGCGCAGTGCTGCCTCGCATTGAGAAAGTCACTGAGTTTGAATGAATCGGAGAGCTGGGCCTTCTCAGAAAAACACCGTTTGTGACGCAGACATGATCATCATGTTTATTATGAAAATGAAGGATGGGAATTTAAATGAAAACCCAAATCTGAAGCTATTTGATGTGCTTTGACAAATGGTCTACAATAATTTAAAGAATTCATAATTTCAATAGGCAATTAATTAAAGGTATCCTCTTGAGTTTTTTTGTTCTCATGAAAACACTATTTGCATCACCTTTTTTTAAAAGGTGTTTTGAAATTAGGTGTTTGCACTCTCCTCCTCTTCTAGGTGTGCATTGTTGCCTTTAACTGTGGTCCACGTTTACCACGTATTGAATCAGACATGAAAGCATCACAAACTTCTCTGCAGTCGATACACAGACAATTAGGGACCCAATAAGAACCTTCAGTTTGTAAGAATTTTGACCCCTTTAAATTAATCTTGACTGGATGTTATTTCCCCGACAGCGCTGTAGAATAAAACTAATTTCACATAGATGTTTTTACAGCTTTGTGTATACAGACAGTACTGAGATTCTGCTTTTCATGTGTCACTTTTCTATTTAAAGTCAAAGCAGTTCCAGCATCTACCACCAGATGGCAACAATACATAATGCTGGAGGAAAGCCTCCTTTATATAGAAACAGTGAACACAACACTCTGATCTCCTCATTGAAAATACAGTGTCATAACATAACATTACATTACATTACAAACCATTGTATAACTGATTGCTCTCTCTCTCTCTCTCTCTCTCTCTCTCTCTCTCTCTCTCTCTCTCTCTCTCTCTCTCTCTCTCTCTCTCTCTCCCATAAACAGTTGCTGTTGTAAAAGGCTTGAAATAACATTTCCAACATTTTCAATCTATATAAAGATACATATATATAAAGATTCCATTAGAAAGAGGCCGGGTGCCAGATGAAGACGCATTGGGTAAAAACAGCACAAACATCAACATTTAAAACAGTCGTTTGACTTATAAGTCCAAATATGAATTTTGAAGAAACAGACTAGAGCACATTTCATAAGAACTTGCGTTGCACAATATCCACCAAAAGTGTTCAGCAAGAGTCATACTTCACATTTCCCTTCAGGCATCAATCAAACAAGCCACTGCATGTGTTTATACCACAGAAGCCCTCATCTGTGGAGCGAGCTTGGCTTGTGCGTTTTGTCCATAACACTTTCATTTTTTGTTCTTATCCATCAGCGTTAAGCTGCTGTCAAATGCCCACTGAGTCAACATGTTGGTTGGTTGCAGGCCAGGGAACTTAACTCTCTCCGTGCTCTAATCACAGTCCAGCGAAATGTTTGTGCACAAACATTGTCTGTTTCAATCCAGTGTAGCAGATTTCCAAACGGGCTCTGTAACATTGCTATGATACTGGAAAAGCTACCTTTTTTTCTGGCCCTTCTGGTTTGTGAAATATGTGTATAATGTCATGTATTTGCTTAGAAATACAGCAAGACCACCTCAGACATGCTCCGTTACATAACGGACTTCTTTCCCCTCTCGGATGATTGTAACTAACACCTAAAGATAAAACCCTGAGGAATTCCACTGCAACAAATGCACTTATGATGCATTCTTTCTATAAACCCCAAACCATTGCATATATTGAGTAGTTAAATAAGTGATCTTATCTTCTGAGCAGCTTCTGAACTGCTGAGTATGAAAAGATTAGAATACAATAAATAATAGCTTGAAAACCTTTCAATTATGTAATTATTTGTATACCCGTAGGATTTTTCTTGGTGAATAATACCCCAGAGGCCTAATACCAGAGATATGTTAATAGTGGATGTTTGGAAGCCCAGATTACGTTTGTCACAGCCTCAATTGTTTACACACTAATACTGGTACTTTAGACACAATGACCGTGACCTGTCACTCATGTACCAACCCACTGAACCAATTCTGATCAAATACAAGCACATTTCCTGCTCTACACTCAGATTGCAGGTTTAAACCACACTTAAAATAAAATGTATACCAGTACAGTACACAATGATTTCTACTGTATATATATACAGTATACAGTATATGAGATTGGGGATGACTATTCATACACACACAGTATTTTTTACAGTATTGACCAGGGAGAAAATAGAACATCGACTGTTTGTTCTCTATGTAGAACACATCCGGCTTTGTGTATTTTATACAGCTTTTTTGGAAAAATGTTTTGTTTTTATTACAGTAAACATTATAGAGAAATAGAGAGAAAAACATTCATAGAGTTTTTTATTGAGCACACCAGAGTTCAACTGGTGCTACGAGATGTCTGTTCATAACCTTGACACAATCCACAAAATTAATATGCTCGTCTTTTTCTGTTGATAATAGAATTGTCATTTCTTTCTATGTATTTTAATGGTGGTATCTTATAATGTAACGTTCATACCCCCCTAGAGAGTAAAACATTTTGATGAGACATTTCCTCACCTAAAACAATGAAGGCAATGTTACAAATAAACCCAACATTATTTTGACATTTGACATTATTATATTAATATTATATTATTGTAACATACATTTTTTTTTATTTGCATGCTCCCAGCAGGAGAAGATTTAGCGACTGCCTGGCTTTCATCAGAAAACCTGAACCCCTCTGATGCTTCGTGAAAACAATTCCTTCAACTGTCTTTTTCACACACATTCAGTTCACAAATGGATGGTTGCAAAATGGTTAAATCAATATGATTATTCAGTCTACAGCATGTCAGATAATCTTCATTTCTGCTCTGTAGTGTGTGCCAAAGTAAAGTTTCTCACACACTGATGGATGGTTTCTTTGGGATGTCTTCTGTCATATGCATGGAAAATGATAGCAAAGGTGAAGGGATTAAAAAAAAAACATATCATATAGTCTGAAAGGATTGCTGTCAACACACTGCATCATCACACAAACGGAGTCCAAGTAGCAGTGGACCATTATCTCCTGACAAAATCAACGCTGTTGATCCTTCAGGATCTTTTAAAGATCGCAACCAGGAATTAGAGATAACAACCAGCCAAGTCTCTCGTCCTTTTGCTTTCTTCTTCTTGTTAAAGTTGCAAGTTGCTTTGCCAACGCACATTCATTCATCCTACTGTGATCGAACTTGCCTAGGAGCAAGATCAGAATTGCACAAAAAAATGCAGTGAAGAAATCAGCGTAAACAAAGTGCTGGCATAGAAATAGTAATAATTCTTGCTTTTTTCCCCCTTTTGCTGCCCGACACAACGAACAGTCGTGTGTCCTGGAGTAGAAGTAAACAACTCAAGTGAGCAGTGATCCTGCAGGCCAGAGAAATGGAAAGGGTTCATGAAACGCCTCATTGGGCTTCGGAGGGATGTTTGGACGGGAGTGCGAGTACAAACAGTGAACGGTGCTATCTGATGTCCTCTCAGGCACTCTAGGCTCATTAATATCTGTCACAAAGCGTTCAACGAGGAAAGCTTTGGGAGGCGAACGCTGCGGCCCTGTGTTTGGGAGCTAACAGGAAAGGCTTCGGGTGGATACGCGATACGCGTTGGTGACAAGTGTTTACAATGCATAGCTTAGCTGTCGCAGAACAATAGGACTCAAGTAAGGTTTCTTCACATCTGAGTCCGGACAAGTAATGTTTCACGCCTCGTAGACAAACTCTCACGAGAACGGTGGTAAGGCGTGACTGACAGATTTGACAGGTTTTTTTTTTTACGTGGGATGTGGTGTATTTCCACAACAATATCCTGTTTTTTTGGCTGAGTAGGGACAACGACCTATATATTCGAATTGCTTCATTTGTTTACTTAAGTCAATATAATCATTTTTAAATGGAGTTGTGATATCGTACTAATGGAGTTGACACATAGAGGCCATTCATTTCGGATGTCGCTTACATTGTCGACTTTAAAATGCAGCTTCTTCCTTACTTCCTCTTTCCCCGTCAGCTCCAAGGGTCGAAACGGGCCTTTTAAGTTTACAATTGTCAGTTAAGGCAAGTTTTATTGAGTCTTTAGATACAACCTTTATGGCCCGATAAGACTAATTGTGTGCCATCTGTTGGGGACTTCCACAGACAATTAAAAGTAAATGAGTGGAGCAACATTTTCACTTTTATACTGTATATCAACTAATGCTCTCTAAACGATATGCAGTGTTTATGTTAAAAAATGAACAACCAATAGGATAAGACGCCTAATATAGCACACATCGATCTTGCTTCATATCATCAAATGGAGCTTAGAAATGATTTCATAGGAAATTTACAGGTTGAAAGTGTGAGATGAGATTTATGACTGATTTCTCTGGAAATGTAATGTATCCGATTTTACTCATGTGTATAAAAACAAATATATAAATATAAAAGATGTCTTAAAATAGAAGGTCATACCGTACTGTACCTTTAAAAACCAGGGGACTTAGAGCCACAACTCCAGGAGATTGTGGGAGTTGTGGCTCTAAGTGTGGGATTAAATGTGTCTGTTTTTATCTGCACTTGATGATTGATTTATGTTTCGACCTCTCATTCGCACACATACACACCTATAGCACCTATCAGCCCTAAGGAAAAGAGGGCTGATATTTGCAACGATTTCTGTATCCGTATGCATTTTTCCCCAATATGAAACTATACAAAAGGTAATGGATTTGGGCTAAAACAGTTGCATCTTCGCAAAAAAATTAAATCGCCTGTTAGTGCATCCTTTGTCATAAATGCTGTTCTAAAGTGCAAGGATTTACTCTGAGAACAAGTTACAGCATATAATGTCAGAGTATTTCTCAATATGTAACTGTCAGTCTGAGAGGATCTTAAAATCTTTAACATCTTTAACCGGCCAGGCTCCAAGTGCAACATCCCCAGGCAACATGGGAGTTAACTTTGCTTAAATTCCTATTTCTAAATGTGGATGTAGATTAAATGTTGATAAAGTAAATTCAGACATGTCATTTGTAATGCTGAGAGTTTCTTATGAATTTCATGAGATTCAGAAGAGGTGGGATTAGAGGTTAGATTAGATTTGATTAGATTAGAAGTGCAAACTTCTTCCCACTCCTTTTCGAACATGCTTTTCTTTTCAGCAAATGTTTGTCATTCATGTATCTAATTATGCTTTCTATTTCTATTTCTGTTATTTTCTGTGACAATTTTTTTTTTTTTTTTTTTTTTTTTCACATGTTCGAAATAAAATTTCAATCAATCAATCAATCAATACATGTAATGAAATTGTTAAACTTCCATATTTCCATGTGTAAATGCACTTGTTTAGCTTAAATCCCAAGTAAGACAGTTCTCTTTCTATAAAACTCCCACGTTATGCAAAAAAAGTGAAACAAAAATTTGGTTAGGAAAGAGAAGGGGGAAAAAAAGGAAAGATGGTGCAAAGGTGAGGTGCGTTTATGGAAATATGATCCCTCGCAGTCCTTTATAAAAGGAACACCTCGCCTTCACAGACACAAGAAGGGAGCAACCAAATACATCTGGAGCTTCACAGGTGAGTAGCCTCAACTCAGTATCAAGACAGACATTGCACTATGTGCACTTGGAGTTGCTTTTTTACATTACTGTATTTTGCTTTACTTAACTTTCAACAGTAAAAGATTACATCAGATCAAGTCAATGTAAATGTAGATGTAGCCAAAAAGGCAAATTTTCATTTTCAATCTTTTTCAATCTTTTGCCTTTAATTTCTATGTTAAGAATTACAAAATGCTACACCTTATCTCAAACAGATTCTAAGTAGGAGCACAGATCCAGTGAAGACGTGTAACTTATTTTTTGTTTGTTTCTTGCCAGATGAAAAAAAAAAAAAGAAAAAAAAGAAAAAGAGGAAATGGCAATCAAAAACAAATTTGTTGATAAGAACAATGATTGCTTTATGGGTTTTTACATCAAAAACCCTGTAATGTTAAGAGACAATGACATTTGTTTAACAACCGTAGAGTAAAGAAGGTTAAAGTACATAACCATGCACATACACACAAAGGAAGACGATACGAAATATTTGTTCAAGGTTCAAACTTAAGAATGTGAATAGGGAAGGCGTGGGAGGAGCCGAGGTGCAATAATCAGTGATAAAGCCTGATTGCAGTTAACGTTGTAACGCTTTGCATCCCTCTCTCAGAAGTGCAACCACAGACGACACCATGCGGTTCAACGCGCTGTTCTTCCTGCTGGTGCTGGCTTGTATCTCCCTTGCCCTGACACAAAGTAAGACACGCAGCTGGCATCTGGTAGTAGTATCACATGGGGGGGCATGTAGAAACAGTATAGCTGGTCAATGAGTTTATTGCCTTATCGGTGTGGGCAGATGTCACCTCAGTGTTTACTAATTGCCCTGTTAAGGACATTGTGAAATATCATACTTTGCTGACACTGGATCTTTTTACTGGATTTGTGATTTTACTGTGTTGGGTGTCCACTTCAGAGACCTTCGAAGACTGCTGCTTTAAGTATGTGAAAAAAATGGGCCATCGCACTCAAAGACACGTAGTGGATTACAGACTGCAGGTGCCAGACGGAGGCTGCAACATCCCTGCTACAATGTAAGTGCACACCCATAGGATCTTCCACTGTAAAACTGCATAAACTAGGAGCATTATTTTACTATTTACCAACTCTATTATCCTCTAGCTTCATCATGAGGAAGGGTCGTGAGATCTGCGCGGACCCCAAAGAGAAATGGGCCACAGATCTGATGAAGAATATTACCAGAAAGAGAACCGGCAGAAGATCCAAGCAGGTGGGTTGTTACTGAAGTTTTGAAAAACTGTCCATCACATCATGTTACGTCTTTGCCAGTGCAGTTTTTCCAACCAGTTTCTAATGGAAACCATAGTTTTTAACTTCTTCTCCAAAAATGAGTGTTTGTATTTCGACGTAAGAAATAATAAGACGTGGTGCTGCTCTAGAATCAACAATAACTGACACACTGTTCTTCTTGAAGCAATTTATGTGTGAAAATATGTGTGAAGTGATGTTCACATAGATGTTCTTGCATTTTTCACAGCTACAACCGCACAGAGGCTGAGGCTGACTGCTGTCAAGGATGGCCCCCCCGTCTTTCTATCTGCCAGATGTTAAGCAACGCACGGTTTTATGGAGATTGTAAAATGTCTTACTGGAAGGTAGTTTCGGAGGATGGCCAGGGGAAATCTTGCAGCATTACTTTTGCTTTCACTCTGCACTAAGATAAAGGTCAACGCTCGGGGGGGAAGCGCGGCAGCACTTTGTTGTTAGGGGATGGACTGCTGATGCCAACTGGCCAACACTCACACATACATGCCTTCAATGCCAATGTGTGTGACTGCTCTCTTGCCTTTTTTTAAGACACAGGGTTTCATAAGCTGTTTAATCAATGGTGTTAGAGTGTAAATGATAAGAGATATACATATTTTCTTTGCATGATGCGTGCCAATGTCCAAATACTTGTTTGAATGTAAATTTTTAAATGTAAATCCGTTTCTGAAAGGAGAAACTATTGTCTTAATTTCTTCTGTATTTTAATACATATCTTGTAAATGTTTTATTATGTGTTCCTATAAAGACATTAGTAAAAATTGATTTGCTTATCACGTCCCACTGATTTCCTCTTGGCTCACTGAGAGTCGGCTCTGTACACTATGTTTTCTTATTGTTACACGACACAATAAAGGAGGGAAGTGGACTATGAGGCACAGGTGCTGTGCTCGGCCTTGAGGTTTAAATAAAGTGAGCAAGGGCAACGGTACTAAAAATCCAGCAAGTTAAATACGCAGAGTTCAAGGTTCAAACAAACTGACTGGAAGACACATGAGGACGGATCGCTGGATCTCTCACACAAAGACGATCTGGCAAAGGAGGCGTGGAAATACACAAATTAAATACACAAGAGTGGAGGAGACGGCTGGACACAGATGAGTCACATTAAGGAAGACAGGCAGTCACACGGGCAGGAAACAGGGCGTGAACATCGAGGATGAGTTGACAAAATAAAACAGGAAATGAACTGAAAATATGCACAAAAGGACAGGAGCATGACAGTGCTCACACAAACTCACGAAGAGAGTAGTATGAGGAAAGTAGGCTACTTTTCTTTACAGCATGGACTCCATAAAATGATGCATTCTCGTTTCACGGTTTCTTTGTGAGGCTGCTATAAAGTAATAAAGTTATGATGGTTTTACTATACAAAGGTTTAAACACAATTTAAATATCACATGTATGTAACAAGTGCATATATAACTATCTCACTGTAAAGACACAGTTTCAGATCACTGCAATAAAAGGAGACCCAACAAAAATCAGATGCACATACGGCTTCAAAGACCGTATCCGTGAATGGGACGTGCTGATTGAGCAGCAGCATCTGATCCGACACGACGCTGGACTGATCCGAGTCCGTGGGCGTCCACAAGAATTGCTGGGACATGCAGCTGATAAAATCTCACAAAAGCAGCATGTCTGTGTGTGCTGTGTGGAGATTTATGACCTGAGGCCTCATGCCAGGGGCGACATTTCACAATTTTTGAGAATGTATAAAAGAAAAAAATGATTGGAAATTCCGCCAAAATCTCACAATTAGATTAATTATTAATTTTTTACATTTTGGATATTTCCGTAATAACAGCAATTTTTGGCAGTGGATGGTTAAAAAAAGGGTATCAATCAACATTTAAAAGCAGAGAATCCCTCATGCACGCAGGTGAAGCATTTGTTTGAATAGGCTGCCAACATCGCCCGAAGGCAACAGTTAAAGATAACCTGACAAATACAAATTAATTACCACATCATTAAACACATATAAAATATGAATGCACAACCAACATTGCTTTATGTAAGACTGATAGATGTACCTCCTCCAGAGGTCAACGTATTGGGTTGCATGAAAAGGATGTTGGAGCAGAGGCTTTCATTTCTTCTTGTTTATGAAACACCAGGACTGACAATCGCGCCGCGCTCTCTGCTTCTGCATGCTGAGGCAGAAAGAAATGGCTGGTTGGCATTGTGATCGGAAATTCAAGGCTTCTTTTATCAAAGGGAAAATACCATGAAAGGAAAGAAGAGTCAGGGAAACAGTACGTGGAGAAGTCACTTTACACTGACACAACTGTGATGAATTACAGGAAATAGGATGATTAAGTACAAACAGACCAGAAAGCAGAAAAAAAAAATGAAATGTCAAAGCACAGATTTCTTCCAAAATGTTGCGTCACCTCCTTCACCTTAACAGAAGTCTGTGCAAGCGGTGTGTGAAAGACTGTCCGGAATAAATCACCACAAAAGAAAGATGAGCCCAGTCGTAAATCATCGCTCATCATGACGTTATTTGAAAATCATTTTCATTCCCACAATGTTTGATACTGTTAGAGCCCAAAGACTGTCAGCTAAGTTACAGCTAATAATAAACACCTTCATCATTATATTATGCTAACCTGTGACAATCATATTTTGTTACATCAATAAATATAATGAGTTGTTTGTCACTGTTAAAGCTCAGTAAAGGGCAATTCAGATAGTTTAATTATTTTAATAAAACAGCAAAAAATACTATACATGTGCAATATAAAGGGTTATGACTGTAGAAAAATCAAAATGTATAAAAACTAAAAAGGACCTGATTCAATCCCCCCACAGACATGAACATGGATTTTCTTTGAAATATGAAAATAAGAAAATTAAAAGCCAATTTGTTGAATTATTGTATGAAAACAATATCTCACATATATACCCATGCTAATGTAAAATGTTGTTGTACTAACAATACAAATTCCACACACACATTCCTGCCCCGCTCCTCTGAGTCATCAACCCTCGTGTGAAATGTCTGCCATGCTGGTTCTAAATGCAGGCAAACCGTAAGAACGCTGAATGTTATCTGTGTGAGCAACAGAGTGTCACGTGGTCACAGAGCTTGATGTTGGATTTACACTTTCATTCACAGTAACATGCAATGGCGTGATATCATTTGTCAACAATATATCCCCATTGCATGACGGCTATTCACAATCAGATTCTGCTGATTTAGCTTTGCTTTAACCAGAGATAAACGATTAAAGGAATAGTTCAACATTGTGGGAGGTATTTTCATTTGCAGTCTCAGTCTGTTTCTCTAAGTATGGAACTGGTGTCTGGAGCAGAAACTAAAATACTGAAACTAAATAACAAAGATATGCTTTAGGGAAAAGTAAACTGAAATGATAGTGCCTCGCTAAAAAATGTATGCAAATTAATTTCAGTTCTTTTTTTAGCAATACAATAGCACTAAAAAGGAGGCAGCATGAATTTCCGTAAACTCTTGTGAGGAGATGAACAATAACATGATATTAATACTGTAGTAGATCAAATATTATATAACAAAGCTATTCAGCTCAGGTCTGATATTAACCAACTGGTGTTGCAAGAAAGTCCAGATGAGATTTACAGGAATATTGCAGGTGAAATGTTTTAAAAACCAAAACCAACTCAAAACAAACAAGTTATGGAAAATAAAAACGAAACAATGAAACAAAAACGAAACCTTTCTGAAAAACTAAAACTAAATTAAAACATGCTCTGAGAACTCAAAAATCTCTCTGAAGCTCAGAAATACAGAGCACCAATGGCAAATAAGGACATTTCCCCAAATGTTGCACTTTTAATAAACTAAACTACATGACGGTACACACCACAGAGTGGCGTTTGCTCAGCCGGCCATCGGAGCCGACTCTCCATGCGAGTCTGTTCTGGGAGTCTCTGGTGCCTGTCTGGCTCGAGCCCACAGTTTCCACAGACCTCCTCTTTTGGATGCGGTGCAGCAGAATCCGGTAAGCCCCAGTAATGGGGCTTCTCAAGTCTAGGCTGCTGTTGAGGACATGGTCCTTGCTGATGCCAAGATCCTCCAGCGCCGCCTTCACGCTCAGCTCATCTGCGCTGAGGATATGGCAAGGCTCCGCCAGGTGATAGGGTGTAGGGCTACAAGCTGGGTAGGCCTCAGGGAATTCAATACCTCTCATCCAGTCGCTGTCCATGACCTGCTCCATACCGAGGCGATCCACAGGGACTGGCCTCAGAAGGCCCTGAATGATCTCCTGGCATGGTCCGGGTACATAGGGAGGAATGGCGTAGGAGCCCTGCAGAATACAACACTTAAGCCTGCCCGTGTTAGAAGCCGTGAAGGGCATCGTGGCCGTCACCATGAAGTAGAGCAAGATGCCGAGAGCCCACGTATCGGCATATTGACCGACGTAACCTTTCTCCTTGAACAGCTCAGGGGCCGTATAAGGTGGAGAGCCACAGAAGGTGTGAAGGACATCGCTGTGGCAGCAGGACGTGCTGAAACCAAAGTCGCCCACTTTAATGCAGTAGGTGTTGGTGTAGAAGACGTTCTCGGCCTTCAGGTCTCTGTGGACGATGTTGTTGTCATGCTGGGGGAAGAGAAAGGAGAGAAAAGAGGTAAATATGTTAAAGCAACACAGTCGTAGTCCGTATCAGACACCAAGGGTCCTTAAGGAATGGCAAACGCTGCATTCAAGAAAAGCATTGCGTTTTATCAAGGTTTGCTGTTGACTTACCATATGTTTGACTGCAGACAAGACCTGAGAAAACACCAACTTGCTCTCCAGGTCTGAAAGGCGCCCCCTGGTGCTGATCCGCGAGAACAGCTCCCCCCCGCTGGCATACTCCATCACCAGGTAGAGCCTCTTGAAGGTCTCCGCCACCTCATACAGGCGGACGATGTTGGGGTGAGCCAGCTCCTCCATGCAAGAGATCTCTGAGGCAAAAAGCGCCTGCAACCGCTTGCCCAGACGCACCTTATCCAGGATTTTTACTGCGACTCGTTCTGTCGGATGATGACAGATAGTGAGGCCACAAGGAATATTGTTAATTTTTTATTATTCAGTCCTCCTTATGTTGTGAAGTATTGCTTTCCCTTCATGTTTTGATCCAAGCCTTTTTTAAATTATTTTCTACAGAGTGGCTGCACACTGAATGTCTGCACATTAATTTTTCAAAATTTTGTTTTTTGTTTTCCCGTCATTGTAAATCCACTCTCCAAACTGGTGGTATTGCTTTATGCCTATATAATCCAATTAAAATATAATTTAACATTAATTATTAACACTTGTATAGCATGCAAATAATTGATTAGTTTATGACACTCAGATGGAAGATATACAAATACAAATCTCTCATAATATAACATAAACATTTAAGGAAAAGTACTTGAACCTGGAAAGTTTATATAGTTTATAAAGAGTATATGAAACAGTTATTTTCAGATTAGACAAGAAAATATGACCCAATGTTATAAGCAGTGCTTCAAATGTTTTACCTGAGATATGAGAGGTGTGGCCTTTTATCACAGATTTATTACTTAATTTGACGTATTTATTGCTATTATTCTGGTAATATTACACTATCAGGATTTAATTGCATCAGGGAAAGCACCTCACCTTTGGTCAGGTCGTGGATTCCCAATCTAACCTGGGAGAAGTTTCCAGATCCAATCTCTCCCTTCAGCTCGTAAAGCCCCACCCGCCGTCCAAACGTCAGGTCATTCATCACCCTCTCTGAGTGGGTCAGATCATGAAAGGCCTTCCCAAACGCAGTGAGCCGCGTCGCCTCCTCCTCCTCCGGCACGTTCTCCTTTGTGTCCGACCTTTTCCCGGCCTTTGGGGACGTCAGGGTGATCTCCTTCTGACGTGGAGTCGCCTTCGAGTGAGCCCCTGAGAAGGAGGAAACAATCAAGGGATGCAACAGCCATGCTGGTTGAGATGCTTGAAATGATTATGTACTGCATCTTATTCTATTGCTGTCAACATACATATGTCTATGATAGAAGCCTACAATGTGTTTGTACTTACATGTTTTCCCTTTTATGTTCTTCTTGCTCTTCTCTGTGTTGATGGCATTGTTTCTGCTGTTCAAATACATGATTTCTATCCCAGAAGGTCCTCTGCTTTCTTTTGTAATCGTTTTAGAAAAACAAAAAGGGTTTTAGATTACATTGATTTTTTTTCCTCTCTGCAAAATAAGAACTGAAGAAAAAGTGATTGGAAATTATGCTGCATGATGAATAGAAAACCATCTGCATGCATCAGGGAAAATGCCCTGTAGGTCTTCCTCCAATATCCATCTGCGTGTCCAGATGCTGTTGTGGGATCACAGCTCTTCTTCACCTGCCGTCTCCCTCTGCCGCAGTATTGTCTCCTGCTGTATAATCCAGAACTACTGCATGACGGCCTGTAATCCCGGGGGGTTGGACTCCTCCCATGCAGACGGACCATAGACATGAGCATACCACCTGATGCATGGATATTGATGGGATTATTTCTACAATGTGTTACATATGATCATCATAAGGGGTCAAGGGCCTCAGCAGAGGTTATAACTGCAGCTGAAGTGATTCAGTATGCTGTGGTCTGAACATTTAATGAAGATTTAGCATAAATTACCTTTTACATTATGATAAAAAATGTCATTATGAAGTTAATGTTTCTACTTTTACAGATGTGCTCTGTAGTTGATGATCATCATTTGAAACCCTGTTGTTTTCCACAATTCGAAACCAAAAAGAAGCACCTTTCACAAGCTTTAAATCTAAAGGTGCAGTGAGTCTGTGAGTGTGGCCTCCTGATCGGGCTACATAACAGTGAACCAGACACGTGACACCAGACAGACACCAGGCCACGTCTGTTACCCGTCAACCTCTGCTGGCCAGACTGGACAGGTTGCTCACCTAACAGTCATCATGCATAAGCTGCATGTCTGTGTCACTCAGTATAATCCAATCAGCACCTCAGTGGTCATCTCAGCATGTTTAAGTTAGAGGATTCCATTCATACAAGTGTGTTTGTAAAAGACTTTTTAATATGTTTTCAAGAGAAATAAAGGATTTATTTATTGCTAGGTTATGACAAACTTCACCCAATTTACAAGAAAAAGATCAGGCCACGAACTGAGTACCATTAATTAAGAATAAAAAGGAGTAAGGGATGAGAATCAATGAAAATAATGTATTTAAGATGGAGGAACTTTCCCCAGTTGTAGGTTGATTGTACATTTTGACATTTCTATGTCCAACTTTTAAACCTGCATCGATGAGAAGTACTTAAAGTGCTCCGAAAAAATACTATTTTAATGTTTACATTCTATGACAAATGGGCAAACTTTATCTGCTGAGAAAGGTTATGTGACACATATGAAAGCCGGAGAAAAAAGACTGTATATTTCATTTTAATTGTGAGTATCATTATCAACCACACAAAGTTTACTTTTGGCTGTGAGTCTCAGACTTGTTAACCTCTGAACCCTGACGATATCAGTTGTAAATAACTTAAAAAGGATTGCAATTTTGTGGACGAAGTTTGACAAACAATTGTGCTCATCTTTAAGAGTTTTTATAGCTTTTTAAAAAACACATCATCTACATAATTAAATCAAGTCACTACTATGACTTAATCCGGGGTTTTACTAGGATTAATGATGAATTTCAATAAGGTGTGTTACAATTTAATGAAAGGAATCAACAACTGAAACTGTTGAAGGTGTCACCTTAATCAAGGTGTCTGAGTGCTGATGGCTCTCTGGACGATGATCCGTTGATCCCGTGGAAAATGAGGGATCACATCAACACTTCTAAGGACGACTAACACCTTATTAAGATATGAATGGACAACTAGCAAAAGGCCAACATTATAACATAACTAAATGTCCTTCTTGTCATTAAAGTACTTTTCACGTATGTAATGCTATGCCTACGTCTAAAAAAAGAGTATTTAGGTTGCTTTTAAGTATTTATTTGGGGTGTATTCTGGGCCTTTTGCCAGTATACTGTGTTCTTAGTTTAGTTTAACTCAAACATGCTTCATACAAAACAGAGATCCACGTATCTGAAAACTTATTCTAACTCCTAATCTTCACTCTTCCCTCTTAAGAGGAAAAAGAAGCTGAAATTCGAAGCAGAGCTCTGAGAGGTCTGGCCATTTGGTGTCATGCTGAATAAACACAAAGGTGCTGGAGTTTTCTAGAGGCCCCCACGCTGATCCTGTTTATGTGTTTGGGCCGGGTTTTGTTTTAAGTCAGAGGTGTTAAACACCTTCCCCCTGAGATAAAAGATGATTAATGCCTTTGAATGAGCGACGCTTTAATGGCTCAAGGCTACTTAAGCACTTCATTAGGGTGAGGTCGGGCCGAATCGACACACTTGAGCTGCCGGGTCCCTTGCGGCAGAAACAGGAAAAGCTGCAGAGGTTTCCTTTGAAGTGGCCCCTGCTTTAAGAAACTCCATCCCACATAGCATTCGGCATGGAAATTTGATTAGCGCTCACTTTTTTTTGGGCCCCACACCACTTTGAGATCTTGTTTTCAGGTGACATCTGGGGCTGAAGCCTGATCCCATATAAATATCAGAGGTACCAGGGAGCAGGAGGACACTCAGTATCTGGCAGCCGAGGAGCTGATATCGGACTAAAACCATGGATGTAGGCCGGCCAGTTCTTCTCTTCCTGTGTGCCCTCCACCTGACCTGTAAGTACTGTTTGCTCTCTTTTATCCTGCTGCTTTTCACTAACTGGACTGACGGCAATCTGCCCAAAAAACATGTTTATTCCTTATGATATGATGATGCTTCACAAGAGGAATCGATTCACTCTCCATTTCACTAAATGTCATCTTTTTTTCCTGTGTAAAATGAATATTTCCAAATGAGTAGTAGTCATGTGTGATGTGTTTCTTGGAAAGCTAAACATTTCATATCATTGTCTGGGCCTAAATAAATGCTAATTATTGCTTTTCATTAACAAATGAGCTTGAAGAAAACCTATTCCTGCATTATTGCGTCCCATGTTTAACTCCTCTGTAATATATTGTCATTTCACGTTTCTGAATCTGCTCATTTTGGATAATATAGTGTTAAAGGGTGGGGAAAAATGTATGCTTACTCCACATGAAGTAAAGTGTTGGCCCGCTGACGTCTGTGTTGTGTTTTCTAGCCCCCGGAGTATTGAGCAAACACATAGATCACAGAAACCTGTTCACACAGAGACTGTGCTGCAAAAGACAGAGCCACTTTGTCTACATTGGACAAGGTAAAACACCAGCACGTGTTCTGCATCAGGAAACGTTCTCATTTGCTATTACGTGCGTGCCTGTAATCCACAAACACAAGCCAACAAATGTTTTCTCTCTCTCTCTCTCTATCTCTCTCTCTCTCTCTATCTCTCTCCCTCTCCCTCTCTCTCTCCACAGACATCTCTGGGAGTCCTGTCAGTGTTGATGTGGGGACGTGCAGGTCGTACTGCGGGGGGGCACCCAGGCCATCACATGAAGCAGGGCAGCAGGACTATGCCAAACATTCCTCCATGCTGGAATTTCTAAGGAGCAAGAAAGTAAGTGAAGTTTCCCCACACGGCCGCTAGGGCGCGCTGTGGCTTTGTGAGTGTCCAGAGAACTAACTTAGCATCGTTGATGTTGTAAGATACGTTTCTGCATAAACCAGACAATTAAACTAATCATAAACTTCCACCACATATGGAAGCAGAAACAGGCTGCGACATGAACCAAACAAATGATGTTTTTTTTTTACCCCAACAAAAGATGAGAACGCGCGGACCTGCAGCTCCAGAGAGTCCGGAGCCGCGGGGCCAGCTGCCCTCCTGCGGGATGGACCAGGCGTGTGAGCCGACCGGGATGCGCGTGGACCGGGTGCTTCTGTTAGAGGGGCCCCGGGAGGTGGAGGTCGTCGAGGAGTGCCACTGTGAAATCAAGCTGAGCCAGTGCATCCGCATCCCCGCACTGAGGACCTACTACTCCGAGACACCGTATGAGACGGTCATCGACGTGGGAGGATGCTCCCGGTCCAAGGGCTCGCCAGGTGTGTGTGTGTGTGTGTGTGTGTGTGTGTGTGTGCGCGCGTGTGTTGGGCCTACTTGTCTAAGAATCAATGAATCGATTGGAAAATTACAGATTGAAGACGTTCTAACCACAAAAACCTACAAAAATGCAGTCACTTTATAATTTCCCCCGTTTGAAACAGAAAGGAATACAAATAATGAAAGCACATTTTACACCAAGTTAAAGGGGAAATTATGTAACTTTTTATGCAAACAAATAAAATGAACAGAGATAAAAAAAAAAAAGATAAAAGAATAAAAAAAACATAACAGTATCCATTATAATGATCAAAGCAGCGCTGCACTTGCATTTGATCCACTACTTTTCATTATGCTCATAAAATGAAACCTGACCTTACTTTACTTTTTGACCATTTCTAGATGTTTGCTAAATGTAATTCACACATTTCATTTCACTGATTCTTCAACGGCACCAAAACACATAAAGTTGTTGTCTAATGTATTAAAATACCTCTTACAGATTATAATTGAGCTGCTTCTTCTTCACACACACACACACACACACACACACACACACACACACACACACACACACACACACACACACACACACACACACACACACAGTATAACTAACTTTTCCCTTTCTAATCTTTTGCAGAGGGATTCTTCTGTGTCCCCACTAAGTTCGACTCAGCCTTAGTGGAAACCCCCAACAAAGTGGACCTGATCCAGACAGTGGCGGCCTGCGAGCTGAAGGAAAGCTGCTACCGGGTCCCATACGTGGAGTATTACTATGAAATAGTCCACCATGCAGATGGAGTAAAAGAGGAGAGGCTCAAAGTAGGTGTTAACTCACTATCACTTAAGCTTTTTTATTTCTAGCTCTAATAAACCGTCAGCTTTGTTCAGTCACAACAAAAAATGTGCGTGAATCCAACTTTATATTTGAATCCAACCTTTCGCGTCGTTCGATTAGCATGGCGTTTGTGATGCCGGTTTCACACTCTTTTGTCGTCGGGCTGAGAGGAAACAGGGGTCTGCTCGGGTGCCAGACAGTAATGAAGTATCTGTATTCATGTGTGGAAGACAGCACTTAATCAAGCTAATCCGCTGGCCAGTGGCTGGACTACAGGATGTTATTATGTCATGTGTATTCACATGGCAATACACATGACAGACTGGCAGATTGGAATCCCTGCTCAATTTTATTCTGAAAAACACAATTAAAACCTAATTTAAACGGCTTTGTCGAATATGAGGCTCATTATTCGACCTTGCACCAAGACTTTGAAGCACTTGCTACAACATTTACCCACAACCCCCCTCGTTGCCACAAAGATCTAAACAACAAATAATGATTTTAACATCAGATGTTACGTGACGAGTAACTTGATAGAGTTTAGGTTTAAGTTGTATTCCTGGACACAGTTGGTCATCCGCTGTGCCGCAGGGCCAAAGGTGCGAATGCAACGCAAACACAAATGGTCCTTGCAGGTGTTGAAATCAAAGCAGTTAAAATGCTAAACGCCAGCTGGACCTCCGACTCAAATGGGTCAATATTTGTGACCAGCTGTGAGCTGATTGCCCTCTCTCTGTGTTGCTAATTCTCCACAGGAAATAGATGTGGGCAGATGTTTGGGAGGCTGCACTACAGGAAACCGATGCCTTCTCAGGTAAGCATGAACACAGCTGCTGCTGCTGCACACACACACACACACACACACACACACACACACACACACACACACACACACACACACACACACACACACACACACACACACACACCTCCTCTGCCTCTCATAACAATTGCCTGTGACCTCTGACACGTTCTGCACTCAGCATGGTATTTAATTCCTACACCAAATGTGCCTCAGTTAGAAATCCCAGACTTCTAACATTTGATTGATTGATTTGTTTCTGCACTTCTTCCCTGCTCCATAAAATAAGAGTCAAACCATATGAGGAATTATACTTCACAATACATATCAACATGTTTCAGTACATTATTGGAGCTATTTTGCGTAAAATATTCAAATCTAAGCCCAAAGATGATTTTCACGGCTGCACCATTCCACCAATTTCAGATATCCTAGATGTATTAGGGCCCCTATTTTATACACATTTTTCATAAATTCACCCGGACATATTCTTTATGTTTGGAAATGTTGGGCTTTCAACTAGGATTAAAAATCAAGTTTCAAGCTTTGTTCATTGTTTGGATACAAAGCATGCATTTATTATCTGCAGCCGAGGGTCAGTGGGGTTTCATAGGAGGTTAATGCAATGTTGTGTACTGCACAGTTGCAATATATTTGTATCAGCAGATTCATAACACCCTCAGTAAAAGTTTAGACAGGAATTATCGTAGTTGAAATCGACAATAAAAAAAATATCCCTAGACAGGCAGCTATAATATGATAGAAGCACACATACTGGAATTGACTGTGGCAGCGCCACCGGGCAGATCAACAGGAGGCTATAGGCTATAATTATATTATTGATGATTTTCTGTGATTAAATGTTTGCAACAAATGCAGATGTTAATCTTCTTTCCCTTTTCTTTTGCAGGAGTCAGTCTGATCCAGCAGCGTGCCACTTATGGGCTGAAAGACAGGCCAGCTCGTGTGCTCCTCAGGGCTACGAGAGTCACAGCTTCCTGAACCAGCACGGTCAGATACGCACCGTCCTGTCCATCACTTCCTGCCGCTGCCAAAACTGAACACTGCGCCCCCTACTGGAAAAACAGCTTCCAATCTCTGAAACGTTTTGAATTCCCACTAATGACCCCACCGATACTTTAACACGAGTTTAAGAATGTGCTGCCCTAAAGTATTATTGTATGATATGTAATATATGTAAAAACGATAATTTTGTAAATAAATTTAATACAACAATCTGTGAAGATTTATCATTGGACCACTATACTAACATAGTTCTATAACTGCATATAAAACACTTTGGAGAGGTGAAATACTGAGAAAATAAACTTGAAATAAGACAGTCTACCACAAATACAACGTGCTTTCCCTTTATATAAATGTATTAAAATGTATACAAACCACACACATTGTTGAGTTTCATTCACAAATCTGAAATAAATGTTAATCAGTATCAGGTTCTAAAGTTGAGGCTTTGAAGAATGGGCACATGAAAAGCAAACGTCCTTTGAAAAAAAACAACCCACACGTGCAGCCAGTTAATAGCTCCTTATTCTGATACGAACGTGTGAAACAACTCCTGTGTGTTTGGTGGGTTTTTCTTTTGTGAGAAGAGGTTTTTATGACTTTCTTACAAGGTGTCATATAGAAGAAAAACACTTTTGATCTCTTGAATGTTTATTACAGCACTGCTCGTGCGTAATTACGCGTAAAGATCAAAGTCGCCACATGGCACAGGGAGCCAGTTTCCTAAGAGGAGGATGGATGCATGGAAAATATAAAATAAAACGTTTAAAAGTTGTTGTTTTAATGGGAGGAACTCTCTGGACGTTTTAGTACATCTCCTTGCAGCACCAGGTCATCGCAGGAGGTCAGTGCAGTTCGGAGCAAATACAAAAAAAACTGACAATTTGGTGATTATCCAGCCGTAACTGGATAAGTCTATGTAAATCTGGCAAAGTGTAGACAGCGACACCAGTCTTTTTTATCGGAGTAATTGGTTTCCACCTAAGACACTGCCACCATTATTCTAAATTAATGGATTCATTGCGGCGCAGTTAACCTCCCGCGGTGAGGACACTTCCTCCAGAGACCAGCTCATTCTGCTCACATTCTCCCGGTTCCTCCTCTATAACATCACACACCAGAGAAAAAATAGATATGTATTCCGCAGCCGCGACACCACCAGTCAATAAGTCCCAAGCTTCTTCTTCTTCTTCTTTTTTTTCAAAGGCTGAAATGAGTTTATTTGAGCCTTTATTGCTAGACGTGGGGACAATGGGCTCGGATGAAATCTACAATCGGGTTCACACCTCGTTAACGCCGCCATTAGTCTCCCTTTACATTCGCTGATTGGTGATTTACATTTGCGACCAAATAGCATCTTTACTGCTGTTTGCCGAGGCTTTTGGGGGCACTTGGGGGGCATTAGATATAAAAAGTGGAGCTTCGGGACAACGCCACTCACTCCAACTCCAAGTTGCCGGCCGGTTGTGTGGCTCCACGACACCGACGCACAAAGGAATCTACCCGAGACTTACAGACATGTGGCCGTTGGTGATGATCAGCTTGGCCGTGTTAGTGCGCGCCGCCGCCGCACGGCCTTCGCTCGACCACCCGGAGAATCACTACGCCGCCGACAACGAGTCCGAGGAAGTACGCTCAGCCGCCATCAAGAGACTTTTGGAGGTGTTTGGGATGGAGGACCCCCCCGCGGTCCACGGACACAAGCAGCCCCCTCAGTACATGCTCGACCTGTACAACACGGTCGCAGACGTGGACGGCGTCACCAAAGACCCGTATCTTCTGGAGGGGAATACTGTGCGCAGCTTCTTTGACAAATGTAAGATTGTGGATTTGTTGCACACCCTTGTTGTGTTTGCCACTCGGCTACTGTAGAATAGGAGGGATGGTCTGTCCTGCTCTCTAAACATAGTCTGTATGTTTCCATTGCAGTGCACAGTGAGCAGGTGGAGTTCAGGTTCAACTTGTCCACAGTGGCCAGGAGTGAGAAGGTCCTCACCGCAGAGCTCCATCTCTTCAAGCTGCGGCCTCAGGCCACGCAGACATTCAACAGACACCATTTCTGCCAGGTATGTACAGTGAGATGGCAGCGTGGTGACAGGGATGCATCTCCCCCAGTGGGACGTGACTGTAATCCCATCATCCCCTCTGTTTCCTCCAGGTCAGTGTCTATCAGCTGCTTGATACCAGCAAACACAACAACACACAGGACAGGAAGCTGCTGTCCTCTCGCCTCATCCCAGTCCACTCCACTGGCTGGGAAGTGTTCACCATCACACAAGCGGTAAGCAATCCTCTTTAAGGCCGAGTGTGTTAACTTTATGATGAACATTTAACTGCCCCGAGTTGTGTGTTTAAACTGACCTTTGACTTCTTCATGAAGGTCCGATCCTGGATGACAGACGAAGGCAGTAACTTGGGGCTCCACGTGGTGGTCCGGACTCTGGGAGGGAGCCTGATGGATCTGAAACTGATCCGCTTTGCTTCAGGACGCAACCACCACCAGAGCAAACAGCCCATGTTGGTCCTCTTCACCGACGATGGCCGCCGGTCTACTACTTCTCTTGAAAGCATAGGTGAGACTTCGGTCAGCTCTAATGTCTTCGATTGATCAGGTTATGCAGGGATAGTCAAAAATATGCAGTTAGAGTATGTTTGTGAACGAGGGTGTAGTTTAATCCAACCATTCCCCCATTCGAAAGAATATCTCAGTGGCCATCAACGAGTACAAATATCTGTACTTTTTATATCAGTTATCAGATACATTTCTGAAGGAAAGCCCAGTGCTAATTGACTATGAAAACAATACTGTTTTTTAAGAACATGAAATAATCAGGAACATTTCTTAAGGGGACATGATTAACCCCAGTTCAGAAGAACACGCATGGAATAGTTTTCTAACAAAACACTATTTCTTTCCTTCACCAGACCCAAATACTGCAGATGCCAATGCTGCAGCCACTTCCAGCCTTCCCCAGGCCCCCAGGTCAGGTCCACCGCCCCGCATCGCCCGCTCCCTGGACGTCAGCGAGGAGGACGGCACGTCTCTGCCCTGCCAGCGCCAGCCCCTCTACGTAGACTTCGAGGAGATCGGCTGGTCGGGCTGGATCGTGTCTCCCCGCGGCTACAACGCGTACCACTGCAAAGGCTCCTGCCCCTTCCCTCTGGGCCAGAACATGAGGCCGACCAACCACGCCACCGTCCAGTCCATCATCAACGCCCTGAAGCTGATCAAAGGCATCGAGACGCCGTGCTGCGTGCCCGACAAGCTCTTCTCCATCAACCTGCTCTACTTCGACGACGAGGAGAACGTGGTGCTGAAACAGTATAACGACATGGTGGCCGGAAGCTGCGGCTGCCACTGACGTCGACGAGGCCCCCCGGTGTCGACTGCACACATGCTCATCAAAAACACAATGCCGTTTGGTTGTTTGCATAGATGGCCGGCTTAAACACTCAATCGCAACTAATGAGTAATGTGCAGAGTCCGATACGTGGTGTTGTAATATATGTAAATATGCATAAATTATAATATATGGCAGTGATGGAAGTGATATCCTGTGAAAGATGTGAATGTGTATATTTTATGTTTTCTGTTTTGAATTTGTTACACAGTCTAAATAAATGGTGTAAAAAGAGATTATAGAATGAATTTGTTTGCAAAATACTTTCTCACTTAAAAATGTACAATTATTTTAAGATCAAGTGTTATTGATTATGACAGAACAATAACATATTGAGCCATGAAAACTTCTCCATTCTGTGTACATTTTTGCCCAATCCCTGCAGTATTTACAAATAAACCTGTCAATTTAAAGAGTCCAGTTTCCCAGATCAACCCCCAATCTCACAGATCCAAACTTCCTGTTATCACTTTGTATCTCAGAAGGAAATCCAACTTCCTGTTATCGCTCTCAGGAGGAAACAGAACTTCATGTCAACATGGGTTCACACAAGGTGTTCTCCCAAACGATCAGATTTCCCACAGAGGTCTTGCTGGCTTTAAATATACCATTGTCAAAAATGACTGTACATTTGTAGAGAGCAGCTGCAATTGCATTATTTTTGATTGAAACACCTTGAGATCCACACAAGCAAAATGGCTGACTCTAGTGAGTTTGTGACTATTATTAACTCTGCCATTGCTATTTATTCTTTTATAACAAGGATTTATGTGCACACAAAATATATATGATGTATTTTGAATAGGTTTCCTGAAATTGATTGGATACATAAGAACTTTTACTAGAACATTTCTGATGAAGACGGCAGCAAAATCATGTAGAATAACGAGTATATCTCAAGAAAAGCTTTAATTAAGTGTCTCTTTTCAATAATAATAATATAACGATAAGACCCTACAATCTATAGTCTATAATAATACATCTAATGTAGAAAAACAGTAGCTTCAGAAAGTTACTTCTCGTTGTATATTAAGAGTATATGTATATACAGTGCTATGCATAAGTTTAGGCACCCCATGCCTAAGTTATGCTAAAGAGGAATAAAAAAATCATCTTTTGTGAATTGATCTTAATGCCTTCATTAAAAAAATGAGGAAAAATCCTACCTTTTAGGATACTAATTTTCTTTGTGAATGAATAATGTATCGTAAAGAAATAAATGTTCTTCATTAATATACAGGGTGCATAAGTATGGGCACCCTTATGTTAAACTCCCATAGAGGCAGGCAGATTTTTATTTTAAAAGGCCAGTTATTACATGGATCCAGGATACTATGCATTCTGATGAAGTCACATGGGCCTTTGGAGTTAAAATAAAACCCAAATCCTCACATACCCTTCACAAACCTAGAGACTGGCATGGTGCTTTTCAGCTAGCCTATAGCATGCTAGTTAGCCTAATGATTTCTCAATGCAAATCAAACCAGCTAATAGGCTAACTGAAAAGCACCATGATTTTCTCCTCTAGGTGTATTTCTATACGATACATTATTCATTCACAAAGAAAATTGGTGTCCTAAAAGGTAGGATTTTTCCTCATTTGTTTAATTAAGGCATTAAGATCAATTCACAAAAGATGATTTTTATTCCTCTTTTTAGTCAACTTTAGCATGGGGTGCCTAAACTTTTGCATAGCATATGATACGTCTGCATCAGTGCCATCGTGCACGTTCTTAAATGTTAATTTAGCTTGAATTAGAACACAACAAAATCTACGGCTTGTTAGTGCGAGAATGCGCTGCGGTATCGTCTCTGGAGGCTCTCACTTTGTCGTCTTCCACTAAGCATTCTTCTGCAGAAGCGGAGCTCCGGAGCTCACGTCTGGAGAGATGCTGCACAACGCCCACGCCAACGCAGTCACCCAGCACGTTGGCGGTCGTCCTCAAACGATCTCTGTCAACAAACACAGGAAGTTCTGCAGTTAAAAACATGAGAGCGTGACCTGACCACAACCGCACACCAGTGGAGGAAGTCTAATGTTTTTCAGAATATGTGCAACTTGATGTTATCTCTTATACATAAGCAGTCTCAATGTGTTTGCAACGCATGGCACATTCATCACAGAACAAACAAGCAGACACACTTACAGCATCCAGTCAACACTGATGATAAACGAAATGCCTTCGAGTGGCAGACCCACTGACGTCAACACTATCGCCATGGATACCATGCCGCCCTGTGGGATACCTGTAGCCCCAATAGCTGCGACTGTGGCAGTGATACTGGAATGACAAATTGTATTAACGATTAACTTTGCATGCACGGGAAATATCCAAGCAACTTCATTTTGAAACAATAAAACACGCGAATAATGCATTTTACGAAGTCAGTGTGATTTAAATCCTACCTAATGATGAGGATTTGGCCCAGATCAAGCTCCATGTTGTGACGTTGGGCGATGAAGATGGCAGCCACCGCTTCATAAAGCGCCGTGCCATCCAGGGTCACCGTGGCCGCCAAAGGCAGCATGAATCGGGTCACCCGTTTGTCCATGTCCAGATTCTCCTCCAGACAGCGGATAGACACTGGGAGAGTCACAGCACTGGGAGAAAAAAAAAAAGATTTTCAATGGTAATCAAATCATTATTGAAGATTCAGTCGTTTGAGCCAGATCCATCTTTAGTTAAATGCACGCACTATGAAGACAGGAAGTCCAACTAACCTGGACGAAGTCCCGAAGGCGGTGGTGAGAGGCTCGAGTAGACCAACCATGAACCTGAAGGGATTCTTACGTGTGAACAGGAAGTAGATGAGGGGAAGGGTGACGAAGCTGTGGATCGCCAGGCCAGTGATCACAGTGAGACTATACATGGTCAGCTGGAGACCGATAACGCCAATGTCTTTCACAATCAAAATCTGTCCACCGACCATGAAGAGGATTCCCACCGGGGAGTACCTGTAGGAGAAAGGCGGGACAGAGCAGGTGCACTGAAGCGGGGCAATCCTCAGCATATGTTTGGATTATTTTGATACTTCAGTGACAATTAAGGGTCAACAGTTCAGACTTTAAAATAGCATCATTATGTTCCACATCTTTCTGTTAGCAGATTCATAATCTTACCAGATGACTATGCTGATCAGATGCATGATGGCTTTATTCAGGCAGTCAAAGAAATCCCTCAGAGGTTTTCCCTCGTTCTCCATGCGGCCCAGGATGAGGCCAAAGGCGATGCAGAAGACCAATAAACCCAAAATGTTAACCCCGTCCGAGGTGCCTGGCATCGGCAGTGTGTCATCTACAGGGTGACCAATAAAGCTGTTACAAGTCATGACCATACCCGTTTGTATTAAACACAATAAATAAATAAGAAGGTGAAAAGATTATTACTGGACGTACTTGTTTGAGTCAGATTGACGGCACCAAGGCTTTTGAAATAAACAGTTTTATACTGAAAAGGAAGGAAGAATCATCATTGTTGACAACTACCATCATGAAATACACCAAACATGAAATGATGACTGCAGATTTCACCTTTCTGAAACAAGCAGCCACCAGATTAGAGGGAAACGTGTTTCTGCAGAGTCAAACAGAGTTCGGGGGTTAGTTTACACCGAATGTTTGCATCTGATCGAGCGGATTGATCATTTTTTGATGGACACCTGATCAGATCCAAGATGGCATCCACAGTCTGCACAGACTCCACTGTACCACCAGAGGGCGGTGTGGTGATTCCGGGCGACTTCCCAGGCTTGATCACAACAACCAGGACGATGCCGGTGAACACAGCCATGACTGCTGTTATTACGTAATAGCAAGCAGCCCGGAGCCCCATTTTCCCATAAGTCTTCGCGTCAACAGAC
The DNA here is from genome assembly GCF_963514095.1 of Eutrigla gurnardus. Taxonomy (NCBI): domain Eukaryota; kingdom Metazoa; phylum Chordata; class Actinopteri; order Perciformes; family Triglidae; genus Eutrigla; species Eutrigla gurnardus. Next base: position 22,447,708 of record NC_139918.1, read on the forward strand.
GACATGCCTGAAGTGGAAAGAAGGTGCAAATATTTAACTCCATGTTTGTTACATACTTGAGCATACATGAATATTATTTATTTTGATCTTTTTATCCCTTTATCCCATTGTTTTTCTTTCTTTGCAAGCACCTTACATTAATTAATTAACGAGCTAATAATAATTTCCTATTAATTGCTTTGCTTTTACTGTATTTGTGTGTGTATTGTGATTTTTGCCATGTCAAAGCACTTTGTTAACTACAAATAAAGTTATTATTATTATTACTATTATTATTATTATTATTATTATTATTATTATTATTATTATTATTATTATTATTATTATTTACAATGGTTTGATCATCTAAAATAGTAAAATAAAAATGTGATATTATATAGAGGATGTCTCCAATATTTGGTCTTCTTCAGCACTTGAGGCGGAAAAAGAGGGAAAATAACATCACTGGATTAAACTCTTGTTTGCTTGACTGGGTTTGACTGGTAATGTGGGTGATGTGGTTGGCAGGACAAACACACATAGTCACCCAGGGGCCTGTGTGAGGCCATTTGACTGTAAGATCCGGGGATCTGACCTGAAATCAGACTGGAGGTTATGAGAGGAAGCACCAGCATCTGAAGCATCTGTATCAACAGTTCTCCAGGAAAGGTGAAGTATTTTATATCCTTGGCTGTCATGTTTCTGGACTGCAGAGCAAAGCCCAGGCCGACCCCTCAGAAAAACACAGACAGAACAACATGTCAGTAACACTCAAATAACATTCAAATAACGTTCCTGTGATGTAATTCATTACACAGTTGAAGAGACATTACAGACAAGGAGTCTCATCCCAGATTTACATCCAATACAGTTAGATATAACTCCCTCTGTCGTAGAGGAGTTACTGAACGGGCCTACTGGGCATGGTTGGGCCTGTCTGAGCTCAGGGGCCGATTGCCCCATAATCTGCCCACGCTGATTGCTGGCATGGCAGGAAAGATGGCATATTAAATGATGTGTAAAACGTGTAGTGATTGACAGAAGCATGACAGTTAACAGTAATGTATGAACTCTCTCAGATTGGATCAAAAAGGTCACAGAAATGGATTTTGGATTACGTCCATCCAACGCTGACATTTAAAGACAGCGTTACTTTACAACAGTGATTTAGTTAAATTTCGACGGAGCACACTTCATAAAGAGACTTACCCATGATGATAGCAGCCACAGTGAGAAGAACAAACGCATTTCTTCTGAGAAAACCTTTAATGTTACATTTGCTCCAGGGTGAAGGATCAACACCAGACGACCCAGGAGTCTCCTGAGGTCTCTCCTCGGGTGTCTGGGTATCCTGGACCTCCATGCTCAGCTTGGACAGACTATTAGAGTTGGGTGGCATAACTGGCATAACTCCGCCTCCTACACTCCATAAAAAGTGAAGAAGAAGAGACAGCATTATAATTTCTTCCTGTTTATGTTTAACCAAAGTATAAAAAAAATACTTTAATTTGTCAAATAAAATACAAAGACACTAGTGCAGACACAATGTGGTTAAAAAAGTAATAACATTGAAGTGTGTCTTCAGATTTTTTTAATATAAAGTAGTAATAAAAAAGACAAGACTTAAATTTGGAACCGACAGCCCTAAAGGATTCTTCATTTAAGTGGTGCTGCATTTTCTATCAGCCATGGTGAAGAAATCTTTGAATCAAACCTTTTCAAGAGCTGGTAAGTTCCAGATAGTTCCCCCGTGCCACTTGAACTGCTTTCGGCGTGAGGTCCAAACTAATATACCTCGTTTATTAGTTCCTGCACCTTCTCTCAGGCAGAGTCATCCGCTAGTCGTCTTTTGATCTACCTGAAGCACCAGATATTAATTTTTGCCACTATTTGCTTAAACTTGAAACCAGAGATAGAACTAATGTTTGACTTGTCGGTGTGGTCCCAGAGAAGAGCAGCAACATTCCAGGATATGCGGCGTCGTTGTCATGTAATTAATTCAGGAATATTAACCCGCCAGCCGTTGAGCAAACTAAGAGATAAGTGGAAGCACCACTATGTCTGTGTGGTGGAGCAGCAATGGTGGATTTAAGCATATAAGTATAACAAAAAACCAGTAGGGGCGATATGGCACAGACTTATCCATCTTTTTAGTACATCCCAGCAGTACAAAACAAACGGTATCGGCAACACAACAGGTTTAGGAAAATATTGTGGTTAGAGTTCAGCTCAGCCGAAAACAAAACATGTCTCCCATCAAAAAGTCTATTTGCAGGCTACAAAACCCCAACTCTGAAGAGTGTAACCGGAGCTGTGACCGAGGCGTTGGCCATAGAGTGGCACTAAAGGGGGTTGATACCACTTGGCATGATGCTGGACGACAGCCCTTATTCATTGTCAAAGGGGCTGCTATTCACAATGGAGAAAACGATGAAATGCTGCCATTATAATGGGAACCAAAGGGGCCCGGTGGCAGCCGGACACCTGATCTCCTCTTTGGCTCGGGCTTCCTTTTGTCCCAGTATTTCATATCTGACATATCCACACACCCTAAAAAAGGCACTTGATGCTGGAGCAGCGATGGACCTGGGGCTCGGTGTTTGCACGCTCAGACATGGGGAATAAACAGACCATCTTCACAGCACAGCAGCTAGACGCCTATCAGGTCGGTGTCAACCCCTCTTTCTTTCTGAACGAGACGATTAGCTTCACTTCTCGTACCAATACGAGCCTCCGGGATCTGTAAACAAGTTTATTATACTCATCAGACTTCATGTCACTACCTCCAACTTTGCTGCTTGGAAAAGTTTATCTTACAGTCAACACTTTCACTTGTACATGATGTAAATATGTCCATTTGATGCCACTTTCATACCTCCACTTCTACCTCACTACATTCATTTGAAAGCCATACAGTATATACTTGTAGCACTATTCATTTATAGTATATATATTATATAATTGCATTGCTAAAGATGAACCACTTAAAAAGTCAACGTTACCTAAATACTGTCAAGTTTATGCATCAATAACTGCATTCTGCATAATGATATTTTGATATTTTAAACATTTTTTTTGGTCAATCCTTCTTGAGTGTAGATTTAAACTATTATTTTTATTTATGTGGTATTTGCTACTGTTGCTTAAGTAAAGGACAGCTGCATCCTACTGCTCTCACTTCACTTTCCTGCTGTGATCTGATTGTATTTGCAGGACTGCACATATTTCACAAGGAAAGAAATACTCAGGTGAGCAGATTATTTTATGAAAATGGTACAAAATCCACATGTCACGTGACACAGCTGAATTTTGTTCTTGTTCTGTACAATACTACTCTGTAACTCTAAACTGCAGTATCACTGGGCTGTTCCCACTGTGGGGCAGCTACCATTGAGATCACATGGTATTTAAAATCTTGCTTTCAGAAACGTACTGTATGCAAAACTTTTTTGTTAGTTCAGTAAAGTTGACCAAAATAGAGAGAAATAGAGACTGCAGATATGTTTTATTACTACCAATGTATCCTATAATACAAACAACTAAATAATATAGAAGATATCTTGTAATTTAATATTGAAAGTAAATTTTTTAAACCTTCCCTAGACTGTTCGACCGCTATCGGGATTTGGCACCGCAGCTCGTTCCCCTCGACTACACCAGCCAGCCAGATGTGAAGTTACCATATGAGCTGATTGGCAGCATGCCAGAGCTGAAGGTAGACCCACCGGTCCCACGCACACCCTGCACACCCTGCAGACCCGCTCTCCCCCTGTGTCCCCCATCCATAATTAATGTCCAACTAATCGTCAGAATTCTTTGAAACGTTATACGTTACCCGACTCCTTTAAACTTGAAGAATGCTGGTGAGTCCCTCAGGGCACGCTTGTTGGAAATGGGTCAATTATATGCCTCTTTACACAATGACAGCAGGGTAAACAGGTGTGTTAACATGCTGGTGTCTGACATGGCCCGAGAAACTTTCCCCCTCATAGATGTAGAGCTGACTTTCTCATTCCAAAAACACAAGAACATGAGATATAAATTGATCAAAATACACACAGGACATAGTTCTAGAAAGTTCTGCATGATTCCAAGCAATGAGTGTGTTTTTATCAGTTTTATCAGATGTGATAGACGTGCCGGTGTCCCCTCTGTCGTAGGACAACCCGTTCCGTCAGAGGATCGCTGAGGTTTTCTCTGAGGACGGGGAGGGGAACATGACCCTGGACGACTTCTTGGACATGTTTTCAGTCCTGAGTGAGATGGCACCGCGTGACCTCAAGGCCTACTACGCTTTCAAAATTTATGGTGAAATATACATAAAGGCGTTCCCATTTTCATATTGTTATGTTGGGATCGGCTTTATTTCCTTGTTGTTTGGGGCCCCCATTATAACTAACATCAAAAACTGAGCTTGAACATTTGATGACGGTGGCAAAATGCAAAGAAGAACATCAAATATTGACATTACACCAAATAAATACAAAGTGAATTTTTTAGATCAGTGTTACCTGAGCTTTTTTTTTTCTGGGGACCCACAACAATTACAAACTAATTATAGACGTCTATAATCATGAGAAGAGATGTTCATGAATATTTTCATTCAAAGTTATAAGAATGGTCCAATTATCAGAACAATAACAACATAGGCTCCCTCTTGTGGCTCAAAGGTGTACTGCAGATAAAAATGTGAAATACAAGACTATGGAAGAAATTCTGTTAATATGGTGGCCCTAAGAAGAAAAAAAATTATGTTGATAAGCGAAATTAGGAAAAGCCATCAAGTATCATGGTGATAAAACACAAGATAATTTGTTTTTGTTATTGCTGTTAAAGAGGGTCCGGGCTCCCCAGCACCCAGAGCAGAACATTAAGCACACTGATACCAAAACGACTCATGGTGAAGGCTTTTGGAGCAGTAAGCATGATGGACGGTGCATGAAATGTTATACATTTTTAATTTTTTTGTCAGCACTAGTGCCCCCCCTCCCTAATTAACAAACACTGTTACATACACATGGTCTCCATGGTCATGGGTCAAGGAAACGTTTCATTCATTATTCAAACCAAAGGGAGGTGACATACTGCTGGAGCAGCGTTGTTTTATGATCAGCAAACTTGATGAGGTCACATGGGCTCAGATACCTGGAATCACCCCTGAAGAAGCTAAATGATTTGTTTAGTCAATGACTTGAGTTTGCATCAAAATATTTGTTAAACATTACAGGTTTCCACCTAGACTGAGCTATTTTATTTGTAGAAAGCATCCAATTTCGATACATTGAATATCTTCACCAAATATCAGCTGCATCTTTATGTTTGCTTTAAAATTGTTTGTTTAAAATTCTTAAAATACACAAAAATAATGTATATATTTGCTTGCCTAATCGATTGATCAGCCAATCATTACATACCTCCTTCTTTTCCATTTTCTGCAAGATTTCAACAATGACGACTTCATCTGCAAGTCAGACCTGGAGAAGACGCTGAACAAGTTGACCCGCAACGAGCTGACAGAAGACGAGGTGAGGATGGTGTGCGAGAAGGTGATCGATGAGTCCGACCTGGACAACGACGGGCGTCTGTCCCTGGAGGACTTCCAGCACATGATCGTTCGCTCTCCAGACTTCCTCAGGTACGGCGACCACCTATGAGATATAATGGAGGGTGAACCCGCCTACAAATGATACATGAAAACATGTTTATTTTATATTTTTGTCACGTATTAATGATTGTCATCTAATTGATCTAATAATTTTCAAAATAAACTATTCTTATTTCTGTTCACAGCACCTTCCACATAAGGATATAGAGATATGAGGTAATCATGTGCCTTCCTTAATTTGAATATCATCTAACAATGGACTGGAAGAATGTCTAGAAAGCTATCAACATCTATCATCTTGTGAATAATTATAATTGTTTATGTTTTATCTTATAAAAACAAACATTCTGATGCTCATCAGAGATAATCTGACTTTTAGCATTTGGAGAAGATAGGTTACTATGTATTGCATGTCTTTAATGGGAGCATGACTGTAAACAAATTGGATTTGTACGAGCAGTTCACGTCTATCATCGCATGGAGGCATAAAACCAATCCATCAAGACAAGGCTCATTAGTTATGAGCATCAACAGTAGACTTGTGTTTTGCATCTAAAAGGGGTTCAGTTACAGCAGACTATAAAAGAAACACATGCCAGAATATTCCGGTGGCTCATAGCGGGGTCGATAAAAGAAAGCCATTTGTCACAAAAGCATTGTGGGAGCAGGAGAGTCAACTGACGGTGTAGTTTCCTCCGACAGCCAGCCAATAAAAACAGGGACTAGAAGTAAAGTTTTTATAATCTTATTTTATTAAATCAAAAGGTACACATATCTACAAATTGTAGATACATTTTCATATGGGTTTAGAAAGTACAGTACAATTTAAGTAGATCTCTTTTTTTTTTCCTCCAATGTGATATTTACAATGTTTTTTCACTTTGTTTGTTTTTTTTCAAAATGTATTGTATTATTCTCCCCGTGTACTTCACGATCAATGGAATGAAACTATGGATGTAAAAAGGGATGTACAGTAAATTATTAAAGGATATGATTTCAAATAAAAAAAAAAATCAAAGAGGGAGCGTCATTTCAGCTGAAAATGATGCCGCTTGAGTCCCACAGAAGGTTCTGCTCCCTAAGTTGGTTTATGACTTAAAGCTACAGTATCACTCGAATGAGACGACAGCACTAACATTACAACTCTTCCTATTTAACCTCTCGTCACGCTAAATCCCACTTGCATTATTGTGGCAATGCCATTTCTACATAGAGTCCTGCGTTTGGCTCAGTGAATGACACAAAAAAAGAAAAGAAAAAGCGCATACATTCAACTGTACAGGCCTACGAGTATGTCTGAAAATTACATTACACAAAGATGCACAGGTCCAAGATTCACAATGCATAGCTCACCTATGACAGAGATTAGTAATAGCGGTTAAGACAAATGGCTATGGTAGTCATGAGGTCCAAAATGATTTGATCTTTTTTTTTTTTTTTTTTTTTAAAGACAAAAAAATAATAACAGATGCAGGCAAGCGAAAGCAGATCCTCCCTCGATGTTGTGCATACAGGAGTTTGATTTCCAAACTAGTAACAAATGCAGGAGGGAAACATGAGGAAACATCAATGATAAATAGCGGGTACATGTGTGGATCGCACAGGTCAATCCCACTGTGGCTTGCGCTCTTTAAAATACTGATTAAAAGAGAGTTCAAGTGGTGCATACTGTGCCTCTGGCGCCACCTAGGTGTCAAACGGAAGGGGCCACAATCAAGCAACACCAACGCAGGAGAAAGTGTACAATAATACTAATGGGAACATCGTCCAGCTTCAGTCAAGTAGCAGTCATGTAATAAGTCAAGAAAACATCACTTTTAAACTTTAATTTGGCAGGGCAGTAGCATAGAAACAGAGGCTTGCTTATTCTTTTTTTTTTTTTTTATAAATATATATTAGTATATTAGGGCAATGTTTTTCAGTGAACTAATACTAGGACAGTGGATTACTAGCAGTAAAATAGCAGAGATCAAGTCATGTATAAGTAGGTATAGTAAAAATAATTATTATGCCCATTATATTACCAAGAATCAAAATGTTTTAATTAAGCAATTGTATTGTTGTATTGCGAAAACTATCACTTGGCACAGACTACACACAAAACAAGAGTTACTGGTAAAGTGCAAGGAGAGCTGCATGGCTAGCAGGAGAAGGGGCTTACAGTGCGAAACTTCAAAAGTGAGTTTAATTGCTGATCAAATAACCGTAGACATCATTTAGCTTGACTGTGAATCAGAGCTGCAACAAAAACAAACATCAAATTAAAGGCAACACTTTAAAGGAATCTTATTTTGATCTGAAATAATTAGTAAACCCAGAGAAAAATAAATTGGCAATTATTCCGAAAGTCAAATTAAGTCAAGTTTCAAGCAAAAACACCAAACATTTGCTCGTTTCAGCTTCTCAAATGTGAGAATTTGCTGCTTTTCTTTGTCTTATGGGATAGTAAACTGAATGTTTTGCCCTGTAAATCTGACAAAATGAGAGATAACAGGCATGTTTCCACTAATTTTCTGATGTTTTACAGATGAAACAATGAATAGATTAATCAAGAAAATAAGTGAGTAATTACACTGTACTTAATTTTGGAGGATTATTTATATTATGCTGCGTGCACATCCCAATATTTTCCTATACAGTGTTCTTACATTAGGAGTAACGATGCCGTGTTTTCACTTTCACACCAGAGTGCACAATACTTCCCTGCAGAGAACTACGTCAGAGAAAGCCTTAGCAGGAGCATGTCGCCTCACCAATATCCCGCTGATAATTTGTCAGCAGAGCTTTATTTACAGAGGCAGATGTCTGGATTGTGTTTAGGTTTTGCGTTGCCAAATTGCCTTCCAGCACCTGAAAGCTAAAACAGTTGGAGATGGTGATGAAAACACGCATTTTAAGTCAAATCACATCAAATGATTGTCAAGGACTTACATGCAAACCACAGAGCACAACTCAAATGGAAAATATTTGTATTCACTTCCTCCCTGATCCTTGACTGCTGATGCGTGAAATAATTCTCAACTGCTGAAATAAAAATGAAAAACACGTGCAACTCTGTTTCACTAGAGTTCAAGCCAATCAGTCTCTGGCTGACATTAATCACTTAAAAAAGCAAAAAAGAGCACTGATAAAAAATAGATCTAAATGTCACATTTTCTATTTGCAATCCCAAAACCTTGACATTAATTGAATGATTTTCTCGTTCTCGGTTGTGCTACCGGCTGCGTGACATACGAGTGCGTAGAACAAAAAGACTAAGATCAGAAGTAAGAGTCTGTCTTTTGTGTGATAACGAACATCTGGGACAATGCTCCTGGTGGAGTCCTCTACATGTCAAGCACTCTGACACAGGAAGACAACAGATCTCCTTAAAATGGAAGATATGCACCACTGGAAGCTTTCAGAAGAGGAAGAGAGGAATTCCGTTGCTTACTGGAAATATAATGGTTTGTGTGGACTGGGAGGACAGGCCATGGATGGTAGAAAGATGGAAGGGGAAGGAAGTGCTCAGAGCAAGCACAGTCCATTTATGTCCAGCCAGCTGGCAGCCACTATGGAAGGCCTCGGTCCTCAGAGTAGGCTGCAGCGGAAGAAGCTGGTCTTTTTCTGAGGCTCAGAGATCTTGACTCCATGACTGCTCCCCTGCGGCGTATTGCCCTCCTGCAAAATGACAAATAAACAGGCCATTGCTGTCATGTTGAACTACTGGCTCAGTGGCTGCTCTCATATGGCAGGGCTCGACATTAACACTTGCCTTGGGCAAGTTGTCTGATCAAGTGAAGGATAAACGTGATCTTTAGTAAAGGCCGATGTAAAAACTATTTCATCAGGAGTTTGACATTCTAGCCGCTGATCCCGGATAATGCTACACTGTGAGCAACAAATCCGTTGAAATGGGCACGAGGAGAGCTCGTTAATTCAAGCCGTTAGCAGCCGGTGGGCAGCACGGTGCTGCTCGGATAAATAACGGCATAGCAGCAACTAATTTAATCAGACAAGTAGACCTATTATAGTGGATTGCATTCCCATGCGTGCTGCTCAGAGTAATCACAGTTACGGGCTCTCCTGCAGACAGCACAAGGTCTGTCCCAGCACAGTCCTGTTTAGAATGGGGTTAATAGCTAACGCCAAGGTTCATGTCATTTTTTTTTAATATATAAGCTTACATTTTCCATTTCAGACGAGTACATTTGGCTAGCTTTGCCCAAAGGAGAAATCAAAGTGCTATTGATAGTGAAAATATTATTTTGCATGATAAAATATGTAAGGAGATGCTGAAAAGCAATTACTACATTCATCAATTCCTCACATTGCAAAAAAAACTGGGTGCAAAATCAAACACTTTACCAATTTTGTATCCATTTTTGATTTGATGTCTCTGGCGAGGGTCAGAAAAGCCTGTGAACCAGAAGAAACACACGTCACAATGATGACATACCATCTGTTAAACATACAACTCAAGGAAGAATGGCTGCTTACATTTTCCACATTGATGTTGGCCTTTGCACTCGTCTCCATGAACTTTATTCCATACTCTAAGGCGAGCTGAAAGACAAAGGAAGAAAATTACAGCACTTTACATTTGACCAATCTCTGCTGACGACCAGATGACAGTGTATTATTTTAAACTCAAACCAAGCCTCTCACCTTCTCCCCCCTGTCTTTGGACACCTGCCGCTTGTCATTGATGTCACACTTGTTGCCAAGGACCATCTTCTCAACATCAGACGATGCATGCTGGATCAAGAGAAGAGAAATGTAATTAAAAAACAACCGCTCCAAGTGGGGGCCATTTAGATATTTGTTTAGAAAGCTTGTAAATGAGGGTCTATTTGAGCTGATGGATACCTCCTCTATGTTCCTTATCCAGTTCTTGATGTTCTCGAAGGACTTTTCGTTGGTGATGTCGTAGACAAGCATGATGCCCTGTAAGGAGCAGTAAATCAAACGTGTTGAGATTAATAGAGCTAAAGAGCTGCGGTTGACTAGTAAAGTGGATTTGTGCGACAATTGTCCGACAACCCGTGAAGACACCCACCATCGCTCCTCTGTAGTAGGCTGTTGTGATTGTTCGGAACCGTTCCTGACCAGCCGTATCCCTGAAGAAGAAAAAAAAAACACACCATATATTGGTAAGCTTTCCTAAGATAACCCTAAGTATAGGAAATGCCTTCAAGATCAATATATGGATAAATCATGTGGGAAAGTTTCTATCAATATTTCACTCTGGTTAAGTATGCCAGTTATGTATTAAAGAGGTTGGTTTATCTTACAGGAACTTCTCCCAACACAGTAATATCGCAGGGCGTAATGAAGCTTTGGAACATAGGAGGACAATGTAGGAGTTGGCATTAGATTGATGCATTTTTAAGACTATAAAACCCATGATTTTGTCAATGAAGAGGAAAAGTGTTGGTAAAGAGTTGAATATATTCTGCTTTTACTATTAAGTACATTCCACTTAAACGTGTTTTAGACCAATGATTCTCATTCAGGCACCCTGCTGTACATCCGTGAGGAACCTTACCTTCACTAAAGTGTGTGTCATCCATTCATTATAGGCCAAATATTGTCAAAACAATGCTAGAGACATAATTCTGATAAACTTACCATATCTGTAACTTGATCTTCTTGCCGTCAAGCTCTATCGTCCTAATCTTGAAATCAATGCCTGGATGGATAAAGAAGGACAGTGTGTGTCAGTCATAACGCTAGCTTGTTAGCATAGCGCGGCTACCTGTCAAACATTGGTCGACACTCTTGTGAAACCAAATAACACTTGTGAACTGTGAATAAACGGCGTCTCGGCTTCTTGTCGTGGCATACGGCAGTAATATGTGCATAATAGAGCAACAGTGCCTTTATCATACTTAAATTAACCAGCGACAGCGTGCTAGATATCAGTCTTTCCGGTGTCTTACCAGAATGTAGACGGCGCCGAACGGCTAATGCTAGAGCTACTTGGCTAAGCGGAACCGTTAGCTGGCAGGGGAGCCACCCGGCATGAATTTAGTATACAACACAAACATTAACTCATACATTAACCTCCTACAAAGCACAAGGGTAACACTATCCCACCACTGCACCTTTTATTCACGAGTTAATTACATTAATGACATCTAAAAGAACACGAGACTATATTAATGACAAAGTGAAACTAGCGTTACTTCCCGACGTAGCATGCCAGCAAGTAGCCCGCGCCTCTGAGGCAGACCACTGGCGTATTGTAAACAGATAGAAAGACAGTTTACAACATCGCCAAAAGCCCGTACCTATAGTTGAGATAAACGTTGAGTTGAAGGCGTCTTCTGAAAACCTGAAGAGGACACAGGTCTTCCCCACTCCAGAGTCGCCGATTAACAGTAATTTAAACAAATAGTCGTACGTCTTCGCCATACTTGATATTATTGCGGAAATCCCGCCCGGCGAAACAGCAACTGGATGTAAAATAACGACGCCGTCTGGTGGCTCGGAATTCCCCTGCAGTTTATTTCTAACTGGGGCCACTGGGCGTTTACTGCCTTAACTCTGCAGTCTCACTGCGTTACTCAACCATGGGCCTCACATTAAAACACGTTTTCTCTGTGTTGGAGGATAAAATGTCCGCGTTAAAAAGAAATCTTAAAAAAAAAAAAAAAAAAAAAAAAAAAAATCCACTTTCACTGATTTTAATTTTTAACCAACACCAGCCTTTATTATAACTATCAAATATTCATTCATTTTAGGAATTATAATTATAATTATTGCTATGATGCCACTGTGTTTTACCTTGAAAAGCAACGAAATTCATATTGATAGTTTTTTTTGTGCAGTGTCAGATAAAAACAAACAAAAATTAATTAATTAATCTGTCCTGATCATAACTACCAATTATCATTTCTGAATTGTAACCCTTTAAATGCCACACCTGCACAATTTTGCATTTACCCTGTGTGGATGTCATTTGATTGCTGTGGTTGATACAGACATTGAATCTTCATCTTCACTTTCATATTTTAACTTGGAAAATAAAACAGTAGGCTACTAGTGAGAATATTGTTGTGGGACCAAAAGACCAGCAGCGAAGCCCTGTCTCCAGTTTTGTTTTGGATGAATCCACTGTCTAAGCGGAGCATACAGAGAATACTGAGCATGTTTGCACATGTAATTTGAAGGGTGAGGTAGGTAATGACTCTGTGCTGAAATTGCCTGAAACACACACGCAAAAACCGTGCATACATAAGCACACAGTCAACATAACACATAAAACTCACTTCATCATCATCATCAGTTTTATTTGTGCTCAGAAAATGGTCTACACCACAACTTCCAACACCAAACACTGATTACCATATGGACCCAAAACCATTTTTTAAAAAAGGACAAGAAACAAAAGAACCATAAATATATAAAAAGGGGTACATGTGTTTTAACATCCAAGAATAAGAGTGAAAATTACAGAGAATGGATGGCATGTAGAAAATATCTTTTGCAAAAAGTGTTTTTTTCTTTTTTTTTTTCTTCTTCTTCTTCTTCTTTTGATGTTCTTCTTGGCGTTTTACAAGCTGTTGAGGTCATGCAGTGTTTGGTCCAAGACTTGCTGCATTTCTACGTGTTGCTCTTTTTCTTTCGCGAGGTTATCTGCAATAAAAGGAAAAAGTAACAGCAGATATAAAATGCAATGAACAGATGTAATTGATCACATGTGTAAGCTAATAAAATATGGTCAGGGCAGACGTACCGAGGGAAACATGCACGACTCAAATGATAGAAGACAGAGTAAAAGAGAAAAATATCTTTATTGAGATTTAGTTTAACGCAAAAGGAGCAAGGGGCAGTGAGAAGAGACAAAGTGCTTCCAATCAGGCCACACACAGACAAAGAGGAAGAGGAAACATTGTGAGCTAAGTTTGAGGTTTACAAGGTGTTCATATCATTGAGGGCAAGATCCAGCTCCTCGCTGGTAGCCTTGAATTTGAGCTTCTGAGTGTACAGTTCGTCTGCCGGTCAAAGGTTCAGAGAGAGAAAGAGAGCAGGCGGAGGAGGTTCAGAGGACAAGGCAGAGTAGTGTAGACCATGATGGGAGAATCAGGAGGAGGAAAAAAAAAGAGAAATTAAGATTATGAAAAAGACAATTAAGAAGGATGAAGATTCAAACAAAAGGGTGGAGTAAAGAAACGTCGTGGAACACCGAAGGATTGGAAAAGAAAAAGGGTTCAGATGACGAGTACCTTCTAAGTCATCTATGGTCTTTTCCAGCTTAGTCACTGTCCTCTCTGCAAATTCTGCACGGGTTTCCGCCTTTGAAAGGGAAAATCAAAAGGTTTATCATCCCGATGTCATTTCCCCCCTGGGACTACGGCTCGAGAACAGACGTGAACTTACCTCCTTGAGTCGGTCATTCAGGACTTTGATCTCCTCCTCGTACGTGTCTTCTTTCGCAGAGTACTACAGAGACGGAGACATGATAGATGACGTAAATCGCCTCATTGCCAAAACAATAACTTACCGCGTGAAAAGCACTCGTTCCACCTTTGCAATGCTCAATATCTATGTTGTAAAGATTATACATGACACAAGACATTTGTCCTTTTTTTAGAGGGTTTGGTTTTACAGCTCTGGGGAACAGCTGAGAGGTCGTCGCGGGTCACTCGATGGTGAATTTGTGACTCAAGGTCAAACAGCAGGCGGATAGGGATGAAAACGCGCCATCAAAGCGCTCCTCCGGGAGACACGAACAGCGCTTACCTTATCGGACTGAGCCTCTAGCGACTTGAGGTTGTTGGTGACGTTCTTCAGCTCTTCTTCCAGGTCAGCACACTTGCTGTACGAGCAGAGGAAGCACATATTGCATTAAGTGAATACGTCCATCATCGACCCCGTGACCCCGATGACAACTGGCTGCGTGTTGACTGCTTACAGTTCTGCAATTTCCGCCCTCTCTTCCGCTCTCTCCAGCTCCCCCTCAAAGATGACCAGCTTACGGGCGACCTGACATTGAACAGACGTACGTCACCGTTAAGCATGAAAACAGAAACCCCTGAAAACAGAGAGTCAGAGCTGAACCTCCGTTCCCGGCGTACCTCCTCGTATTTGCGGTCCGCCTCCTCTGCGATGTGTTTGGCTTCTTTGAGTTGCATCTCCTGGATCTCCATCTTCTCCTCATCTTTCATGGCTCTGTTCTCAATCACCTTCATGCCCCTGACGAACAAAAAGACAAAATATGGAAACGTTTATGTATTCAGGCGAGACTGTGATGTATCCTGTGTATCGGTATATAGCTTTAATTTGAATTGATAGTTTAGTTTCCTTATTTTCTTTGGTCTAATTCCATATTTTTTTATATCTTTATCTGGTCAGTTTCTTGGGAACTTCTAATTTCACCTTATTTATTTTAAATTATCAGAACTTGCAGCTCTGCTACCTCGTCCACAATAAGGCCCTTCTTCTCCCGACTAGTTAAAAACAAACCCTCAAAGCCATGACATGATCATTTTTACCAATCCTGTAGCTGATGGTATGTCTACAAATGTGCGTGATTTAACACATCGATGTGTCGGTCCGTGCCGATTCCCACCTTTCACTCTCATCTGCAGACTTCTCAGCCTCCTCCAGTTTCTGCAGGGCTGTGGCAAGCCTCTCCTGAGCGCGGTCCAACTCCTCTTCAACCAGCTGGATCCTGCGGTTCAATGACGCCACATCGCCCTCCGCCTACAGGGAGAGAGGGGAGAGAGGGGGGTCACAGGTCAGCCAGGAAACAAGCTGCTGCCACAAGAGGAAGGATACTGTTGCAGATGGCCGAAGCTGGACATGGGAAATAGCTACATAGGTTATATTGGTTTGGAGTGGAAGATATATGAGCTATAATCAGTTGATTACAGCACAATATTATGTTTATTCTCTCGAACCAGGGATGTTGGACTTTGCAGCTTGACCAGACACTCTGAAATGTGCTGATGCAGAAGAACAGAGTAGATGTAACCCTGAACTATGAAGTGTTGTAATGTATGTTAGGTTGCTTCTCCTGGGCCTGTTTCCTGTGGGACTGATATCATGGATAACCACGTCTGCTCTCTTCTTCCTGTGCAGGGAGGAGGAGGAGGAGGAAGGAGGAAGGAGTCGGAGGAAGGAGTCGGCTCTTTTTTAAACATCTGTTTCAAACGTTATTCAGACGCTCAAAAGCTCAAAGCACAACAAAATAATACTGGAAGGTTTTTGGGGGAAACAGGAACGAGATCATTTCCCAAGCGCAAAAACTGTTGGGCGAAATTCCAGAAACTTTTAAAAGCGTTATAAACCCGCCACACCTTAATATTTCAGCACGCACGCGGGTTGATGACGTAATGGGCCAGCGGGAGCTCTCGTTGCGTTTGTAGGTGTTTGAGGAGATATAGGGCGGGTTGGAGTTAGATAACGCAGCCGAACTCAAGTCTGTGAGGGAATGTCGCCATAATCATAACCCAAACTTTCCATAAAGCTCGAAAACCGTCCGTTTTGACGCATTAAAATGTAAAAATAACCAGTTCGCCATCGGGATACGCAGGAAAAAAAGTTAACATTCCATTGTCGCTACCTGCAGCAACATCTTTAATTCTTTACGATCCGCAATAAATGATGTGAGCATTAAATGTAAAGTTAAAAACATCTGTATAAATCATTAATAACCTCACTTTTTCGTGCTGTTCCCGTTCAGTGTCCAGCTCCCTTTGTACCGCCAGTGCTCGGTCTTCAGCCTCATCAACTTGTTGCTGGAGGGTTTGGATTTTCTTCTTCACCACCTCCATGATCGCGATTACTTTGTGTTCTCAAAAAAAGAAGGAGTCCCCGCCGAAAAAAAAAATGAATGTAGCGGTCTCTGGATCGACTAGCTGTGAGCCCTTTTTAAAAAGTTAATGTTTTGCGTCAAAGTTGCAAGCTCCGAGGGAAAGCCTTTCCTTTTTTTTCTTCTCTCGGGCAGGAAGTCAGAGACGTGCAAGGCTGTGATGGGGAGAGAGAAAAAAAGGGCTGGGAGTTTTCAGGAAATTTATGGCGAGATCCTCCAATCCCGTGAAGAAGCCTGTCTCGGGTGACATCACAGGAGTTAGGAGGGGGGGAGGCATTTGCTCCTTTCCTCCACAAAAGAGGTGTGTAAAGCGTTGCTGTTGTGGACTTATATGGCAAATGTAAGGTGTTGCTTAGGCTGCATTTTTGTGCTCTGATTGTGAGGAGGAGGAGGAGGAGGAGATAGAGAGAGGAAGAGTATGTCTACATATTCCTCCTCTGATTCAGGTTTATGAATCATATCCACAACGAGTCATAACGCACGACTGTGAGGCCGAAAAGTAAAAGTAAAAGGAATTTATTTTACTTTCCTGATTTGCAGGAATCAAAAGTCCAAAGGTGTGCGAGTATAAGGGGAGTATGGAGGCTCAGGGTGGGGTGGGCTGGTAATAATCCTCTTCTACAGGGTGCGGGTGACCTGCAGCCGCCTGGAATGTAAATTGATTTGGTTGCAGACGTGACCCTCAGCCATCGGGGTTGCCACACATGAATTCCTTCAGCGCCCTCTTCTGCCGCCTCCTCCTCTTCCTCTTCTTTTCCAGAGCGAAGCCGGGCGTGTTTTCTCCGTCTGTCCTTGTGTGACTCTTACACGTCTCAGAATCAGTGTGAACTACATTAAAAGAAGCAGCAGCGGAGAGGACAGACACACGAAGGCAGATCTGCGGGGCCGTCTGATAGGTCACCTGATATAGAAATCATTTGCAAGCTCATAGTCTGACCTTTGACCTTTGGGATCTTATCTCACTTGCTTTCATTGGTAGTTTAAAGACTACTTAAATTTGCCGCCATTCCATTTTATTGCCGTTGTTGCAACTGAAACATAAAATTGATTATTCAAAAACTTTGACAATCAATTCAGAGTTTTAGTCATGTTTCAACTGCAAACAATCACTGGATCCAGCTTCTCAACAAAAAAGCAAATTAGTTCGTCACCATATTGTTTTTGCTGACCTTTTTGCTCAGATGTTGTTTCTTTTAGGTCATATAGATATTGCTAAAGGAAGATAATTGATGCTCTGGTGGATGGTCATTCTGCATTGTCACTGACAAAGGTGTGTAGTGTAACCCCCCCTCCAAAAAAAAAAAAAGAGAAAAAAAGGCCAGAGCATTGATTTCATTAGACACTGCAGTATGGGGTTCTCTGTTTGCTTAAGCTGCATTCCTGGGATTCCTGGTCGGCTACAGGCCGGCCCAGTTTTTGTCTGTGCTTGAGAAACGGCTCCGTTACAGACCTCACAAAGACACTCAGTGATTCTCTATGTTCACTATTCGCTGTGTACGCTATGTGGGTTAGAAGATACAACTTAGACCTTTCAGGATTCATTCGGGGTTTGTTGTTGCCTTCTACACTGTGGTTCATCCAAAGGACCAATAGCAGACTGACAGTAGGAATAATGTGTAAAGTATTTTCAACATACATACTGAACAGAACCAGCTGGTGTTTAATACACAAGAAGGGATTTTCTCATTTAATCTCAATGCAAACCTTTGGCGTGAATGTCTTCTTTTTCCTTTCTTTTCCAGCTCGTTTCCACGATTACAACTAGACAAATAACTTTCAAAGTAGCTTTTGATTATTATGTTTTCTGAATGCCGCTCTGCTGCTGCATTCCCTCACTCTAGAAAACAACCAAACTATTAAGGCGAGCCTGGGCATGGCCCTCTTTTTGCCAGTTGAAACAGTAGAAGCAACACTGAGCGTACACAGCATTTCATTCAGTTATTTATTTTTAAGCCGTTTTCATAGAAAAGACTGCAAAAACTGAATGTGCCTGTTCCATTCCACAGTGATTTTTTAGTTCAGTCCGTCTGAAAAAGGGTGGTAATCGATATGTTATGAAACCAAAACACAGAAGTTGTGGTTGTTCCACTGCAATGTGGATAATGTGTTTCAGATGGCGTCGTGGTTAACTCACATCTGTGGCCTTCTTCTCCGACAGTTCCAGCTTTTCCTGAGCATCCTTCAGGGCCTCCGAGTACTTGTCAAGCTCATCCTCCGTGCCCTTCATCTTCTTCTGCAGAGCGAGCAGCTCATCCTCCAGCTGTGGAAGGAGGCAAAAGGTGAGAGGGAGTCAGCAAGACCCAGTATGAAGCACTGGCATGGGAGAATCCTGAGAGAGTACTCATTTGTCAACACATTTAGATTGAAAGCACTTAAGTAGTCCAACACCCAGAAGCACCCGGTTGACAAGACTAAAGGTCTGCTGCCATTCCAGTGGCTCTACTTAAGGTAGCAGTGCTTTGTCTGATGCTAATACCAGCATGCTAACATGCTCACAAGGGTTATGTCATGTTGATGGCTAGCAGGTGCTTTTTGCTAATTAGCTGTGAACACAAAGTACACTTTAGGCTGATGGGAATGTCAGTTGTACAGGTCATAAAACAAACCATTGGACAAATTGAAATTTGACCACTAATGTCAATACGTTTCATCCTCTGGGAACCATGAATATCTAATTTTATGGCAATCTATCTAATATTTGTGAACTTTCTGAACCATGCTGTTAAACACTTTCATCAGGACTGTTCTTCAGGGGAAAGTCGTTCCGATGCAAACACTTCGGGAGGAAGAGAGTTAAGAATGGCTACAGAATTTTCTCATGAAGTAGATGAAGTATAAGTTTTGGCCTTGCGTCATCCCGACTGCTCGCCGATGTTTGTGCGGTTACGCCAAGAATAGCAAAGAGAGCATCTCTGAGCACTGCTTGAATCGGGGCCATCCAAACAAACCAAGGAGCTCCGCGCAATCTTCTCGGATTTCCTGCCGACCGTTCCTCGGTGTGGAAGACATGCGGGGGGTCCGTATGTGCAAGTGCCAGTGACATCTGTCAATCCTCGGGTACCATTGGGGCGTTAGAAACCAGAGAGAAGATTCTTTCCACTTGCTCCTGAGATCTTCTCCAAGTCTCTGCTCTCAAGCGTTCCTCTCGTACCAGCATGATGACGACACCGCCTCCCACTGTGTAATAATTGCCTCCCATTAGGAGCCTCAAATGTTGCATCTCCAGATCCCACTTGGCGTGTACCAGGTGGTACAAGTACATCATGCATGAAGTAAGCACTCGAAATATCAATCTGTCTAGAGCTCCGGCGCTGCAGCTCCAAATATGGATGTGCAGACATTTGTGCAGGAATGTGTGAGGTTTCTGTTGAAATGTCACAGACATGAAGTCCAGATAAAGATGCTGGCTAATGCAGCGCTCTCCTGCTTAAAGAGTCGGACCAACAGCTGCTGTAGACGGGTTGTTTAAAACTCCTGCAGCACCACTCGTGGCAGCTTGGAGCAATCCGTCTGGTTTCACTGTGTCCAGCAGTCGTCACCCTGCCATTCTGTCTGCATGTCCCTGTGGACATCCTCCAAGATAAAATAAGACAAAAACCCAGGGGCTCAGTATCAGCTGCTCTCTGGAAGTCAGAGGTGCTTTTTAGGTTGAGTCCCTCTGCACAAGTTTGGCATTTATTTATTCATCTATTTTAGACCAGATTGTGACTGTTAAAGAAAACAAACAAAAAAAAAAGAACCTGGAAGCTGGTTTATCAGTGGATGACTCAAAAATACATCAGAGGGAAATAATTTAAATATACATATATTTTGCAAGTAGATCTGGACTAGATTTACAGTAACCTTGATGTATTGTTACCACTCTAGTTGGAGGCTATATATATATATATATATATATATATATATATATATATATATATATATATATATATATATATATATATATATATATATATATATATATATATATATATGATGTTTCACTGTTATGCAGTACATCACAACTCATTTTGCAACCTTTTTAACTACAGTTTGTTTCAATCTATTTGGATGATTATAATTATATAATTGCAGTATAGCTCTCCACACTATGCATCTGTTCTTACTTATAAATGTCCTGTGTGAGATCAATAAAGTTTATGTTATGTACATGAAAGTCAATATATGATCACATTTAATTATTGCCCAGGTAAAATTTGTGTTTTGACGGTCGGTCCATCACACCCGATCGGCCTCGTCTCACCTGCTTGCATTTATCCTCTGCTGCCTTCTTGTCGGACTCGGACTGCTCTGCCCTGTCGAGGGCGTTCTCTTTGTCCAACTTCAGCATCTGCATCTTCTTCTTGATGGCCTCCATGGTGACAGTTTGGTCTCAGTAGCTTTGGACTGAAAACTGCTTTTTTAAAAATTATTTCTTGAGATGAAAAGCTGTTGCAGATGTTCGGAGGAAGACGCCTCACAAGAGCCCTCGTAAGGTTGACTGGAAAGAGCGAGCAGCAGATGCAGAGAGGAGGAGAGAGACAGAGGGTGCTCAGAGCAGACGGAGCAGAGAGGAGGATGCAGACTGAGAGTCGGTGGAGCTCTGTGTGATTTAAACTTGACTGGAGGTTTGGAGGCAGCCCCAGTCTCCAGTGACAGCCCTTTCTCACCGTTTACCCCTTCCGCCACTCCCCACGTTGGCGACTATAGAACCGTGCCCCCCTCCCTCCCCTTCACCTCTTGAAGGCTCTCTGGAGGTACAGCGTGGTGTAAATCTCCTTATTTGGACCATGGGCCTTTTGTTTTGAACAGAACAGGCGAGAAATAAGAAGATAAGAAGAAAGAGAATTATCCAGAACCCAGACATCAAACGGAGGTTGTTCACATTAGTAACTGAAGGTTCATTTTTTCTCCCCCCACTTTGGGCTGCATATCTGTATGCCTGTGCTCTTACTTAGGAATGTTCAAATTGATGTTAATACCAGCGTTGGTTAGAAAGGACATAGTTCTCATTCTACCGCTGAATGAAAAAAGGGCTTTTGATCCAGCCAAAGAAAATGTGGAGAAAGCTGTCTGCATGTGATCTCCACCAGGCAGCCGGAGCGTTACAGTGGAGCTCCACACACATAAACCACAAGTCTCCTGCAATTAAGAGCCTCTTAATTGCTGTTGGTCTGACAGACCTTTATTTAGAGTTGTTTTCTGTAATTTGTAAGGCGCACAACGTAAAAAAGCATTGTTGACTGGTGGATCCAACTTGTGTTACTGAGGTGGTTACCGGGAATGCCCTTTTCTGTACCAATATTAAATATAAATAAAAATGATTAAATATTTGGAAAACGGGTCACGCATCGTGTTCCCTTCATGCTCTTTATGCACAGAATACAGAAGTAATCAGAAATCAAATGGCAATAAAAGCAAATCTATCACAATGTAAACAACATAGAATGTGTTTATTTTTTGTCAATGCTGATTGATCTCGGTGCTAACGTACATTTTAAGTTGTCATAGTGAGTGGGCGCTGCGTATGTGTGATGATGACATCAGCTCTAATGGACCCGTGTGCTTGCTTTCAACTCTTCTGTGCCAGCTGCCCCGGCTAAAAATAAAGACTACAAGGAAATTCAAAGAACAGTGAGGCAGACAGAAGCCATTTAAGTGATATCTGAAGATACACTCCCTTGTTTTTCATGTTGCGTTGCCACTATTGACATGTGTATCCCTCTGTTTGAATCAATTACTTATGCAGACATTGTCCAGGAAGACGGGTATATTGTTGTCTGTTCCTTCCTACGTCTCGAGCTACAGAAACCATTTAAAACCCATGGATTGTATTAAAAATGCATTGTTGCAAAGTGTTTTTTATCAGAAAAGTTGCCTATTTGGAGATTCATAATGTTTTTTGCAGGATAGACACATCAGATAATTTGCCTCGTATCACATCCGTAGGTAAATACAGAACCGAAAAATCAAATTGAAAGCCAGCAGATACATAGATCCACAAAAATGTTCCCAAACCAATAGTGCTGTAAGCGGTCGAAAGGATTCCTTCTCGCAGGGAAGGGAAACCGCAGCCTCTTTTTGGAGTAAGTTTATGAAAGTAATGGCAGTTTGATGGCTTTACAATCCTGGGGTTAACACAAGCCTGAATCATGACTATGTGACTGTGTGCCTTATTTGGTCTGTCAGGACAGGCTGGACGGAATGTTATAACAGATTGCTCACATTGTAATGTAAAAGATGTACATTTTGAAGTATTTTCTTTGTATAAAATTCGTTTCAGGGGTTTTGCAGTGAGCAGCGGGGTTGGAGCCCAACCAGGAGAACGAGAGAGGAGGAATAAAGGGGGGAGAGAGAGAGAAATGGAGACTAGAGTGAATCAGATGCAGAGTGAGAGAAATCAGAACCCTCCCACAGGAAACCGAGCTAAACTCCTCTTCTCCTTGTATGGTAAAAACTCCCCTAAAAGCCACAGGATCGCCTTGGGAGTCGAGTCAAAGTCCTGCTAAGAATAAAATCCCGAAGCCATGGGAATGGTGGAACAGATTAGAGTTTAGACGAACGCTAACCATGAAGAATACAGGAACTAGTACAGTTTTAGTATAGCCTTAAGTGCTTGGTGTCATGTGAGGGCTATCTGGACACTGAATGTGATCCAGTTTACATATAAGAGTGATTTACAATAACAAACGTGTGTGAATCCTAAATGTCTGCTGTGGCAACACCTGCACATGTGACTTATCAAGCATGTCCCACCTGCGTGATGCACTGACTCATAGCTGAGACAAGCCCCATTCTGCGCCAGAGGTAAACACCTCACTTTTCCGGCTTCTGTACAAACATGTCTCTGTACGCAACTAAGTCCAATGATCCCCACCTACAGCCCCAAACACAAACACCGAAGTAGCTGAGAGAAGCTGTTATATTTGGCTCTGTAACTCAGTCCACTTGTATCTATGACTTCTGAGTTCTGACAATGTCTAGACTCCATCTTACCAGCCAAGGGGATCAGAGATCTGTCACCCTGACGAGGCACAGTTGTCTCACACAAGGCCGGCGCTGAAAGGCTTTTCACACCAAGACGGGGGGGGGGGTCGTGTTATCGGAGGGGGGTCGTCGTTTTCACTCTCCCTGCTTCATTTGCCCCTATATTTAACTTTTATCAAACGCAGAATATTGAACGCTGTCCATCACCCCAGACCAACCAGCTGTTGGCTCACACGTCATCATGTTGTGTTGCATCTCTGCTATCCTTCATCCAGTCACATCTCTGTCGCTGAAATGTACCAGCTGTTTGGGTTAGCATACTTTAAGGCCTAACTTATTTTAATGGTAAGCCTGTACTACCTCAGTAATTAATCCGGTAGCTTTGTGTATGATAACACACTGACAGATTAATAAATAGTATATTTTTAGATGTATGAAGCGGCAATGCTTTGACTAATGTTTCAACAGTCTTTTTTATCCCTGATGATGTCAGAATTGCTGCTTGGCTGCCATTTAATAGTTGCAGTTATAATCTGTGAGATGATTGAGCTCATTAAGTTCCTAACATTAGGACGGGCGTCGCATCGGCACTTGACAGTTATAGTGAAGATTTGCACAAACTCACAGCGGTTGAGTGAAAAGCTGTCTTCAGGTTTAGTAAAGTCCGACACACATTTGGAGCGTTGCAGCAGAAATACATAATGATCGGCTTATTAGGCTATGCAAGATTCACACCCAGCCACTCAGCTAGTAACACTAGATGCTGGAAGAATGTGGACATACTTGTTGATGTAAAATCAAAACAGAAGAGAGGACAGAGAACACAAGGGGGAAACATGATATGTGTAGTGATATATGTGACCTACATTTCTTTATTAGAAGGGTGGTTGAATAACATGGTTTTGAGGTAGTGCATAAAGCATATTTTTTAATGTTTATTTGTGGCTTGGTACCAAATGTCAGTATTGCCATGGACAGGCAGCATGAGATAATAATCTGCCATTTAATCATCATTGGTGCATCAGATTTTTTGCAAAAGACTTTGGTTGTTGTGATTCTTTTCACACCTTGGGCTTATTTATTTACAATGACTGAAAATCTTAATACTGTAGGATGCAATGATATATGTGACAATAGTGTGTTTCCAACATCGTGACAACAGTTTGCATAGCAGTTTGATCCAAACAGCTGAAAATGCACTTCTAAGGTGATCATGTGGCAAGAACTTTAAAGTTGTCTTGTGCAGATCAACCATTCATCCAGTAGAGGGAGCTAGAGGATGAAAACGATGTTTATGACAGAAAGAGTGTAGTGGGGTGTAACATAACCGTGGAAGCTTTTAAGATCGTTTTAAAATGTTTAAAGAGAATATCAGCATGAAAGAAAACTCTCAAAGTATTCTTTTAATTTATTTGTCTGATTTGGTGGCTACCGGTATCAAAATATCAGCCATTTAGCCCATATTTTCTGTACCTCTCTGTGGCACTAACATTACATACTCCAGTACGACAGGGGGCGCTGGTTAGAAGCATGGATGATTTCACAAACAAGGAAGGG
The DNA here is from genome assembly GCF_963514095.1 of Eutrigla gurnardus. NCBI lineage: Eukaryota > Metazoa > Chordata > Actinopteri > Perciformes > Triglidae > Eutrigla > Eutrigla gurnardus. Next base: position 22,472,616 of record NC_139918.1, read on the forward strand.
TGGCTATCTTTCCTCTCTTCAGTATTATGAATGAAAGTCTGCTCTTTGATTTTAGCCCTGAAGTCGTTATTGTCAAACATTATCAACAGGCTGCTTGCTAAGGAGCTGAACTAAGCTCGTTTAAATTAGTTCAAGATGTCTGCGAGCGCGGTGTATGTCTTGGATTTAAAAGGAAAGGTAAGATAACGGGCCAGGCCAGACGTTAGCTTAGCTAGTAGCCTTGCTAACACATTCTTCGTTGACAGATTATGATGTGGCTTAATCTGCAGCTAATGCACCAGCATGTGGATATGCCACGTCAACGGCTTTTTTGCCTTTTAATTTAATCCGGTGAAGTGCGCCTAAACAAGGTGGTCAGTTTCGTGTGGTGGTTTAACTGAAAAATGTCAGGCCGCGTAACGACAAGAAAACAAACAGGTGACCAGCTGTTAACTGCAGGGAACGTCAAACGGTATTCCCTTCACATTATTGCAGGTTTTCACACCGCCTTGCTTCTATGAAGGCCATCACATCTATTTTATGATGTACCTTCAACCTATTTTCAACCGTGAGGTTCTTCTGGCAAATTCGGCATACAAGTTAAACACCAAGCTGTATTTAAATCCAGGATGGATACAGGTTAAACACGTTGGTTGTTACCGCCCACAGTGGAGTAAAACAGGTTCAAATAAAGGCTGTCACGGAGAAGGCAGATACTTTTATGCACAATTGTGAAGAGTGAACGTTTTTCTGTAAAACATTTTAAAGTTACTTTTGTTTGTACATAAAATATGTCATCTCAACACACATGAAAATATATTTGATTTGGGCAGAAATTGGAAACTTTGACCTGTTGGCAACTGACCACCAACATTTGGACATTTCGCTTCATTCATTACTAGATAGGCACGATAGCATTGATAACATTGATATTACAACCTACACAAATTCTACCCACCCCTTTCAGGTCCTTGTGTGCCGAAATTACCGGGGAGATGTGGACATGTCAGAGATCGAGCACTTCATGACCCTTCTGATGGACAAAGAGGAGGAGGGGACCCTCTCTCCAATCCTGGCCCACGGGGGAGTACGCTTCATGTGGATCAAACACAATAACCTCTACTGTATCCTTATTGTTCACTGCATGGCATTTGTACCCGGGCAACTTGTCATCACTATGTTTTTTTTGGTGATGCTTGGATTTTGAGGTCATGTCGGTATAATTCTTAACACGGATCACATCAGTGGTTGCAACATCCAAGAAAAATGCTAGCGTCTCGCTGGTCTTCTCTTTCTTGTACAAAATTGTCCAGGTAAGATTTGAGTGCTTTTAACTTTCTACAGCAGAATTGGACGATTAAAAAAAACACGAATAAAGCCATAAACTTTATGTTTAATGTGATGGACGAGCCAAATTATGAAACCATATTTGTGTTCTTCAGGTTTTTTCAGAGTATTTCAAAGAATTGGAGGAGGAGAGTATTCGAGATAACTTTGTCATCATATATGAGCTGATGGATGAGCTGATGGACTTTGGCTATCCTCAGACCACCGACAGCAAAATTCTGCAGGAGTGAGTATCCACTTTGCCACAGTCTCACACTGCTATTACCTTTATTCATTAGAGTAGAATACTGCTGTTATTGATTACCCTTTTGATTATTTTTTGATTTGTGTTTATTCCATAAAATAACACAAAAAAAGCCCAAAACACAACAAATATTCGGTCTTTCCCAGCCTCCAAATTGATAAGCTTTAATAAAAATATCCAAATGTATCCTATTAACAATTATATGAAACAGAAACTGAAATTGTTGTGAACTAATAATCAACTTTGCCACTCAAATTGTCATTGTTAATTATCTGCTATTATCAACTATTTCTTTAATGAGGACATTTACTCCTGTTTCTACCAATCGGTGTTGAATACAGTTTAAACCAGCTATAATTTTTTTTTTATATTAATTGTTGTGTAGCCATTAAAACAGGTTTTCCAGCTTTGTGGATTAGCCTGTCATATATGTATATATATATATTTGCTACTCATAAAGAGCTTCCCGTCCTAACCGTAAATTACTGTAAATTACCCTTTAAATTCACATAACAGCATATGTGCTGAGGGTGTGTAGCAATCTAACTCTGGATTTCCCCCAACTCTTCCGAGTACTGAGAGTCAGGCAGTCCTCCCTTAGTGACCACAAGTATCTGTTTTTATTTGATGCTTTCTGGGAACTCACCTCCATAGACAGTCCATTTCCCCATTTCTGTATTTTGCCTCAGTGTTTACATATTTTTTCTCTCAGATACATAACCCAGGAGGGACACAAGCTAGACACTGGCGCCCCACGACCCCCCGCCACAGTCACCAATGCTGTCTCCTGGAGGTCAGAGGGCATCAAGTACAGGAAGAATGAGGTCTTCCTGGACGTCATTGAGTCAGTCAACCTCCTGGTAGGAACTCCTTGTTTTAGAAGCGCTGTGTTGCTTAAGGAATGCTAGTCACAGGACTTGTAAACTTCCTCCCCGTGTGCGTCACAACATTAGCTATCTGATCTTGCTGTAGTTTCTATGGGCTGTGAGTGCTTTCTTTAAGTGGATAATGCTTTTTTTTGATGGGGCTCTCTGTAATCGCTCTAATTTTCAGGTTAGCGCCAATGGTAATGTTCTACGTAGTGAGATCGTCGGCTCCATTAAGATGCGTGTCTTCTTGTCTGGAATGCCTGAGTTGCGGCTGGGCCTTAACGACAAGGTTCTGTTTGAAAACACTGGAAGTGAGTTCTCCCTTACAAACTTCTATTGTGTTAATGGGTGATTTTGAGCTCCGTTCTGAGCTGTGTGAAAGCCTTCCTGGCCGTCTTGGCCATACGTAATATCTGCCACCTTATACTTAACCATTTTCAGGTGTGATTAGAAATATGTATACCAGTTTGTGTTTTTCTTCTCTAATATCATCTCCTTGTCTTTTTCATGGAGGAGGAAAGAGTAAATCTGTTGAGTTGGAAGATGTGAAGTTTCACCAGTGTGTCCGTCTGTCTCGCTTCGAGAACGACCGCACCATCTCCTTCATCCCTCCCGATGGAGAGTTTGAGCTCATGTCCTACCGCCTCAACACTCATGTGAGTACTGTAGATCTTCTTCCAGCCCCCTGGTGGGCTGATAGACTGACCCCCAACGAGAGGATTAACATCTGCAAGCAACCAAACACATTACACTTGCTGGTCATTTTCTGAGACGATAACAGTTCTTAGTTCCTTGGGTTCCAGTAGCCTTTGTGACATCGCATGCATATCGCCCTTGCAGGCCAACCGATGAGCCAGCTGCAGGAAATATAGGCAGATAATGCATCCAGACTCAAAATCAGGAGTTTAAAGCATCATTCTGCAGTCAAGCTCATAATGTGAACCTAGAAGAGTATCCTCTAATTTGAACAGAATCTCATAGCCCCTATCTCATGTCTTCATTCCTGTGGGCCGCAGGAAGCGTAGCTGTTGATCTAATAACTACAATTCAAATCAACCTTTTTTGTGTTTTGGAAGGCACAGTCAGTAAGCTAGGTAAATATTTTTGCTTAAAACTCCTAACCTGGGGGGCCTTGGACCAACCAAACCAGCCTTTGCTCAAATGAGACTAAAGTGCTGCTTGTGAGTAGGGAACTAGTACATTGGAGCCAAGGTCTCTCTCTAGCTACAACTACCACTGACTACATTTAAACATTTAGGTCCTGGTTATAGGTGAAATAAAAATGTCTTTACCTGTCATACCACCTCCTTCATGGGTGAGTCGTGCTAAAAATGAACATATAATATAGTTAAAGTTACATATTTCGTCACTAAAAGTAAAGTAGTATATTTATTGTTATTGGATTTGTTTCAAAACGTGTAAATGTTATGTGCTATTCCTAAATGTTTTATGGTTCTTGTTGTAGTAACATCTGCTATCCACCAGGTGGTGACTGTGGCATATGTTGTCATTCAAACTGGCATGTACGTTGAGTGTAGCAGAGCCTGTGTAAAATGAGTTTGATCGTGGTTTTCTTTATATCTCAGGTGAAGCCCTTGATCTGGATTGAATCCGTCATCGAGAAGCACTCCCACAGTCGGATCGAGTACATGATCAAGGTCGTTCCCTTTCACACTCATGTCCTTCATAGCAGCTCGTTGTTAAACCTGGGTCTGTAGTTTATTATAAAGGAGTATAAAGTAGTATCTAGTTTTCACGTGTGGCGAGCCTTATTCAAGTCCGTCATTGAGCCCGGGGCACCATGTTAAACTTGACCTTCTTGTTTCTCCTCTCAGGCAAAGAGTCAGTTCAAGAGGCGCTCCACAGCCAACAACGTGGAGATCCACATTCCTGTACCAACAGACGCTGACTCACCCAAATTCAAGACCACAGTGGGCAGTGTGAAGTGGGTGCCTGAGAACAGTGAGATCGTCTGGTCAATCAAGTCTTTTCCTGTGAGTTTATCCTGACTCATGAGTATCGCTGTCGGATCGTATGTTTCGGTTTTTAAGTTATGTTATATTTTGGGTTGGAGTTTGCTTGTGTGTCTCACCAAATGTCAGTTTTGTCCTGTAGTTTATAAAAAAAAAAACTTGTTGGTTGTCTTTTTTTAAATGTCAAGAGTTAATAAAGTTTTGTTGTGAATTTCACAGGGTGGAAAGGAATATTTGATGCGTGCGCACTTCGGCCTGCCGAGTGTCGAGGCTGAAGATAAGGAGGGGAAGCCACCAATTAGTGTCAAGTTTGAGATCCCATACTTCACCACCTCAGGCATCCAGGTACAACACAGACACACACACACACACACAGACACACACACACACACACACACACACACACACACACACACACACACACACACACACACACACACACACACACACACACCCTCTGTCAAACAGTATTTCTCAAATAATTCCAAGTAATTTGTTTAACCTGCTTGCAACAACATGTGGTTCGAGATAAAATAATCTGAAGATCCCCTCTGAGAAATAATAAGAATTAGGACAATATTTAACTAGAAAAATAAGGTGTTTATTACACGGAAGTGTACTAAGTCTGTTTACAGTTCATACAGTGTTTATCATTCCTTCATAGTAAACCGTCTGAGAGTAAGCTCAAGCAAATGTTGCAGTTTATTTGCACCTGCTGTTTGATTATCGCCCCGTGTACGTGCATGCATAGTCCACATATCTTGCGGTTCTCGGTTGTTTCCCCGGCTTCCTGGATTTAGAAGCCACGGCAGTGTCTCTCGTATGAACTCTTGCTCAGGCATTTAAACAATTCATATTTGTCCTCTTCTTGGCCAGAGGGGGCAGTAAGGCAGCAATGTTCGACTGTGAGACTCCCGTTTGTGGTCGAGAACATTTCTACTGCTGAACAAACTAGAAAGCAACTGCTCATCAACTACGACTGAGCCTTCTGCTTTAATGTCGATCACAGTGATAGTAATGCCATCGTCGGTCGCTGTGAAGTAAGCGTCAGAGTTTGAGTGTGATTCCCACGAAACTGAGAGCAAAACTAAATGTTTTTCCGTCATGTTTGAATGAAGACGCCTGCTGACCACAGACTTGTGCTGCACTTACAGTATAATGACAGTTGTCCTGTGATTGTATGTGTAGCATCACAGTAACACAAAACTAAGTTTTCCCATGTCTTCATGTGAGGAAACATTGGCATGTGGACAAACTCCTTTTGAAAATATCATACTGTAGGATTGCCCCGTAGTTCCACCTCAATGTTTTTATCAACCAGATATCATCTGACTTTGTGCTTCATTATCTGAAGCAACAGCTGTTGAATTTAAATATAGTCGATTGATGTTTATATCAGTAAAGTAATGGTGCATTGATTTCAGAGGGACATATGACAAGTCATGGCACTGTCTTAAATAACAAAAAAAAAAAAAACTCTCTTTAAATGAAAATACTTTACTTTATAGTGATGGATGGTATAACTTAATGCACAGAGCAGAGGCATAATAAAAGTATTTGTGTAACAGTGTAAGTTTTCAATTTGTATATTAACTCCCTATTTCAAATCCTTCTAGAATATCAGCTTTATTCTTCTCTATTTATGGGCACTTACTTCTTAAAGTGGCAGTCCGTAACATTTTCATCTATGTAATTGTCTTTTAAGTTACTATATATCAAAGAGTGAGTTAAAACAACAAAGGTGATTGGTCACATGATCCACTAATGAAAGTGCTTCTCCTCGCTGCTTGGCCCACAAATATAGATCTCCGTGTCTGTGGCGACATTCCCACGCAAAATTCAAAATTAGTGAGTCAGTCAGCAGCGGTTGGTCTGCCCAGGTGGAGCTACTCATGGAAGGATGCTGTGTTTCATTGTAAATCGGAAATCGGTAACTGCTGAGTCAGGCTCCCTCTAGTCTAAAAAATTTGACCATGTACATTTCATGACTGCTGACTCACAATGGAGGATCAACAGCTAGAGATAGAAGACCATTTAACATCCAGTCCCAAGAAAAAGAAACAAAAACTAATGGAAGTGAAGAAGGTCAAGTCACGAAGAAGCAAAGTGACCTCCAACGAGGGAAAACGACGGACCTCCTTTCAGTGTGGAGCATTTGAAGGCATCACGCAGATGAGAGACAGTCGACACTGTTCGGTGAGGGAGGCATGCAGTTCCGTCTACCGCCAAAGAGGCCGCTAGAAGCAACATATCTTAAAATCTTACGGACTGCCACTTTAATTTGCTAACATTGCTTCCTGTGTAATTCTTGTTAAGACCCAAGAGGTCATATTTTCCAGCTTCTGCACATTTCCTATGCGAGTCGATAAAATCATATTATGTTGTATGGACATTATGCAGCCCACTCGGAAACACGAAGCTTGAACCCGGGATAATTGAAATGCGTGATGTTTTTAATTGGGGTGGTTTTGGCAGTACAAGAATGCTTGTCATATTCCAAGGTAATTTGGCAGCTGAAAGAAGTAATCTAATTTCCCTTCCTTCCTTTCAAATCTTTGCTGATCTCTAAATGAACAGATGCTCGAATAAAAGCAAGTGCATTAAGTCTTGGTGCAGCAACACAGGCAGGTGTCAAGCTGCTTCCATATCCATGAGATAGAACCTTTACATTGAGGTAAAAGTCTTTTAATACATGTTAAAAATGGCATTATATTTTAGTGTTATTTATAAAAATGAGTGTTTTTTTTTTATGGTCCCACCCAGAAAGCAAATAATTGGTTTTTCTTCCATAAGTTGTTTTTCTGGCACTAACAACAGAAAACTGACCACAGTTTTTTAAAATTATTATTATAAGGCTCTATCACACGGTTGAGACGTGCATTAATGGTAAACATGTTTTGTTTACAGTAATGGTGGAGTCTCAACACCTCTTTTTATGCACCACAACCATGTACAAAACATTTTACTTAGCTCGTTTGAGAGCATAACAAAGCAAGAAGGACCACACGGTAAGGGCTCAAAAAACAAAAACAAATGAAATGCCTGAACGGCACCAGCCTTCCAGGAGGGCCAGAGAGTGAGGGAGAGCCATCTCGAACTTCCCCTGTTGAAGAAGGTTCCCAACAGGTGACCTCAATCCCTTGATGATGGTGGAGGAAAAACAGGAGAGTAGAGGGCAAGGCAGACTAACCCATTAACTATGGAGGCCTAGAGCCGTCACACTTACAACGTACGCATGAAACGTTTTAAGAAGATGAATCAATAAAATACAAATGAACTCAAGCCAATATAAAAACAACAAAAAGTCACATAATACACAAGACTTGCTTATCTGTTTGGTTGATTGGTCCTCTTTTTGTGGTTTTCTACAAACCATTTCTTGCTTTATTGAAGCACAAGAAAGCAGAGTATAACTAGTATAACCTCCAGTGAACGGAGTGAGATAGTTCATTTAAAAAAAACTAAAGAATCTAAAGAAATGCCAAACATACTTGAACACACTTCAGCTGAGTGCCAGAGAACACGACGGCTCCGCGACGACCCTGTAAGGGTTAAGCCCTCAATTAGATTTGAAGTTTCCATTATAATGTTAACTAGTTTTGAGAAGTTATGGGTGATATTGGAAATAATGTTTTCTACTTGTGGGCGGCTGTGGTAGAGTGAGTCGTCCTCCAATCGGAAGATCGGCGGTTTGATTCCCGGCTCCTCCAGTATGCATGCCAAAGTGTCCCTGTCCAAGATACTGAACCCCCAAATTGCCCCCGAATGTGTGTGAATGAGTCGAAAAGACGAGATATGCGCTCTAGGAAAGGCAGGTCTATTTCCCATTCCTTGGCATTTAGAAGCTACACTCTAAGATACTATGATTGCTGCTTTAAGTAGCAGCAGTTTTCCTGTTCGAAGTTGTCGTCTTCACAGTCCAACTGTCCAGACCAACAGCTCAAACACCCTTTGGCTCAGTGCAGTCCCACTGTGGTGCACCCACCATCTCGGAGGCAACCTATTAAGAGCCATATTCCCATCAAACTCCTGTGTCAGGCCAGCAACTTTTCCCTTATTACAGGGCAACGGCAGCCTGGCTCTCAGACTCTTAATGCAGCCCAACACCGCTCTCTACGTGTGAGAAGACGCCGTGAAGCTTAATTAGACACATGTCAATATCAAAGCATGAGAAAGTTCCTCTTAACTCCACCACTAAGTGTAGGGGCGAGCACATGTGAAGTGTGCATGATGCACGTAGCTGCACCTTATAAATTTAACTAGAAATGGAGCAACCCCACACTTTGGCCCGTGGAGTGGCAATAACGGCACAAGTGCCGCTGCGTTTCCACATCTCCTGTCTTTAGGTGATGCTGAGGGATGCAGGGCAATTTGGCAGATGCATTCTGGGCCATAGCGTCTAGCAAGGAGCCTGATAAATCCCAGACCACACATGTAGTCTGTACTTACCCGACGAGATACAACAAACATCCCCTTCTCCCCTTCTCATCTTACAAGCCATAATGATATTTTGCGGGGGACGGCGTTTGATGCTGTTTTGCTGACTGCGTAGCCACGGTCAGGCCGACTGCATGTTTGGCTGCCGGGTTCAGGGAGAAGTGCTGCGCCGGCAGACTCGGTGATCCCGCGTCTATGTGTTTATCGTCATGTGTCTGGTGGCAACGGTGCTCTCTCTCTCTCTCTCTCTCTGCGTCTCTCTCTCTCTCTGACCTCACTGTGTAGTGGAAGGTAATAACAAGGCGGCCACTACCGAGGCCTCACCAGGATCCGCCGCCACTCGGCCCGCAAAATTCCTGCCCCGTCTGTACGTCTTTCAGCTACGAACCCGGCACGATGGAGGCATTGCATGGCGACATCTCCTCGAGAGGTCGTGTCAGCCTTTAAAAATGGTTGCGTTCTCATCGCTGCTAATTGTGAGAAATGTTCGTGAGAAAGTTAGCTTGAAAGACACGTCTTTCATTTCTTTTGTAGCACGGCAACATATACTTATTGCTAACACAAGATCAAGTGATACACATAAATACATAAGTTGACATAGGTTTGAACAGATGTTCCTCCATCTGACTGGGGAAAATACGATGTGCAACCATGTTTTGCGATGGCAGAGTATTTTTAGAGCCTCTTCTCGAAATTCAGCTCTGTGGTAACACTGGTCTGGTGAAATATCGGTTAATGGCTTGTGAAAGTTGTATCTTGATTGTGCTGATGTGCATATTTTTTTTTTTTACCCCCTTCACAGGCCTCTGAAAATACAGTTATGTAAATTAACTTTCTTTCCCTTGAAAGCTGTTCTGTATCTGCTTCCCTCATGTCAACGTGACTCATACTACTGCTTCCTCATCAACACTACTCTTACTACAACTTGCAGTTCGCTACGAGCTCGAAGGAGCGATCCACTGCAAACGCGTCTTCCGAGTATCGAATAAAGAGTGAAAAGTTTGGCTTGTTCTGTCGCAGAGAATGGAGGCAGAACAGAGACTCAAAAAGTCAAAATGGTGCATCAAAAATATTCCTAGGAACGTCCCAAACATCCCTGCAGTATACACTTCGCCGTTCTGTGTGTTTTATACGTTAGAAATAATGACATACATGGTCAGCGCTACGTTTCCCATAGGTGGGAATGTATTTCTACTTTGGTTTGTCTGCATGCGTTAGCCCGTGATGGACCGACATCCGGACCATGGTGTATCCTGGCTCTCTGCCAGTGCATGCTGGGATGGGAATAGGACAAACTCAGCCTATGGAAATGTTTTAGAAATGGGTAGTTTAACAGTCTAAAAAACAAAATAAGTGTATGTTGTGTTTTTTTATTACACTGGAGCCCAGCGACTTACATCATCATCTGCAATAATGTTGCAAACCTAAAAACTGATTTTAGGTTTAAAAACATAGTAAACGATTACAAAATGTTTGTCTTCTATGTGTTAAAGCTTTGTTCTCCCTCGACAGGTGCGTTACCTGAAGATCATTGAGAAGAGTGGATACCAGGCCCTGCCGTGGGTGCGCTACATCACCCAAAATGGAGGTAGGTTTACAAGTTCACTCGTACTTGTGCCCATGTGTGCAGTTCTTAGGCAACAATTGGGCAATGCAGTGCAATGTGGTGGGAACTGGCCTCGAACTGATGCAGTTCTATGAAAAGGGGATACACTACAGAACATGAGGCAATGTGGCAACGTCCTGCAGAATGTGAGAAAGTGAACTCTTTCTTTTGACCAGCTTCCCTGATTCTTATACTGAAATTACAAAGGTTGCACATGCTGGCCTTTTTGCTAATGTTGCCACTAATTGCCAAACATCCTCATCTCATTTCCGTTGTATTCCCTTCATTCCGGGTGGAAAGCATCAGCTGCCTCCACTTGATTTCTCTCTGATTCTCGCTTTTTTTTTCCTTTTGTCCATTCGATTAAGTCTTGTCCATTTCCTCTTCAGATTACCAGCTCCGGACCCAGTAGGCAGCGCCTCGGCCGGGAGTAGGCAGGTGGAAATCAGAGGGGGCGGAGTGGAGCTGCTAATGCGCTATCAATGGCAGGTGTCCGTCACGAGACCAGAGTGTCTTTTTGTTCGTTTTTTGTTTTGTGTTTGTTGAAGTTATATTGATTTCTGATCAATGCAAATATTAGTCGGGAGCCTTCAGTTAGGTAAGATTAAAAAAAAAGAAGAAGAAGAAGAAGAAGAAGAAGTAATTATCATGTTTGACTACGGGGGGGCTCCGGATGTGAGCGAGGCCAAGCAAAGCAGGAGTAATGTTTACATCCAACACACACAGCGGCGGGATGTACAAAAATCGTATCACGATGGGTCAAATGGTATGTTACAAGTTTGAAGTTACTGTAATCACATCCACGCAGGGTTAACGACACTCTCCGGTCAGTCCGAGTAGCATATTTTTTACATGAAAGCTGCTTTGTTCTGCCACAATTCCTATTTGTTGATTATGTGTATATATTTGTTACATTTTAATGAACTTCAATTCAGTGTTATTTGTTTCGCTAATTGTAAATGGAAAAAGCAATGTTCTCATTTTTTTTTTTTTAAAGTCTTATCACCTCAGTGTGATGCCATTGATACATGCCAGAGCAGTGCCCTCCTGCGTGGCTGTCGTGCTTTTCATCAGTTTGACTCCTCTGACATTCAGCTTTGCAGAAAACACGAGTCGGAGGTAAAACAGAATACCAGTTGAAAATCCCTCTTTTTCCACCCCGACACTTGTTACCCCTCCCCCTCCCCGTCTGTAACCACACACATTTTAAATCATTAAATGTCTATTTAGAGAAATCTGTTCCACCGTCTCCCTGCGTCATTTTGTTTGTGATGTCACTGCAGCCATCACCGTGAGGTGTCATCTGTAGCCACCTGCCCCACAGAGCAGTACGGAGGGGAAAACTCTGCAGAGGAGGGGGGGTTTCCTGTATCAGGCCTGTGGTAGTAGAAAACCCTGGATGGTTCTTTCCACCCCGGTCCTGGAGGTCTTCTCAAACAGTGCATCTCTTAATACCCTCGGCCCCGTGATATCATAGGCAATTTGAGCGCCAGCACTCCATAAACACACAGGAGAGCAGGGAAGGATGTGACTCAAGCTGTGGTCAACAGTCGCAGACATGCGAGAGAGAAACGTAGGATGGACCAGCACAGACTTGCTATTGTTCATGCCAAAGCCACACTGCAGTGGTCCTCGCATGAGGTCATTCCTTAAGTTTCTCTCGTAAGGGGACCGTGATGATCTTTATTCATGTGATTCACGTCACCGTGACCCGAAATGCCACATTTGTGACTCGTCACAGGAGGGGCTCGATTCTGGCATCGGTGGGTTTTGTTTTCTTCTTTACATTCTTCTTGCAAGCACCTGTTTTTGTTGAAACGCCGACAGAGCAGGTGTGCCTAGTCTGTGACCAAAATATAAGAAAGAATGCTTTCTTATTTAATGTTTTCAATGTTCACAACAGTCATCAAGATAAGCGTTATACCGACTGTAACTGGAAGACGCAAGCTGCTACAGTAATGTTCTCACATTCAGCTTTTTTTCCCCAGCAGCACACGAACACTTCTGAGATAACATCTCAAATATGACAATAATCTGATGATTTCAAGCAGCACTTCCCTGCCACAATTGAGAAAGTGTCAGTAAACAAGTCAGTGGAGCTGCTGCGTTTGGAGAAAACAAAGTGATTTTTTTTAGAGTGTGCAGTTTAACATGTGAATACTTGTACTATGAATGACAGGTATGGGAGATAATAACACCCATTCACATCAGATTCAATTGTATCTCGTCTCCTCGTTAACAGCCTGGTGTTCGCTGGTTTCCGGTTCTCGGATCGTCTATTCACACACACTTTTGCAAACGGGTACCAACATGATAATTTAAGAATCTCTAACTCAAAAGTCATAAAATCCCCACAGCATGGCCGTTACTGGTCGACTTGTGCTCTCCCTCACTGGGGAGCAGTCTCTGTGATACTTGGCAGAGCTCATGAATATCGTATTTGGCACACGATGAGAAGGTTGCATTCATGAAGCAAAACTGGATCCTCTGGGGAGTCGTAGGGGAGACCTGACACATACCTCATGTTGCAAGACTGCTTACAGAAGTGAGACGCGAGTATCCTCCTTATGTTCACAAATATTTACCGTAAACATACTCGCTGATCTAAGATTAACCAGGGGGTTATCGTAACATGTTTCTTCATTTCTGTTGAAATGGTGTGAAATTTAAAGCATTCTGAGAAAGCTAATCATCATATAAAGCAGAAGTATTTAGATGGCAAAATGCCCATATGAATATACACCTATAAGTTAATGTTCTGCATGCATTCAAATGTTATTTAAGTCAAGTAAAAGCACTCAAATATTCATATTATTATTTTTAAATGATCAGTCCTAATGCCGTTACTTGTAAGGAGTTTTTCATTTGTAGCAGTGGTGGTGCTGATTTTAAATACGTTATAAACAGTAGTTTAACCTAATGAACTTATTGTGTTCATCCATCCATCCATCCATTTTCTACCGCTTATCCTGTATTTAGGGTCACGGGGTGGTTGGAGCCGATCCCAGCTATCATTGGGCGAAGGCAGGGTACACCCTGGACAGGACGCCAGTCTATCACAGGGCCGACATGGAGAGACAGACAACCATTCACACTCACATTCACACCTACGGGCAATTTAGAGTCACCAATTAACCTATCCCCATCCTGCATGTCTTTGGACTGTGGGAGGAAGCCAGAGAACCCGGAGAGAACCCACGCTTACACGGGGAGAACATGCAAACTCCACACAGAAGGGACCCGGGCCGACCCGGGAATCGAACCCAGGACCCTCTTGCTGTGAGGCGAGAGTGCTACCCACTACACCACCGTGCAGCCCCTTATTGTGTTCATGTTTTATCAAACAATATCATTTTCAAAATAACCAGTAAATATAGGTGTGAAATAAATGCTGTGGAGTAAACTATCTCTCTCTTTTTTAACAGAAGTTAAGTTAAATCTCAAACTGTTACTTTCTAAGCACAGTAATTAAGATAAAAATGTGCTTAGTTGACTTCAACTACTGTTAAACTCCATTTTTGGATAAAAGTCTCAAGTACTGTGATTGGAAATCAATTGACAAATGATCCCAAAATTAGGAATTCATATAAATGAACTGAAAAATTAGTATGAAAATTGTACATTCATACATTTAAATGTACACAGACCTTCTTCAAAAAATTAGTCACACGCCTTTGAGTATTTTCTCATTATTAAATGAGAGTTTGGTGTTATAAACCATGATCAAACATAGATGTATGAAGTGTTTTTGCAGTAACTGCTGTACCATACAAAATAAATGAGCCATGTCGTGCCTCCAGCAAAACTAGGCTAACAGGTGAATGAAATAAAAGCTTCACCTTTCCCCTCCTGGAGTTATTTGGTTGCCATGCCAACGTTACACCGTTGTTACTGATAGAGCAGATGCCTCTCTGGAGTTTTCAATGGAAAATAACTATGGTTACTCAACAGTGAAGCAACAGGTAGAGAGGTCTGACAGCGTGGCAGTGTCGACTTCAAACACAGGTGTGCCACGAGGAACCCCGTGTTTATCCACACATGGAATCCTGGCGCCTAGCAACCGAGGGAAATCCTCTCGTGTCACATCGGGACTCTGATCTCTTCGTGACGTCGAGACAGGTCGTTCCCCTCTCAGGCACGCAACGTGCCCCTATAATCATCCGAGTGGAGCCTCTCACCTTCAGTTGTGAAATACAAATAGTTGGTGAGTCACTTTGAGACAGTAACTGGAGAAAAGGTAATGCACCATGTGAGGCACTTCCTCCTACAGAAACCTGAAATAGTTGCTACACCAGTTGAAAAACACCAGGGGCTCGGCGTGTGTGTGTGTGTGTGTGTGTGTGTGTGTGTGTGTGTGTGGTCCGGGCTGGCTTTGCAGCAGGAGATTCCTCACGTGTGGGGAAACTTCCAACCTCCTGTGTAGACTGTAGAACAATATTGGTGTAAGGGGGCATATAGCTGAGTGTTCAAACTAGCCGGCCTTGAGACACTATTGTGATCTCTCGGTGCCTCCGGCTCACACACCGCTGCCAGACACTGGTACGTGACAGCCGGGTCCTCCAGCCTCATCAGGGCCTTCGTGACTTGCAGTGTCGTGGGGTCAAGCGAACATCATGGTTAATATATATATATTACGTCCTTAACGCATAACAAGCGTCTCGTTATGTCTTTGCCTTGGAGCGTGACTCATCAGCCGCAGTGGGGTCCAAAGTCTGAAAGATCAGCAAGTGCAGTAAAGCACGTACAACCTTATTATCAACCTCAGCTCATAACACGCACACCATGTTATTATGGACTACCGGAGGAGCGGATCCAAAGCTGTGGGATGGACCCCCCAAGTGGTCCCAAGATGAATCAGAGGGGTCAGCAGATAATTACAAGAACAGTTGGACATTTCGAGAAAAGGCTCTTATTTGCTTTCTAAGAAAAACCATCAGTCACGCGTTTCATGGTTTTGAAAGCAATTTGCATATCTTAGCGTAAAGACTGGACAGATAGCCTTGCTCTGTCAAAAAGCAACAAAATCCAGACACCAGCACCTCCAAAGCTCAGTAATTAAGTCATTATATATTCCAAAATAAATCCATACAAAAACTGCAATATAAAAATAATTCTTAAGACTGGTTATGTCCCAGCTGTGGGGGGGATTAGCTCAGGAGATTGCCGGTTCGATCCCCGGCTCCTCCTAGCTGAGTGCCTGGTGTCCCTGAGCACTGAGGTGTGTGAATGTGTGCGTGAATGGGTGAATGTCAGTCATTGTTGTAAAGCGTTTTGGATAAAAGCTCTATATAAATGAGGACCATCTGTAGTCACAACATCTCCTGGATTCTTTGTCTCCCCGTTCCATATCTGATGAATAATGTGACACACATCTTCTCATCTTACTCTTGAAAAATACATGAATAATATTCCTCTCTTCTGGGAAACACTTTTTACTAAACACAACTGCAACTTCTGTATGAATCACTGCTTAGAAACAGAGCTGTAACCTCAGACGTTACTAATATACAGTATGCATTACAGAGTCGGTTCACTGACACCAACCGGAAGTCTGACTTCATTTTTTTGTTTTTATTCAGCCTAACTTTCAGAGTTCTGTTTTTTTTATATTCCTGGAAAACTACCCTGGATACTGTCACGGCATCCAAACCCGGAAAAAAAAAAAAAAGGCGCTCACCGCTCACTGTCTGTGCACTTCTCTTTGTGAGTTGAGTGAATGTGTCCTCTTTTTAAACTCGTCCAAACTGAATGTCAATACAAGAGGCATACCTTTCTAAATATGCCCCCGGCCGTCCCGTTCCCTCTGTATTTACATGTTTGTCTTTCCTCCATGCTGCCGAGTTACAGTGCCACAACATGCCCCGTGCTGCCGAGGGATTATGTGAAAAAGACATTATCTATAATGATGGTTCTGTGCAACACTGTGGCAAAATCTACAGGGCCGTCCATCATGTTTGCCTTTGACAAGTGTGTGTAATGTGCTCGTTTTGAAAGTAAGCATCCCACTAAACAAACGTAGATGTTTGTATGAGAAGGAAGTATTGTGGAGGAGGGAGGGGGGGATGTCTTTCTTTATCAAAAACATAGAAAAGAGAAGAAGCACCATGCTCACATGGCACTGGGTATAATGTGTGTGTCATTACAAAGGAGGAAGTCTTTTACTTTTTCTCTGTCCCCGAACAAAACCGGCAAAATAAATGTTGCTAGAGGCTAGAGCGCTGGTTTCTTGTGGCACAATAGAGGTTGAAATCCCTGTCTTTCCTCTTTGAGAAAGCACAGGACACCTGGCCGTTAGATGTAAGTTCAAAGGCCCGTAGGAGCTTTCAGTAACCTTCTGTTCTTCTTTTGTATTTGGTGAAAGAAAGACAAGTGCACAGCAGGCACAAAGACACCTTGCACTCTGGATAATGACAACTGCAGACCGTGGGCCGTTACCACAGAGGACAGACCTCTACTCCCCGGTCCTTCTAATAGGTTTTACAACCATCTACCAAATCTACATCTGGATATTATTATGACAGTAACAGCTGTAATAAACATTGACACACTCGTCAGAAACCCCCTAATTCAGCCTGATTGTCCACCAGAGCGCCTTTTTGGTTTCGCTCCCCGCTACTGAACATTTTTGTGTTTTCCTGTCTCTCGCTCCTCTGGACATTTGATAGGCCTTGGACCGCATCCGACATACTTTCTGCTGTCTTAATGCCGGCCTCTCGCACCAAATGATATTTTAGCACAAGTGCATGGCAACAGCAAAACAAAGAGGCACAAGATGAATTCTTTGGCCGACCACTTTTTGAATTACTGATCATGTAAAAACCCACTGTGGCTCCCAGATTGCAAACATCAGTCCTTGGAGCCTGCATGCAAACCAGCCCTCTAAATAGGCTTGTCTATTTCTGTTGGGCTGCGGGGGGAAACATGTGTTTGACATCAGTGTCACTCGCTGTAGACGTTTTGCAGCGGGGCTTCATTGTCCCCTTACGGCAGCTCCATTTGAAAATGGACGGGCGACAATAGCTGATTGGGAAGAGTAATTGCAGCCCGATCAATGAGCTCATGTTCGAGGACAGCCCTGCTCACTGAGGTTAAATGGGGCTTTTTTTTTGGATTGTATCTCATTTTGAATTCGTCTGAGCCGCTGTTTATCCAACCTCTCTGAATAGACACCAGCAGAGTAAACACACACACGCACAAAGTACAGTGTGTCCCGCGCCACAACAAACACCCGGCGACTATCAAGCCATGTACGACATGCTCGGCATCAAAGGAAAGTCACGAGCAACTTTAAAATCACTGAACTGCTGAGGAAAGCTGACGCGCGTTGACAGTTCAGGGCAGGCGAAAGTGAAGGAGCAGCTCCAACCTGCCATGACAACTACTGTTGAGGAGCTCATAAACAAAACACTCCATGGGCAAATTGTTCCAGCTGTGCTACCGATGACCCCAGTGGGAAAAAATGCTGCGTGGCTCTCAGGTGTGCAACAGCTGAAATGTGTGTTTCCAGCTAATAAACGGTATAAGGTCACACGCAAAAAAAAAAAAAGTTTCATAAGATGTTTTGAATTGAGAATCACATTGAAATTCAGTCCATGTAGGGAAAGTCTGAGAGATAACTGAAAAAGGATTACATGAAGGAGACATAAAAAGACATAAAACGGTGGACTTCAAGAGGATTTGCCTTCAAAATCTGTCAGATTTTGACTTTTACTGCAAGTGAAGTTTCCCAGTTCAGTTTCTTTTATGTAATTCTAACCTTAAACTTCGTCCCAACCAAACCCCATTATCATTTTCCTTAGTTTTAGCTGCTTATATATAAAACCCGAACATCCATTGTTATTTAAACTTTCTTGTACTTGTTCAAACCTTTTCACACGGCATGCACATGGACATTTGCGGCGCGGCCTGTCACATGATCCTTTTGTGGTGAAAGAGCTAAAATCTTCACGTTAGTCTCATCCACATCACAAAGTCGGCTTTTTTGAAGTTTCATACAATTTTGTGAATCCGAGTTGAATGTTGAATACAGCTGAAACCGGCGTCAAAACTCTCTGAATGAAATGTTCAAATCAAAACTCTCCTGATGTGTGAAAAGGCAGGTGATGCTTTGGACCAGTATCCCCATGAACCCGACCAGTGACTGTTTCCCAGTCCCACAGTGAATTTACCCCCGATCAGCACGTGGAGAAGGGGAGGAATGAGAGGCCTGTGTGACACCAGCTCTCTCCCTCTATAATTTCCGTCCCCATTTTCCACCAAGACCACTCAATCTTACAGCCATATGGCGGTTTGCTGCCATAACCATTCACAGCTGAGTAAAAATAAACCTTTGGGACGCATCCTTGGGACGAGGGGGTTTGAAGACGCGCTCGGCCACGGCTTGTGCTCGACTTTGTGCTGGTTAGGATAACCTACTGTGATTCATCCTATCTGCAGATGAACACCCCCCCCTCATATAATTTGCAATGGGAGTACGGTCAGGGTATACAATATCATTCAGTTAAAATTCAAGGGTGAGGCAAAAATAGACATTCAGCCACATGAAGGAGTTGAGACCAGAAATAGCTTGTTTGATGGGTATATATTTCAGCGGCGCAATGATGGGGTCTCTCCAGAGGGCTTTAAAAGCTCCCCCTATTTATGATTTGGGGTAGGGTGGTTGGGCACATGGTTAGCTTACTGTGTGCTTCTGCATAAGACACAGACAGTTTAAGAATTCAAACATCCTGAAGCATTTAGATAGGGGGGGGGGGGGGGGGACAAAAAAAAAACATCTTTGAATATAAATTACACACTCCCAAAATAAACGCACGCGTAGAGAACGCCACTTATTGTTAATCGCAGACTAGATTAATTAGATTAGCCCAAGCCTTTCCTCGGGTCTTTCAGCAAACACAGCATGTCTTCATATCAGTCTGATGTAGTAACTACTGTATATTAGGAGGTGCGGCTGCAATCCACCGCCTCCCACGTTGATTAACCTGTAAATGTGGCATGAGGCATGCAGACATGGAGACACGGTCTTTGCCTACCTCAGAGCAATTACAGAGATTACTGTCTCTGTAATTATTATCGCTGATTTATGGCCTCGTATTGTAACAGTTAGTATTTCACAACGGGGGAGCGGGGACTGTTGGGACATATGTTCATTAACAGCTCAAATGCTTTTGTGCAGACAATCTGGGATAAACTGGCGTACCGTTTATTTAGTTATTAGGCTCTTTAAACTCTGATATAAGGACGTCACAGGAATGCGTGTTGTTTTTAAATGAACAGAAATATGTCTTTTGAAATGGAACAGTAGCTTTTAAGTGAGATTAATAGATCCCAGCGTAGGTTTTAAGCCTCACTATAGAAACCTGTCGTTCAGACAGTTGGTCTTTCCACCACTTTGTTCCAGGCTGACACATCTCAACTATTGGATGGGTTGCTGTGACATTAACTGAGTGATGAATATTACTAACTTATAATAACCTGACATTTCCTCTATAGCCACCAAAAAAATATCCATATCCAACTTTCCATATAGCATCATCACGGTATTCCTTCATTTCAAAAGCAAGAGAAAATAGAAATACAGGGTTTTTCACTTAACAAAATAAAAGTTTTAAAAGGTGGTAGAGAAAAGGAAACTCATACTATCTAAGAGACACAAATATATGACAGTTACAAAAAAGATCCTCTTAAATTGACCTTTTCAACCCAGGCGAATTGACCTTTTGATTCTCAGCTCTCCAACGTGTCTGAAAAAGCTTCCGCTGCCATCTGTCAGGACACCAAAGCTGAGGTTGTAGTGCTGTGATCTCTATCTCAACATCTACACGGTGGGGCAATTTACTTGCATGCCCACAGGAGATCATAAGGCACTCAAGCGATAAATTACAAGTCTGAATTAAAGACTGCAATTAACAGTGTGTGAACAGGAACTATTTCTAAATAATGTGTCCCCGTTCACATTTCAGCAGCGTGGAAATTTTTTTTCACGGCTATTCCTGTTTCATGTGTCACTGTCACAATAGGATGTGCTTCCTCGCAACCTCCCGCTCAACGCATTGTTTTAACAACAGTACACAAGGCGCCAATGACTTTAGTATTGTCTTGAATAAATAGATGGTTCATAATCATTAGAAAGTTATGCAAGTCACCTTGCTCTACCCGACACAGGACACGTTGACTCACAGCTTGGGACAGCGGGCCGACGTCTGACACAGGAAATCCTACCTCGGTTTCATAAGTCCACATGACTTGAAATGTGTGTAGCCCTTCATCGGTGAAGATCAGCTGTAGTGTGAATATAATTAAGTGGTTTTGCACTGGATTCTGCGTATCATAGGTATGAAAATCAACATGGGTATTTTTTTTGTTTTTTTTTGTCAAAGATGTTTGGATCATTTGAATTCAGTTGAACACACCAACACAAAATTCCACAATAGTTCAGTTCAGAAT
The DNA here is from genome assembly GCF_963514095.1 of Eutrigla gurnardus. Lineage (NCBI taxonomy): Eukaryota > Metazoa > Chordata > Actinopteri > Perciformes > Triglidae > Eutrigla > Eutrigla gurnardus. The sequence continues at coordinate 22,493,517 of NC_139918.1, forward strand.
AGTAGCCAGGAAGACATGCATTGGGAGATAAGGGCATAGAAAAAGGAAGGGAGTAGAAGGGAATGTCAAAGTGATGTTTCATGGGACTGCAGCTGTGAGCACCTGTGAATACGTCAGGAGTCCAGGTAGGAAGTTGGTGCAGCAGGCAAATAACACAAATTCTACACGCCAACGAAAGAAGGAAAGATTGACCTGCGACCAACCGAGAAGTGACAGTACTATAAATACACCAATCAGACACAGCTGGGACATGAGGGCAGGCTAGAAAGCTGATTGGTGCTTGAAACAATGGGAAACGGAGCTGGGCTCGCCAGACTTTTTTAAACAAAGGTGATAGACAGAAATAAAGGAGGTAAAAACCACAAAGAAAGGAAGTGAAACAAACACAGAACACATGGGATACAAAATAAAAACAGGAAACTATACCAAAAGACTTCGGGTCATGACAGCAGTGTGTTGAATTATCTTTTCTGCTGCCTCTAAGAAAGAGACGCAACATGGGTTTAAAAATATATATATATTTAGTCCTCTCTTACATTAAACGCTTGTTTGGTTTAAAAGTGTCTGTCAATAGAGTTATTTGTGCGACGGCCACTTGTTTTAGGTGACGGACCGGGATCTGCCTGCAGGACACCTTTAATTACCTCAGCACTGGGAAAGATGTTTGAAGATTGAAGGGAATTCTTGGCCTGCCTCCTTCTTCCTTTCTCTCATCATCCGTCACATAATCGGTTGGATATCCCCTCCTCTCTCTCTCTCTATCTCTGTCTTTTCCTCTGGTGTCGTTCACTCACACACCTGTCAGGGCAGGTGAAGTGAGGTGAGGAACAACAAGAGGCAACGGCATCCCTCAGGGCTGAGCTACTTCTCCTTTGATCCTCCACAGCAGATATGATCATTGACGGTTCCCCCACCGAAAAAAAGACCTTCAGTCTTCTCCCTGAATTCAAGCTGCACTAATCTGAGTGATCTTTATCTCCACACTTTTAAAAAAAAGGGACCAAAAAGAACTGCTTGCATCTCATAGTTCAACACAATCTCTTGACCTAAATCCTAATGAGGAGTTTCACTACCAAGGGGATGAATCAGTTGAGCTCTGCCACCTGCTTGTGTGCTATGTGGGCTCCAGAATCCAAAGGAGGCTGTGGGTGAGCCAGAGTTCCCCCGTTTGTGTCGAGCTCATAGCTTTTAAACAGATGCTGGACCCGCTGTAGCCAAACCAGCCTCACTTTAAGTGTTGACCCATGTGGTTATTCTATTTAGCTTCTCACAGCCCCCATTAAATTTACCCAAATGACTCAAGCCAAAATGCAATTTCAGTTTATATGGAGTCAACTTTAGTGAGTTACTTTTAGTTTTACCAGCGTGCACAGGTTGGTTTGAAGGAGTCCTCCAGGAGATATATTTTGAGGATGATTTAAAACTCAGGGGAGTTTAACTTGCTCCGCTCCCACAGGAGATGTGTTAAAGTGTTTGAGTTATATTGTTAGAAGCTTGTGTGGGAAAGTCTTCAAACATGTGTTCCCTCAGAATGAAAACTGTGTGTGCCGTTCATTGACTCACACTGCCAATGCCATCTACGACATCCACTCGCTCTGCATCTGCACTGAAATTGGGTGACGGATGCATTTCAAAGCCATGGTAGAGAATTAGTGGAGCAGTAGGCGGGACAGGGAGGAAGAAATTAAAGAAAATGTGTTGATTGTCCTTCTCTAATTTAGCAGAACATCCCCGTAAACTCATCTGCACTCTCTCATAATCATCTATTATCCTCCTACATGGACAACAACAACAAAAAAGCCAATTTCCCTCTGCGGATGGTTAGCTGCAATGGTTTTATAATGGCTTACACGTTGAAATGTCCTCTTCTATGAAGAAGGAAAAAATAATAACAGCAACATTCCTGAGGGGCTGTAATTTTCTTCCGGCGGGTAAAAGTTGTCCATTATGGTCAGGGTCAAGGAACACATGCAACCCCGTCATCAGGGCCGCATGGTCGGCCACATCAGAACCAACCGTCACAACCAGTGGAAAGGCTCTGTCTGTTAGCACAACACACAGCCAATCACAGAGGCCCATAGGGCCTCGGTACATTTGCCCCCTAACCACGCCGCGCTCTAATTTAAGCACACATATTCCATTGAAATTACAGTATATATACCCACCCTTCCCTGCAATTTATATGATTTGCACGCTGATGGGGTGAGTTTAGACAATGCTGATGCAGTGGATACGTTTCTTTTTCTTTGTTTTGTTCAGGTCAGTGGAGCAAATAAAGGCTCCGAGACAAGTTTGTCGAGTTCACAGGAAGACAAGAAGACATAACATTCGATTCATGCGGTGATAAAATAGCAGCAGTGTCACACAGGAATGGATCACTGAACAGTAAAAGGATGTGCAGGATTAATTTGCACTTATGAGATGGCACATGAGATTGGGTGCCAAAGTATTTTATGAACGGGCATCAAGATGTGAAACTTTTCCATCCATTGTGCAACAAAACAAAAGTTTAGAGTTGTAAAAAAAAACAACAACCTGCAAAACAAAGTCTCTTTTTATTATTACAGTTACAATTTGAGTTTTAGAACAGTTTGAACTCACAATGATAGTCTATAATGATTCAGCCCAAAACATTAGATGTTCCAGGTGGTTTGTTGGATGAGAAACATAATTAAAGTACTGAAAGATGCACATGCAACATACAAGGCAAATATTAATATTATATTAGCAATGCCAGGTTGAGATAATGGTGGATAATAAAGATAGTATGAAACTTTTTTGCAAGGTTAGATTTTTTTTAACAGAAATATGCAGCAAGAATAACATTTTACAATATTTAAGTAGCAAGAGTTTTGCAAAATTAAAGCGGTTGAAACATAATAGTGAATACAGAAAAAGTGCTTTTACTATCTTTAACTGTTGTCCTATATGTTTGCTTTACTTATTGGGAAGCTCTTTTATATAAAAGCATGAGAACAGTACAAAAAAAAACAAAAAAAAAAAACACCTGGCAACATATCCGAATATCTGCTGGTCAGTCACAAGGTTCGAATGTGGGTTTTGGTACCGCAAGTATGAGCGGTGTTGGCTTGTGTTGGATGTCTCTTGGCTGCATCAACACTACAATCTACAGTGGAATTTTACAGGTGTTATGGAAATATGAGGCTCCCTCTCTACAACAACAAAAAATCACACCTATACGGTCTCAAACCTTCATAGTTGTTGTTGGACCTGAAGTTATTCTGTGTATCTGCCACTAAGACGTTGACAGAGAACACCATCAGGATCTCACAAGGGCTGTCTGCGTGTAATAGGTGCAATGAAAGACATGACAAACTGACATACACACACCTCACCTGGGAATGCCTCGAAAAATACACAATGCCGCACCACGTGGTGCATCCTAGACAGTGGCACTGGTGAGTCATCGCTGTGTGCTGGGAACCTGCAGGGTGAAATGTGTTGTGGTGTCTTGGTATTTTGACTGTCAGATCCAGACATGATCAATGGCATTTGACATTATTTTTAGAAGGCTTGTCTGTTGTGCTTTTTCATTTGTTGTTCTTCACTGTTTCCTGAAGCACGTTCCACCAGTGTTGTGTACAGAACATAATGTTTTTGCTTTTGATGCCAACGAAGATGCCAACGGTTGTACTCAAGCAGTACATGTTTCTGATGTAGGGGCGTGTTTAATATCTGTTCGCCAAAGAGAAACATATCTAAGATGCTTTATTGTTTTAGTTTTAGGATAAACAGTTGACACTAGTTAGACAGTAGAAATTAGCTAAAAGTAGGCTATCGATGAACAGAAACTGTTAGCTAAAATGCACAGATGAACAATGTTAATGCTTTGCTAAAAAAAGGAGGCTAACATTTTACTTGAAATTGTTCGCTGAAAGTAATGGATTAACATTTGAATTATTTTCCTGTTACATTTAGCTGTTTGCTGTAGTAGGCTAATGGATAAACAGTCGAAATTGTTCGCTGAAAGTAACGGATAAACATTTGAAAAAGTTAGCTGAAAGTAACGACATAACATTTGAAATAGTTAGCTAAATGACAGTTGAAATTGCTGAAAGTAGGCTAATTGGTAAACAGTTGAAATAGCTAGCTAAAAGTATAAACCGTTGAAATAGCTAGCTAAAAGTAAAGATAAACAGTTGAAATAGGTAGCTTAAAATAACAGATCAATAGTTTGCTCAGGGTAATGGTAAATGGATAAACAGTGCCAGTACAAGTTGTAGAAGCATGAATGAAACTGTTACCAAAGCAACAAAAACATTGACAGTCCACTGTATGAAAAAACATTAAATAGTATTGTATGCAGTTCATAATCCCCACATCGCAACACTATTCGAATGATGGGGTTCACAAAAAATGAACAATGACCCAGAAAACACTTGACATGACAGATTTATTGGATTTAATCCCCAGGAAAATGTCTTTATTTTGGCCTGTTGTCAATGTCTCAAGCAGGTGTTTGAGTAATGAAACATGGCCTTCGTCCCACATAAGCGCATCATACGGATGTCACGTTTACAATTCAAAAACATACTTTGTTCCATGGCGATTTTGGTCCATTCATTTACTCAGGTGCGTTGAAGGCACCACAATGCTGGGCTATCGCACAGTAAGTGCTTTTGAATAGGAATTTGTTCATTGTCACATATGATGGAGAGCCGAGGGGGCCTTGGCGTTTGAAAAGGCCATATTTGAGGGCCTCCTCTGTGAGTGTTTACTTTCAAGGACAAATGAAGCCATTGAGTCCCTGCGAGCTGTGAATGAGCTCCTTCTGCACACACAGGCTTTTTGAATGCACATCAAAACAACCTCAGCAAACCCGGGGACGAATTCCTCAGGTGTTTAATGTGAGGGCAAATAGGCGACCACTTCAATAAAATACCTCTCGGATGGAATTGCATAAGTCAGGAAAGCAAGCGCTGGCCAAACTGGGGTGAAACTCAGGGGACACCAACGGTTGAAGGTTTACCCGAAGTTTCTAAGCACTATTTAAAGAGAGGGGATTTATTGTGTTGACAGGTTTACAGCGGACATACATGCAACTGGTATGTACAGGTACAAAAACTTGATTGAGGTAACATAGAGGCCGTCGTTTCACTAGATGTTGCTCCGGCGTCCCTACCTCTAAGAAAAATTTATTCAACGAATCTTTGGAAAATATATAGAGGAAGAAGTCAAAAAAACTCTGCCACAAGTCTATTTTTACATGCTGTCTTTGTGAGGTTGAAAAGACAATAACAAGTTGAGCCCTGCGAAGGCCATCCTATTTTAATTATATTGTACCAAAGCTCCCCTCGCCCCATCGCCCTCCCCTTTCCGCAAACCCCTTCCCTTCACAAACACACAACACGGCATCACATTACACGCTAACATCTCCCGCACCATGTAATTATACAATCGGCAGAAAACATTTATTTTTAGGGTCAGTAAATGTTTGACTTTGGCTTGTGTGTGCGAAGGCTGAGAGAACAGGCAGGGGTATTTCACTATAAAAAATTTTAACAACGCAGGCTTCATTGTCCAGTTTGGGGAATTTTATGATCTTGTAGGCGTTTACTCGAGTTGAAAGCCATTGGCGTTCCAGCATCGTCGAGGAGAAGACGCGGAGCACACAGTGTCCTCATTATAACAGGTGTAACTAGTTAAAAGTACTTTGCTTACTGTAATGGGTGGATTCTCAAGGGAACACTGCTGAAATTACATGTATTAATTAGAGATTTAATAGACATAATTAGGTTTTATTGATCTGTACAGGAATTCCTACGGTACAATAAGTGTCGCATTATGGCCTGTAACCTACATGAACAACAACTGATATACTCATATATCGGGATGCCAAGTCAGGTCTCTTCAACTTTCATTTTTGTTGAGTCAGAAATGTGTTGCCATATTGGTTGCTTGCTGTCTTTCTCTGTTGGATATGCAAAAAGTTTGAATGTGTCGTGAAAAAATAAATACCCAGCAGCATCATTTTTTTTAACGGCAATTTCTTGAAATGCTTAATCGTCCATTTTACTATTTTGCTTCAGTTTTAATGGAGCGCTGGATAGAAAGTGAGTTTTGAAAGCCAGAAGGCCAGAGGCTGGCGAATTCAACTGTGAGTCACTGACATTAGCTGACAACTGGATCAAAGCCTAACATATTTAATACTCTGGCCGTTTTGTGCTTCAGGGAAAGTAAAGTCTTGGATCTTTAATATGAGTAATTACATGAGTGTGGTGAGGATAATGGGAATATTTTGGGCCGTCCCTCCTTTAACAGATACTGTACATTCTGTTCAGCGCTGCAACAATGAAGGAAGGCAAGGTCATTGATATTTTTCAAGGTGAAGACGAGGTAATATGCACACCTTTTCATTCCCTTTTTTTTCAGTAACTAAAAGTAACTTGTGCTTTAACCCCCCTAAAAGGGTAAACCTGGTGATATTCTAGATTTTGTCAACAAATCCCATGAAAAGACCTCCTGCTGGCAAACACTAGCATGTACCATCTGTATTCATCTGTGCCATATGCCTCCAATGTTGTCAAATGATTAAAAACTCAAAGCAGAGACTGATGTAGAGAGGTATATATAAAAGCTTAGATAAAGAGTGTATTAAACAAAAGAGCAGGCAGTGGAGGCAGTAAGCTAGCTGGCTCAGTGAAATAATCACGACACAAGGAAAAACTCAGGCACTGCAGACACTAAGACTGGCACACAGGACACCTGAGCCCCATGAACAAACACAGGTAAGCACAAACAACACAGCGATGAACCATTTCTGTCCAAAAACACTGCGCAAACGCACACACAGCACTACCCAACACAGCAGAAGAGGCAGCGGCGTGAAGACCAGGCTTTTATAGTCAGGTTGATGATCTGAGTGGAAGCAGGTGTGCATCGTCTGCTGCTGCATGAGAAGCCATGCCCCCCCCCACCGCCACACACAAGCCCTGCAGGAGGAAGAGAACACAAAGGGGGAGGGGGAGGGAGAAACAAGCACAAAAAAACTACAACAAAACCAGAACCAGCACACTATGTGCCCCCCTGCTGTAATGGATTTGATTTATCATTATCTAAAGACATTTTGTTGCACAAGCAAGATGCTGTAAGCAGGGGCGTTCCTAGCTTGTACGGGGCCCTGGGCCTAACCCTAACTTAATGAGTCACATCCAGTTGACTTGGTTAATTCCATTACTATGTTTGTGCTTCACATTTGGCTCATGGTCACTTAATAATTTATGAGTAATTTTTAATTTTTTAATTTTAAAATGTTTACTCTTCGAGAGAGAGAGAGAGAGAGAGAGAGAGAGAGTCCTTTTGCTCATCACTGGTAGAAAAACGAACAAGACTGCACACGGCTTGTGCTTTTATTTATTAGTCATCGTAAGTTCATCACGGAGGTATTTTGATGTGAAACGGGACACAGAATAAGAAGGGATAATTGCTGCTATGCTGTGACTTGTCTGTTTTATGTATTGCCGTCCATCTTCTGAGGGCAGACGTGTATTTGTGGCTCCACTCATTTGACAACTAACTGTTCAGGGTGGGATCAGTCCCGATGGCCTCGGTGCCAGTGTTACACTGTTGGGTAATTAGCACATGTTTCATCCGTGAAGTTCATGTGACCTGCAGGGGCTGCAGTCAGTTTCCACCTCGCTTTTGTTTTCCGAGCCGCACGATCACCCAGAGAGTGCTGTTTGCAAAAGTCGAGGCCTTATCACGGTTTTAGAATAAATATAACATTTGCTGTAGAAGTTATTGAATGTGGTGCCGTGCCAGTTCGTAATCTAATCTACAGCAGGACGAGATTGAAGCCATGCCAAGTGGTTTTATAACGCAGCGGAGAAATGATCCGCAGGTCTCCTCATGTGGTTTATCTAATTTTACAGGTTTCCCATTGTCAGATAAAATTACTGGAACAGATTCAGGTTTTGTTTTTACCAAATTAAATTAATGAATTAATTTGATTCATTTGGGAGAAAATGGGTTTGTTGCTTTATGATTGTAAATGTAATGAGAAATACAGTCAAAGGTTATATTATCCTGTCAGCCAGGGACCTAAGTACCATATCAAAAATTACAAATGGAAAAAAAATAAAAAAAACTTGGGTGTTTTGGATGGATTTTTCTTTCAAATGATTTAAAATGCGTCTTGGCTGAATTCTGTTATCGTGGGGTGAATGGAGTTCGATGGGGCGACAACAAACGGCACACCCATGGTTGCGGTTGCGGTGACTCATACTCGAGCAAAAATCGAGCTGCGGGTGCTATGGTATGGTGTGTTCACACTCATATCTCCTCTCAAGATTAATTACGCACAGAATAAATACCTTTCGAAATGATTCGTTGCCTAGCATCTTAAAATGTCACGAAACATTTGCAGCATTTTGAAACAGAAAACATGCACTGTATACATCATTAAAATGTCAACATTTAGTCTCTGTTTTAGTTGGGTTATGGTTTAGGGTTATGGGTTAGGGTTTAGAGGTAAGGGTTTAGGGGTTATGGTTATGGTTTAGGGTTTCAAGGTAAGGGTTTAGGGGTTATGGTTTAGGGTTACGGGTTAGGGTTTAGAGGTAAGGGTTTAGGGGTTATGGTTATGGTTTAGGGTTTCAAGGTAAGGGTGTAGGGGTTATGGTTTAGGGTTATGGGTTAGGGTTTAGAGGTAAGGGTTTAGGGGTTATGGTTATGGTTTAGGGTCTCAAGGTAAGGGTTTAGGGGTTATGGTTATGGTTTAGGGTTTCCAACAAAAAAACATCAAAATATCAATGTAAATTCTAGACAGGTTTGGCACTTGAAACCGAAACTAATACCAAAAGGAGTACTTTCGAAAATGTCTGTCAGACAACTCTTTATGATACAAACCTGTTAATCTTTTAAATTTGATTAGCATGCTTTATTAAGCACTATTGCGTCGCTGCTGCTTCATTTGAGGCCCGTTTTCTTTCTAGACTGTTGATTCCTTCGTGTAACCTGAGACCTTCAGGCAGAGAAGTCCTGACTTTTCGTCTTTCAAGGTTAAAGACCAAAGGTGACCTGCCTTTTGGTGTTGGAAAGACCTGCCTGAGGAGCTCCAGCTGGACAACACTAATCTAACTCATGGAGTATCTTTTTTAATAAACTTTGCCTCCAATGTTCCTTATCTCTTTTATTGTTTATAATAGTTCCTTTCCATCCTCTTAAGCGTCAAAGGCTGATAGAAAGGCCTTTAAAGAATCTAATAGAGACTAATCGAAGGAAGTCGCTGCTGGATGAGTCAAGTTAAAGCAATATCCTGCTCATTTCGAGTTTAGCTGGACGTTAATCAGCCTCAGATGAGCAATCACTGGAATATGCCAAGAAACAATCCTCATTGGAAATCCCAAGAAGAAGATCCCAAAGAAGAAAGTGACATAGTTTATAAGCAGGAGTTTATTCAGAAGTCCCTGGGTTAACATGAACACATTACCCAACCTGTGCTCAATACCAATTGCTACCTGACAAAACATCTGTGTTTCATATTGCCTGAATTAGTTTTTCTAACAGCAGAAATGAGATTTACTTCTATTGTCATTCTTGATTAGTTTGGAGACAGAGGGACCTCAGGGCTACGGATTCGTTACCTGCAGTTAGTGTTTAGTGTTGATGGGAGGAGGGAGGAGGGGGGACACTTTACCCGAGATGCTATCAGATGACGGAGTATTTACCTCCATTGGTGTTTTCTGTAATTAAAGAGGTTGCCTTTACTCAACACTGTGACCACTAATCACTTCAACAACTGTTGTCCTCCTGTGGCCTTTCATGGATCTCCTGTAGCTCAGAACGTGGAGCTACACAATGACTTTCTGGCAAATTCGATCACATTTATTAATACGAACCTCTGATATCAGATGATATCTCTGCTGCTAATTACGAGATGAATCACTCGTCTTTCTCCCGATGTGTTTTTTGAATGACGTCTTTGAAATATGACACCCGCACAAAATCTGCAGCCCGCGGGAACGCCATGCCTAAAGGAAACCACTCAGAAGCCTTGACTGTGTTAAGCTGGACAGCTTATCTACAACACATCTCCAGGGCTGCTTAAAAAGTCTGCAATTACAGGTTGTCACAAAGAAAGAGATGATGAGTTAAGCTGGGCTGCTGGAACGGCACGGGCTCATTTGAAAGGTTACAATTTACATCAAACATTGTCCCGGTGCTTTATCCTTTTTCTATCCATAAGTCAAGAATTTGGTTACGTGTCGTTTTTTTGTTGTTGTTTTTTCTCTGTGAGGTTTGATAAACAACACATGTTAGAAGTGCAGAGCAATAGGACTTTAGGATTAAGCCCTCCAGCTTCAAATGTTGTAAACAGAAAACAGTGATGACGGCAAAACAAATAAGTGTCTGTGTCAGCTTGTTTTTGGTCGCAGTCAGAAAAACATATTGGCAATCGCATGGAAAGGGGTTTTTGTCTGAAGAACACAGAGAATTAAATAAAAGCCTACGTAAAAAGTTTTAAATTAGACAAATAAACATAGTAGATCTCAAAAAAGCTGGACCAATATTGCTGCACCCTTGTCTTTGTCGTTTGGAGGTACTTAGCTCTTCGCTTTCTTTACCAGAAATAGAAACATATTGTGAATTTGTTGGCCGATATTGAATTGGAACATAAAAAAGTATTATTGGACTACTTTCTTTCAATCATCAGGTTGGATTAGCAATGTAATACCTCAAAGAAGGTGCTCACTGAGAAGCTTAGAATATCAGGAAACATGACCTCAGTCCTGCTGAGGACAATAATATCTGGGACGGCAATGAATTTTGTATTCAGCAATGTGATATCGCCACAGCGAGTCACGTGATGTCATTTCCTTTGGGCGTTCGGTTTAGCAGGGGTTGTGGGAGATTATAGGTTCTTCCGATGTGCTTCCTCTCCCTCTGAAGAAGAACCCGTGCTCCCCTTCTAATTTGCCTCCGCCTGCCATTTGCTTTGTGCACAGATTGGAGCCTTTGAAGTGGTGACGCTGTCTTGCATATAATGTAAATGTGGGTGTGCGTGCGTGTGCGTGCACGCTAAATCGCCCACACTGGTGTGGTAGTACAAAATATAACAGTTCAACAAAAGCTGGGTTTCCTGCCGTCCTCATTCCCATGTAACACAATGCAGTTGAACAATACAAGCGGCTTCAGTAACTGTCACCATCCACCGAGATTCACTGAGAGCTTCGGTTACACATCCCTCCAGTGACTCCGCTGAAGAGGTAACGTCGGGTCTATCTGCGTGACTGTCCGGATCAGGTTGCATTGGACAGGATTGTGTTTCCAAATGCTGCTTTATATAGGTTTTTTTTGTCTACATTTGGAAATATAGTTCTCCGTGTCGAATACAAGAAATATATATAAAAAATCCAAGATAACTTTTATTTCAGGCTGATGGTGTGCTTTTTTAAATGGCATGCAATCTCATTGAAGAGGCACTTTTGTCATATTCAGGGTTTTACTTCCAGTCGTTGGAGATAGTGGACACTGCTCATGCCCTATAACGCTGAGATCAGTAGCCTTGAATATGCAATGTAAACTCCAAATATCAGCCATCAGTTCCCCCCACACAAAGTTTTTCTTTCGTCTTCTCTAGGGGGTGGCTGTTAGTGGCTGGTTCGGCTCCGCTGACAGACGTTAAAACGTTCCTTGATCAGATAGCAGCCGAGCCTTTGATTAGCTAGGCGAAACAATGGCTCCGCGACGAGCGCAAGAGAAGAATCACAACACGGGGCCGGCGGAGAGAGAACGAGGGCAGATATTGATTTGAAGGTTTAATTACAGCATCCTGCAGGAACAACGCGGAGTCCAAACATGAACGCGGCGCATTCCTTTCTCCTGAATGTTCCTGAGTGCATTCGAATGGGGAATTACATGCGTGCATTGACGAGTGCGGTGTTTATTTGAATATTGCTAACACTTTGCGACAGTATGCTGATGCTCATTAAAGCTAAATAGGGTCGTCTATTGTGAGAGAGAGAGAGAGAGAGAGAGAGAGAGAGAGAGAGAGAGAGAGACTGATGGGGGTGAAAACAATACCAGTGTCGCAGCAAACTGATTTCAATTGGACATGGGCTGAGATATCAGGAAAAACATGAAAATTGGTTGTTTAAACAACAGTAAAATCAAACAAGAGTCACCTTTAGCTCCTTAATTCTGTTTTCGGATTGATGCTACAGCACAGTAGTTATTATTTCAATCATGTGTGATGTTGAAGTGCCATTCTATTTGGGGTAGCAGAGTCCTTCGGGGTCTTCCGGTGCCCTGGTGGACTCCATTCAGCAGGTTATCAAGACCTCACAGGAGTAGCTGGCAGCCCAGTGCCCACACAGCCAATTCCCAAGCACTATGCAAGACAATATTAAAAGAGGCCCCTCACAATACAAGTGGGCCCTCACAATGCAGGGTCCCCCATTAACAATGAGGGCAGACTAAAGACTGAAGCAGCAATCAATGCAGGGCTGCCAATGAGGCAGACTAGGGCTTTGCAGACGTCTGGGCTGGGGATTTAACCAGAGGCCTCAGGCCGTCCTACCTGACTGCAGGCAACCTGAGACACGGAGTGGAGGGAGGGGGAGGGGTGGAGACATGAATGAAAAAAAAATCCAAGTTTCAAGAAGTACTGGTGATTTGCTGAGCATTTAGGGGAAACATTTTTTCTGTGTTTTCAGTGTTTCTGGTCATCACATCCAGATTTTTCCAGCAGCTACGATGGGCAGCAGAACATTTGAGTCATGTTTCATGTCAGTTCTTTCAGTGGCATCATTTTTTTTTTACCTGATGCTTTTCTGAAATTCAAAGCATCAGTGTTCTCTCCCGCATCGAGACAAAGGTCCATCCCACAAGCATCCTTGCTAACGGCCTGTAGCACCGCTGAGGGCATGGATGGATTAATGGGCACTGAAGGAGCCAGAGGGCCCCACCTAACCCAGAGCCTCTGTTTAAAATTACCCTTATTATCATTTCTTCTTGAAAGGTCAAAGACTAGTCAGAACCATGAAGTCCTTTAATATTGATTACGTGCCAGATTATATTTCAGATGGAGTACAGTATAGGACATTTGCAGTGCACGCTTTTATTTTTATATGTAATTTAGATATTTTAATGTCATCTGTAATGCTTTGTTCACTGTATTATTTCCATCACCCTATAAGAGAGAGAGGTTTATTAATAATAATAATAATAATAATAATAATAATAATAATAATAATAATAATAATAATAATAATAATAATAATAACAATATTAATTAAGAAGAAGAAGAATAAGAATAATTAAGAAGAAGAAGAAGAAGAAGAAGAAAGTTAGTTGAGTGTCTGAGTCTTTTGTTTTGAAAATCCGTGATCAGCTCTCAAAGCCAAAACCCAATAATTCAACCCAGAGAAGCACAATTGATCCATATACACATAATATATATACACAATTTAGACACTTCACTTTGCATGATAACTTCTGATTCCAGCCAAAAACTCTCCCAGCTCAAATTGGAATAAAAAAAAGAAGAAAAAAGAAATCCAAACAAACGGTAAAAGTGCTCGCATGTGTGTGTCGTTGCAGGCTGTGTTTGTGTGTTTGTGTGTGTGTGTGCGTGCTTGTGACACGGCGCATAAATATTTACCATCTCTAACCAAATGAGTGTGCTGATGTGGATTTAAAAGCTAACATTACGGAGGATGAAATAATGAGCTTGTGGTTTTCAGGGAGCTGGAGGGGAACACGCTTGGACAAATAGGGATGGTGAGTAAATGGGCCCTTTGTTGAGCTCTGTGATACTTCTCGCGCTGCACAAACAGAAAGGAGGTGTCGGAGGTGATTAGGAAAACAAATGTCAAGTTCTTTCACTCTGCTATCAGCTCTTTTCAGCGCAATCCTGCACAGGTGCATGCCGTGTGTGAGTGTGTGTGAAGCACGCCCAACTGAATCTGCTGATAGGCAGGTTTGACTTGATGTGACCTTAATCCATCAAATCTTACACTCCACGTCTAAAAATAAATCTTGGCAGAATCACCCTTTACACTTCAGAAATGCGTTTTCCAACAGCTGCCCTCGAAGCTCTCTCACTTTAGTCCTTTATTAAAATAAAAGCCAACGAGCTAACAAGCTGAAGGATCCCAAGCTTCCTCCACAAAGAGTTGCATAAAACAGAACATAAAACTCACATGCACTCTGAAAAGTTTGAGGACCGTAAGGGATTTTATGTGGTTTGCCTGTGAGGAAAATCAAACCCATAACTGGCCTTTCCTGCATGCTCCTTATAAATGGTAAATAATTACAAAGTAATAGGCAGATGCAGCACAGAAAGCGCTTTGTTGAACGGACAGTCAAAACGCAGTCAGCGCTCTTTTATTTCTCTCTCTCTCTGTCAACAGAAGCACATATTTACTTTATGGCGTGCTCATTAAAATACTTGCTGAGTTTCAGGTAACGTTTTAACGGGGATGTCGCGCTCGAGCTGCTCCTCTGTACATCATTTTATTACAGTTTTATTGCCCTGAGATGTAAACAGAGAGGGAAAACAAACACTCTCTCAAACGCTTTGTCTCCTGTGTGTACCTCCAAGAGGAAATATTATAATTCTGCCGCTGATCTTACATGAAGGTTACAAAATCAAACTGTATTTTTTTCAGTTTAAGTTCACTATAAATCCTATAAATCACTGTTTTTAACAGTTTAGGTTTGCAGATGTGCCAGTTGGGATATGAATAACAGGAAATTGGCAACAAATACAATAAAAACGGTTCTTGTAATGTGGTGATATAAATAGAGTCTGTTGTTTTGTATTGTGGTGTAAGATGTAGATTATGTATTGCGAATAAAAAAAACCCAAAAGAAACTTGAGTCAAAAATATGCAGGCGTACAGACAGACTCCCCAAAAGCCTCTTATGTAATGAATAAGAATACATAAATCTATAGCTCTTAATGTGAGAACCACCGAGGGTGTGGTTAAAGATGAGACCTGAGCGGACATGTAAACATGCACATGGAATGTAGTAATAGCTTTTTATAAGCCCGTTCAACACAAAACACACCTACGCTGTTACATGGCTACAAAAACATGTCCAACGTTGATTTATAGCTATTACCGAAACAACAAGGTCTCCGATAGAAACCTCGCTATCGCACCAAGCTATGTACATAACGTATGGTTTTAACATTACTCACTTTGAAAAATTAAAACCCAAGCGATCAAGTTCAACCCCTCGACAGTGATGAATCAGCTTCACCTTATCAATAGATATAAAGATAAGTTCGAAAATGAAAAAGCAAATCCCTGCGAAGGGATTGTGAACGCCCAATGCTTTGCAAACAGTTTTGACATCCTTTGAACTCTGCATTTACCTTGAACGATAGCAGGGATTTTATCAGTTTGCGAGAGAAGAGCAAAGAAAAGCTCGCTGATTTCCTTGAAAAGCACGAGAGGGGAAGAAAACAGGGGCTTGATGAATCACAGGCTGAACTGTATGTCTGATTTTCTCTCCATTCCTTGTTCTTCTTCTCCTTCTTTGCTGCTTCTCTCTTGGTTATCATCTAGATTCTCTCTTTGTGTGGCATTTTGGAGGTTTTCGCCATTCCAGTTTGGACCATTTGGATTTGTGACACCGAATCAGATCCAAACAAGATAGAAACCCTAGTGTTAATCAGCGTTTTACATGAAGCAGCATGAGAAACAGCCAACTTGACTCATATTTGGAGTGACTCCACAGTTCTGTCAAAAATGAATGGGACAATGGAGATGAGATGTGTTTAAAAATGAATGAGTGAAATAAAAAGCATTGATGTGTCATTTTATGCTGGCTTATGTACAGAATATTTCTTTAAAAAAATAGTTGCGTCATTGCTTTGATCACTCTGCATGTGTCTTGTTGAAACACACATTTTCTAAATGGGTCGAGTGAGAATAAAAGGAGCCACATTCGAATACAGGATGTCAATCAATCACAAGAAACAATTAAAGAGAAGTTTTAACGGTTGTTAACTATCATTGAGATCATTTTGAAGCAACAAAAGGATCTAAATGATTTTTTTTTTTTATGGCTGGAAATTCATGCTAAATGCCAAATATCACACCAGAATGGAGCTTTTTCCACAGTGAAAAGCCCCAAAAAAGCCTGTATTTAACATAACAGATAAACAAACCCAGCAATTGCACTGATTCCATGTCTGAAAGGGGCTAATCTATATGGCTTTTCTGCTTCCATTAACCCTCTCTCTCTCTCTCTCTCCTCTCTCTCTCTCTCTCTCTCTCTCTCTCTCTCTGTCGTGTCCCTGTCACCTCCCTGTCGTCACCTCTGGGGTCAGACCCGGGGCGATCCGTTGTCTCCAGGTGAGAGGGGAATCCTCCTCGTACTCATGTTTATCACGCCGCTGCTGAGGAGCTGCTGAGTGAGGTCAGCGTAAACCAGGATTAACCCGTCCCACTTTCTGGTTGACCAGAAGGTCAGAGGGAACTCGTCTGCCTCTCACTCACTCTCTTGTTTTCACTTCTTTTGTCTGGAGGAGCATCCGAAATATTTCAATCATTTAAAGGGGCTTGTCTTCGCCGAGAGGTCGGCCTGTGTTGTCGGGGATGAGATCTCAATGGTTCACTCATGCAGGTAGCAGGTGAAACAGGAGACGTCAGGGGTCCGATTGCATTCCCAAATTGCCAGAATATTTAAAAAAAAATGACTTCACTAATAATTCCATTGGTCAAGAGTTACATGTCATCATGTCGACATCATATCATGTTTTGTTTTTGTCCACAAACATACATTTCTTTCTCAACAGTTACTTTCACATTATATATATTACATATTATATCAATTTGGAAGATACTTTTGTCTAAAGCATCCCACAGGAGCCATTTGAAGTTCAGTATTCCCCGAATCACTGAATTTCAGTCAATAACTGACCAACTAATGTGGATTTAGAGTCAAGCTGCCAAAACATCTGCTTATCGCGCTTATGGAAAGGAAGATTTAGATGGATGACAGCCAACGTGAATCCTGCATTAATTCCTCCCAACAGGAAAGATAACTGACTGAATGCCAAGCGTGCGTCAGCATTAACATTAGGGATGGGTATCGAAAACCAGTTCTTGTTGAGAACCGGATCCCAGTGTTTTGATTCCTTGGTATCATTTGCCAGTTTTGCAAACGATTCCCTCATCGATTCCATTGGACGCGAATGACGTACGTTGTGTAGCTTACGCGAGATACGCAACGTGCGTGCCGACGTCCAGTCCAGTGCAGCCGGCAGTAAACATGGCACCCAAGCTGTACAAACGCTCGAAAGTGTGGTTACGTTTTACGAGAAAGGATGACAACAGGGCAACTTGCAATACTTGCAAAGTGGATATTTCATCAACGGGAGGAAATAATACCAATATGCAGAAACATTTGCGCACACAGCATGCGATCACTTTGAATGAATGTCGCGTTTTCGATCCGCTCCGGAGTGATTCTCAACCCAGCAGCAGCAACGTTAGCATGTCCTCGGCTGTTAATACTGCAGATAACAACACTGCCTATCATGTTAGCGTCATTTGCCTCATTGTAAAACCTGCTATCACTAACAGACCTCACTGTTGGGTTTGTACTGTAAGGTCATCATGTTACTTCTAAACTGAACTAAAGTTGATGCTAATTAACCTGTCTCTTCTCCTTTTTTTCCAAATGAGAATCGATAAAGAACCGAATCGTTTAGCAGAAACGAAAATGGAATTGGAATCGCAAAACTCTTATCAATTCCCATCCCTAATTAACATATCTGTCATAGTTTGCCTTCCAAGAAACTGAACTGTGTCATACGTTACTGCCAGACACATGAGATGCGGCCAATTACCGCATCAGGTCAGGCGCATAAATCCATCTGTGATGAACCATGCAATTGGGAAATACGATGTGGGCACCAAAGGTCCCCGTGACACTTCTTAGTGTCCTGAACTTGGTCTGAGGACAACTCCAGGACTCCCTGCGGCACTGTGACCTCCCAGGCGGTGTTTGCTCTCCAGGCGCAGCACGACATGTTTTCACTGTGGATCCTGGGCTCATAAAACACAGTAATGAGAGGGCATCCTTCAGCAGAGTGCAGCTATCAGTCAGTCTGTTTAGTCATTTTATGTTTATGGCCATTTTTTTCCCCCTGTCGCTATAAAACCCTGTTGCTGAAGTGGCTAGGCTGACTGAAGGAGCAGAGATAAAGACACCTATAATGTCTTCGTATCAGCGCTGAGGTTAAAGCTGTCTCCATCGGGGCTGTAACCCTTGGTCGGGCGCCGATATGGCTTTCGCCCACGCGTTTCCGGATCCAAGAAATGTGTGTGTGTGCTTATGTTGAAAATATGCTACTCTGGCATTCTTGAGTGACACACAAGTTGCAGATTTCAAGGGAAAGAGAGATCGAGATGTTCCGATGCAAAAACCACAGACGGGAATACCTTACAAAAGCTCAAGTCAAACAGATACTCCACTTAAGGCATGAGAAAAGATCGGCAGTCCAGGTCCCATCCATCAAACCCTGCGATGACTCAGCTTGGGCAAACAACATTGTCTGGCGTGACTCATCGCCACTGACACATGGGTATCCAGAACACGTGGATGGGCACACGGCGGGCAAGCCTGGGCAAAGGGCTGCATCCAGCCTGACAGCCGTGTACACCTGGTTCAAACCCTCTCACAGCAGGCCATCCTCTACACCCAACCACCACAGTGTCAGTGCACGTGTGTTTTTGTTGGGGTTTTTTTTTCTTCTTGGCTCTATTGTGCGTCCGGATTGGTCCATTACCTGCAGTAGGATCCTGGTCCTCCACCTTGCTCACATGGCCATATACGCATGTGATTAACAGCCCCAGTGCAAACAGCAACAATGCCGCTGTGAGTCACAGAGTAGACCTGCCAGTTTGTCTTCGGTAGTTAACAGCTCCCATCCAAACACCTAACAGTTATTCCTGACTTCAACGTGACAAATGTGTCAAACTGAACGCTAACAAAACATCAACATTCATAGATTTCTAGCATTTGACTCAGAGTTTCAAGTTGACTTTCTAAGAGCAAATGCGCACACACACACACACACACACACACACACACACACACACACACACACACACACACACACACACACACCTCACACACCTGTTAAACTGGCAGTTATGCAGGCTTTGCATATCCTGTCTTCCTTTTCAAACAGGATTTAAAGATTAATAAATCACAGTGAACAAAGGAGTGAACATCTTCTGCAAGCTGATATAAACCCCGAGCGCTGCAGTGCACAATGCATGTATATTTATTCGCCGTTTTCCAGGAACTAGAGTGTATAGAGCCGTGACTCCAGCCAGCCGCGGTATTTATAAGGTTACTGTAAGGCTCGGTTCATCGGTTTGGTTCAGGGTGCTCCCACAGAGTGAAACAGGGACATAACCTGACATGAGACGGGCCTCCGTGCCAACGATGAATGACTCTAGAACATTCAGTACTCCTGGCTGAGGCTCTTTGTTGTACTACCGTGTGTGTGTGTGCCCATACAGCTGGTAATTCGTTTGGTGGAATGTGGCAATTCCTGCTGATGCCTTCAGGGAAATAATAAGAAAACACCTGCCCAACTTTCCCAGTCTTTTAAGACAAGGCATACATGATTATGGGTTTTCGGCTAAAACAAAAATCTGCTGTGAGGTGATTTTATTTGTCTTCTGTGTAAATTCTTGCTTCCAGAATGTTCCTGAATCAAATTAATTAAAACAAATACAAATATGGCACATTTTCTGAGACTGTAACCTTATCTGCGAAACATTCATCATAGTCGACCATTTGTCTGGATATTTTAAAGCGTAAAGTTTGCGCAGGTTGCATGAATGCATACAGATGCAGAAACGTTAGCAGTGACACCCTTAGCACAGCTGCTCCGTGTCAAAGCCATGCTGGAAATAAGGTATGGAGAGCCAAGAATCTGTTGTAGTTAAGTTATGAAATGTATGAGACTGATAAAGGGAAACCCTAATCAAAAACACATGTCATACTACAATTGAACCTAAATAAACCAGCTGCCAGTGACATCTGCAACGAGAACTCGCAAACCAAAGGAATCTGACAGGTTGACTGGAAATGTTTCGCGATCAGTTATGATTTTTTTGGCCTTGATAACCCTCATTCAGTGTACATTTGTCATCTGCCATTGCATTTTCCGCAGAGAAATCCACCCGACCGTTACTTGAAAGCGCGGCCGCGGGTCACGACCTCCGCCTGTGGTCACTCGGGGTCTGAGGATGGAGGCGAGGTCCCTGGGGTCCCGATGTGGCCGCTCACTACGCCGGACACCACAGCTCAGAGGTCTCTAGCAGAGAATAGGATACGTTTTTTCTTTTTCTTTCCCTTTTTCCGTTTTTTTTTTTCTCCAGGGTCGCGTAAACACCAGCTCCAGACCTGAGTGGGATCAAAGTGCTCATTAAAGAAGCCCACAACCCTGAGAAATGGCAGACCAAATAGCAGCCCATGGTGGCGGGCAAAAACTAAATTTGGAACAAGGGCATGCATTCATTTCCCAGGAATGGGGTGTCTTAGGCAATTGCCATTGAGCAACGACAGTGTTTTAAACAGTCGTTTTTTTTTTTTTTTAAAGCTACAGTAACAAGTGTTGGAGTTTTGATGCAGAAAACAGAGGAAGATTTGTTCTGGACAGATACAAACGGTCATCTCTGATGCATTAAAAGTGAAATCAGTGGACCGACTGTCGATTCTGAACTTTGACTGACCCTGAAAAAGAAAATGTCACACGTTCTGAAAATAGAGTGAATATGCAAATGCATCACAAAGATCTTTCATGTATGCGTTGCACCAAACTTTCTGCACTATGTAAAGGAAATTAATAGCTTTCATTCAGATCATTAAAAATTAAAAACCAATCTCCTGCCAGCTATTCATTACGCAGAGTCGGTTCAGCTCATGCATGATCAACAAGTCTATAAACAGGTGACCAAAGCTCCAGTTAAAATAACATGCACATACACAAGAAAGAAAATGTGCATTACGTCCCATTTTCATTCCACGGAGGTGTCATAGTTTCTGCTCATTTAACGGTTTCCGCCAGCTGGGCTGAAACGGTGGAAATGCAGTGTTGGTGTGAAACACACTGAGGCATCTGTTAGGCGGCCGAACACAGGAGTGCAATTCACAGTTGGCCACTGATTCAAATCAGTGTTTTTTTTCTTTTCGAGGTTATGAGTATGAGTAGAATCAAACAGTCTTTTTCTGTCGACTGGCAAGATAGAGCAAAAACACCTTTCATGTGGCTTC
This sequence comes from Eutrigla gurnardus, assembly GCF_963514095.1. Taxonomy (NCBI): domain Eukaryota; kingdom Metazoa; phylum Chordata; class Actinopteri; order Perciformes; family Triglidae; genus Eutrigla; species Eutrigla gurnardus. The sequence goes on from NC_139918.1 coordinate 22,514,793, forward strand.
TGAGTGAAAGCAAAAACACAAAAGCACAAATACGCATCAGCACTCGCAGGCTTCGTAAAAAAAAAGGCTCAATCAGAGAATTGTTAACGTTCATGGAGGGGACAATGGCTCCAACAGTTACTGACTGTAAATCAGAGCGGGGCCTTGTGTAAACAGAGGGGACGAAACAATCTGGAATCATCTGTTGATTCAGATTTCTATTTGAGTCTTTGTGATTATGGCTTTCCCACCGTCGCTCTATGATTATAGGCCTGCTCCCTTTCGGCAGTAAGGTTCACGTTACAAGTGTGGTTATCGACATGTGTGCGAGAGCGAGTGAGAACGTGTGAGAGTGAGTGTATGTGACGGCCGGCGGAGGACCTGCAGGCCGAGCGTGCCTGTGGTCGACCTGTTACACTGAACGTCCACTGTGGAGGCTTGATGATCAGGATTAATGTCTCTGGTGACGCGGTGGGACGCATGAGAGTATTGATGACAGGCATGTCTGAATATTATAAAATAACAATACATTTACACAAAGAACACTTAAGTCAAATTGTGTTGTTTGCTTATTTTATTCCATGCAGTTTTCTTCTCATGACATTTCAGAGGGTAGTAGTGTGACCTCTACCCTACCAGATTTATGTGACAGCAATAGTTTTATTGATCCATTTATGTTGGATGATGCATGGATTCTATGATACATCAATGATCTCCTCCTTGATGGGTATCAGAATGTTTCAACCTGGACCCTATTTTCTCATGTTTTTGTCTTCTAGGGGACTAATTTTGAGTTTTTGAAGTTGGTCTAGTATTGAGTGACAGCAGCTGCTAAACAAGCTGCAATTTCATCACCAAGGCAATTCCTCACCATCAGCGTGGGTCCACTAGGTGCTTTTTTTTTGTGTTTTTTATGCCACTGACAGGATCAGATTGTTATTGCAAGTGTCTGACAACATTATGGAAAGGACCCTTCAGAAAAATGAGACATTTGTCTTGATTGTGTCATTTCACAACACTAAGCTAAGGGTGGAAAGAACACCCAGCGTTCCGGTTGAAAAATAATGAAGTGACCCTGTAACCCTGTGTGTGTGTGTGTGTGTGTGTGTGTGTGTGTGTGTGTGTGTGTGTGTGTGTGTGTGTGTGTGTGTGTGTGTGTGTGTAGCAATCTGCATAATTCATTTTTTACTTTTTCTTAGGCCTACCATTTTTCGTGGATTTGGTTAAAAGTAAAAATACACGACTGAAACACATTCACTCACTCACTAAGTGACTTTGGGACACTTATCGACCTGTCACAGATGGTGGTGTGTCACACAAATGTCATTTTCCATTCTGTTATTAAATGTGAATTTGCATTGGAGGATTCTGTGTCAGAAAGTAGTACTTTATAAAAAAAATCTTTGCTTGAATTAAGTATCTGGATATATCTTCTCCTGGCTGTTTTTTGTGAACAAATGCAGCCAACCTAGGAATTTTTGGGGCAAAATCCTGTTTCCTGAGTCAAATTGGAAGACTTGAGGAGAAACGCAAGCATGCAGCTTTTAAGGTAAAACCACATTTCGACTGCGGAATTTGAATTCTCCTGAGAAGTCATCAGTCAAACAGAGGACAGGACTGAGTTGTAGTTTCTTTAAGCTCAAGAGACAGCGCCAACAGTCCCACATTTTAAGTGTAGATAGAGATATTCCCTGATGAAGCTTAGACAGGCCTAACCCCGAATGATGAATTAGGCTATTCACCTCTCCCAAATCCACACAGACCTCTGTGTGTTTTGTCACATGAAAACACAAGGTTGCCTCTTGTACCCCAGGCCCAAGTATGTAAAAACAGAGGAAATAGCTGAAAGAAAAGGTGTCATTTTTCTTCAACTGAAAGAGTGCACACGTGTGTGTGTGTGCGACTCAGAGAGAGGGTGAGTGAGAAAAAGTGAGAGCGCCTGCATGCGTGAGAAGCACATGGAGGGAAAGTGAGAGCGTGAAGGGAGAAAGAGAAACCGGCCTCTAATTCGCTGATCTCAGCTGATTACATTTTCCCGTCCAGACGGTAGACATTCCTCCAACCTGTGGCCGCAACCGTCGGGCCCCTCGGTTTTTAACTCCGCAGCAGAGTCCCATTAGAGTTAAACAAGCCTGAGTCTATGCAGGCCAGAGGAACAGGTGGGCGTGAGAGGGGTGAGACTGGTCACTGAAACCTTGTTAGAGGTCACCAAGCACAAGGTCTCTAGAGAGACGTGATGCGGATTCAGACTTCAAGGCATGTCACTCTTTTGCGTGTCTGACTTTCTGATTGACATGAAAAAGGAGGAGGGAGAAAAAAGTTAGTTTGATGTGAAAATACAGTGTCCGTGCCACAAAGAGTTAACATCAGATCTGTTTGGTGCTCTAAATGCTGCCTTGGAGCCAATCAGAGCTACATCTCAGGGTCCACCATCAGCACCAGTTGGTGACACTGGGAAGACAAAGCAGGAGTGAGATCGATGCACCGCGGTTACACCTGTGGTGGACGAAATGTTCAGAGCTCGTAAACAGAAAAGTTTAAAGGAGAAATCTTTCTTTCGGTCAAACTGCCTGTCAGACAGTCAAGTAGCTCCAGAAACCCACTCACCCCACACCTTTCCAGTGTTGGGATTGGGGCTGGATGTGTCCAACCACTTCAGAAACTTGAAAAACCAGCAATCCGCCAATCGCACCCACTTTACACAACGATTGGCCAGCTGTGTGGAGTTGAGAAGGGAGCAAAAAGGTTGAATTTCTCTAGCTGGCTCTCTTTTTTTTTCATTCTTAACAGAACTATTCCTGTCCACTTTTCACATGAACAACTGAGTGCAACACACTATGAATGTCTTCCAGGAGAGACTGCCTGAGAATGTGCGGCATCGTATTTATCACCAACATGTGCAGATATTCATAACCGCTATAAACACTTTGGATATTGGACGAAGCAGAACAACTCATCTGAAATGTGACGCCACTCTGTCAGATTCATTTTGTTCTGCAAAGTGGAAAAGTGGAAATACTAGTACCTCAATGTAAATGTACTTAGTTACTCTCCACCACTGCTGTTCGGCCGCGAACACATGAACACACACCTCAGCCCGACAACAGCATCAGTTTTTCCGCCATGGAGGCCACGAAGGTCAGGGAAACACTGGCAGCGTTTCAACAATCCCCCCCCCCAACTCTGCTCCCCAGCAGGCCACACGTTTACTATCAACAGGAAACATCTTTCACCGTAAAGGAAGTGTTACTCTCTAATTGGCCTGATGTGATTCAGTGACCAGACTGCTTACAGCCAATGGGAGGGGGCTTATTTTAAGAGGAGGTATAAAAGGGAACAGAGGCCCTTCCAGAAAGCTTAGATGGCACAAAGTTCTCACACTGAATAGATGGTGTGCTCTCAGCTCGACTTCTGCAAAGTTGTTAAGACTGTACATAGACGCATTACGAAGCACATCTGGTTTCATTGTTGTTTCATGGATCCCATAACACATCATGAAACCACAGTCTAAGCAAAAGAAGATGGGGGGAAACCCAGAGTGCAAAAAAGAAAAAAATAACTGACCTCATTATGATTCTCTCCTCTTGGCGTATGCGTTCCTCCTCACGCATTTTATGAACAGAGAAAACTGATCCGTGTATCAGGTATCCTGTAATATATCAAATCATAAACCGTACGGGAGCTAACGGGAATGTGACGGTGAGAGGAAACTCCTGTCGAGGGGGGATTAACTGTGATTTTTTTTAACTTTTGGAGCGATGCCTCATGACGGAGCAGTTACCCCCTCAGCTGCCGCTGATGCCACAATCTCATTTTTAGTCTGCGCATTCCTGAAGGTGATTGTTCTTGCCATTCGCCTTTTTTTATTTTTTTTTTCTCAGACTGTGAGAGGCATGAGAGCAGAGCCAAAAATATCATTACACAGAGGGTGACATTAGGGGAGCGCGGCCTGGCGACGGGGAGCTATGACGGAGTTCCCTGATTAGTGAGTTAGCACGCAGAGACAAAGGGCCTCTGAAATCACAGGAAACAGAACAATCAAAGAGCCAGCGCACATTCCAAGAAAAGCAGCGCACCACAGAAACACAACATGATCCAGGACGTTGCTGCGTCTGAACATCTGATGAAAGGTTCAGCTGAGCGAGTGAATTATTAGCAGAAAAATGACGCCAAGGACAGAGAACATTACTGAAATGCACACATTTTGTTGCAATCACTGAGCGCTGTTCCTCACATGTTCCTGCTGAGAGAGGGAAAATCAAAAGAGGACACGACTGTGAGTCATATTTGGATAAGAACGGACCCTAATTATGACTTCCAGACTGTGTGAATCTGCCTTACAATCTCATTGACAGGTATTTTCATATACTCACGGATGCAAACCCTCCACAAACCCTCACTGTGGGGTCTCCTACCTCCCAAAAAGCACCACCAAGCCCACACAGCTTCCCCAACATCCATTAGATCTCGGCCTGGAAATAACTGGCTGCCGTCCCTTTCTCCAAAATGGCAGCTCTGTTTCCGCAGCATTGGTTTGCTGGATTAGAACAATTCCCCACCAGCCCGTAATTTGTGGGATTCTCATAACATGCCACACCCTGCCATACATTTCCATTTTTACCCCATCTTGTCCTCTGATGAGGATATTTCTGGATGAAGGAGGCCATATTATCCAGATTCTTTTGGTGAAGGACCCCCCAGTTTTGGGGAGCTGCTTTGGGATACCGCCAACAACCGATGAGCTTCTGCTAAAGGTCTCAGATTTCTCTTCAATTGTTCAGTAGCAGGTAACAACAGGGTTGGGTGGAAAAGCCTCAATGTGGGCGCACAAATTCTAGGTCAAGTGGAGATGAAGGGGATCTATTTTCAGCAAAATGTGCTGTTTATCTCTGTGTGTAGAACCAGTGGGGAACCTCTTCCCCCACAAGTCAGGCCCACTTCTCTAATTTGTGGCGCATGTGGCTACCTATGTGATGCGGTTGCTAGATTATCTGTTTTCTCTTTCTCTTTTGTTAGGCCTCTTCTGTGCCCGATACAAACAAGTACCATATTGATAAGAATTACGCAGTTTGACCTTGACGGAAAGTTTTTTTTCGCGTCTCCAGGGTATTTCTACAAGACTAAAAAAACAGTATCTTGCAAATCCCTCATCAGAGCACCAAATGCTGAGAACAGACTGACGGCGTATCAGTGACTCTTGTGCAACGCAACGGGGCGAGGGCGAAAAAATACCAGATGAGTCCAAATCTTTAGCACAGTTGACATCAGAGTCTGCAAAAACAAATTAGGCGCACATGTGTTCCCGTTAATCCCTGATTTAAAAGACAACATTCGACATGGGCCTCGGTGTAAGAATGCGGTATCTCTCGGAGCCTGTGTGAGGTCCACGCTGCTGAGCTGATTGTAGACAAAAGCACAAAGGAGAGACGCGGAGATCAACAGACAGTTGTGGACGCAGCGCTCACATGTTAGCGTTTAGCCGTGCAGGAAGGTTAGAGAACGACGGCAGAATACTGAATGACGCGACGGTTTCCTGACGCCGTTTTAAAGACAAAGAAGCTTCAACGCATGTCACTCAGACAAAAAAAAGGGGGCTGCTTATTTCTGTTCCGGAGACAGACACACAGAGATACATGAAGCTACACACAGATTTGAATGGCTGCACTTGAAAACGCACACAGATACATAAAATGTTATCGATGCACAAGCTGTTCACATCGCCTTGCAGCTCACAAAAGGTGCGGCGTATTTGAGTAGAGAGGAACTGTGATTGTTCTTTGCAAACATGCAAGCCACCTCATTTTTTTAATTTTTTTTTTTTTTTTTTTGTTAACCCCAAGACACAAACTCTCGCGCTCGCACACACACCCACACACGAAACACACACTTCAGGAAATTATGGCTAAACTGTGAGAAGATTCACTGTTCAAAAAACAGGAAGTGGTTACCAGCTGCACTAAACCAGAGTACACCTCTGTAATAGTAGCACTCAAAATACAACCTGACAACCTGCAATATCTGACTTCTTTAAAGCTCTGAAACAGAACCGAGAAAACCGTTCCAACGCCTGCGCCCATTGAATTTTTTTCATTTGCAAGCAAGACGTGTTTAAACCAGCGCATTATTAAGAGGAGCTCTCATTTCGTGCTGGAATGCAGTTCTTCAACGAAGCAACTCCTTGACATTAGAAAGTTGTACTAACTCACATGCGTGCAGGCCTTTTGTCAAAGGACATCTCTATCCCTTTAACAAAAGAATGTCTGAATTGCATAATGTGCCAAGCAGGTAGATTAGCGAAGGCTTATTCTCCTGCACCGTGTCTGTGCCTCAGGTTAAACAGTGCAGCTGCATTTGAGAATGTCACCCAGAGCTGCGGGGGCTCCCCTTCCAACTCAGCACAACTGCATTTATGGATCAAGTGTGTTTAGCCTCCTCGGCCTGCCGCGGGGTTGAAGTACGCGACCTGTCCTGCTTCAGACAAGTGCCCAGGCATGCCGACGATAGCTGGCTTAGATGGGAACAAAACCAAGGAGGGGATTAATCGAAGCCGAGAGTCATTATCCGAGCGGTTAGTGGCAACGGCTCCAAGGGACAACTCAAGGCAACAGGTCCTGTGAGGAGACAGAGTGTGAGAACAGGTTCTGACAGTTGAGCTGAGCCGCAAACGAGATGGGCCTGATAAGTGCTTAAGAGCGAGCTCAGGTGAGTTTTAAGCAGTCAGTCAAGGTTGAGAGGGTGGGGACCTCGAGCTCCTTCAAAAGGTCATCAGCTCAAGAGGAGCAGCCACTTTGACCTTTGACCACTTTGAGACGTGGTCACAGGGGGAGTGAGAGTTGCTCTGTGCCGGCTTTCCCCGCTTCGTCATAGCTGTTGCTAAGCGCTGTCTGTCTGTGTGTGTCTGTGTGTGTGTGTGTGCACGCACAAGATGATCACATATTTTGAGAACAGTTGGTCGATGAATAAGAGTTACGTCAACAGTCCATCCCTGTAGCAATAACCTCGGCCATTCACAAAAAAGACGTGACCCTGCCTTGACTTATTAGAAACACATCACTCTGATGTCAGATGATCTTCTTTGATTCTGACGACGCTATTCATTTAGTCTTCACTTCTCAGCTTCTAGGTCATGATAAGAACCAGCCCCTCTTTTTTTTTCTTCCCACAAAAAAAAGCCCATAAATTACAGCCTTATCAACGGTGGCCCCATTCAGGAAGCGAGGGACGAGGCACAGATGATACCAGAGATACAGGTTATTAAAAAGTGTGGGGGGGTTGAAGCTAGCCAGTCGGGTAAGCCCCTGGAGCCATTACAGTAGGTTAATTATACCTTAGTTGAAGTGTTAAATACACCAGTAACCTGCGCTCTGGTGTGCTTTATTGAAGCCAGGTGTAGTAAATAAATCAATTAGGTATGTGGCTTCACAAGTCATTTGACTCACTGCACTCCTTGGGGGGGTTTTCAAAGCTATCTTTGACTTTTTTTTTTACATTGGCCGCTGCGTGGGCATTTTCAGTTCTGCTCCAGTAGTAAAACACGAAGCGTATTTAAAATAGATGAGAATCCTCCAACTGTAAACGACTTTGTACAGATTTAAAATCAGGTTTCGTCGGTGGATAGCGTACAGCCACAAAAGAAACTGCTGAAAGTTGGAGAGGAAACCGACATGCGGCGCAGCAAACCACTCTCTCCGTTGAGGTAGCACACTTGACACATCATGAACCAAATATTTTTGCATTGGTGTGGATTTGCTCCGTGCACCGTGGACCCACCTGGTTAGCTGAAAAACCACACTACAAACACCAATTCCTGTCAGCAGGCTAAGAGTGAAAGAGCGACACATCAAACTACGAATGCTACGCGTGCCAAACGGTCGGTACACACCGGATCTCGTTTTTGTTTGGGAACCACAAGTTATCTTCTCTGCCGTTTTGCAACCAAGCCCAAAAATCTAAATTACTCAGTTGTAGAAACACCCTCGGCACCTGAACACTCCCTTCAACTGTTCTAACTGTCCAACGGAGAAAAAGACGCCGTTTTAGCTCTTGTTCCACCCAGATATCACTTCATCTTCTCACAATGAAACTCTCACTCTGGGGCCATCATTAAGTAACAATCTAATACACATTACACTGTACATTATTTATCATCCGTGAGCATCTTTCTCTCCCCTCACCCAATTTAAAAACAGGTGTTTTATGGCAATTTGACTTTGGGGTTAATGTATTCGTCCTCCTTTGAGATAGCATCTGTAATGTGCAGAGGAACCTGTCTAACCCCCCGGTGACACGGCTTGATGAGTTATTGACTTGAGTTAATGCTGGACGGCTTGCAGGCAAACTCGGGATGCCTCCGGCCTTGAGAAATGGCGGAGATCACACTTCACCTGCGTGGTTGAGTTTATGCAATTATTTCTTTAAAGACTTGCCACGTTAGATAGTGGCTGTACAAATATATAGTAACTACAACCTTTAGATATCAAGGGTTTCTTGGCCATTTTAAACTCTCTTGATTCCAGTAATAAGAAGGTTTTTGACGGCTTTCATTCAATTTAAATTGATTTAAATTTTGCCACATATAGTATTCCACAAAGTAATTGGATTCTTAAGAGGCAGATTAAAAAAAAAGACTGTCAAAATCGAAGTCAAAGTAGATGGTGATATCTTGACCAAATATACTGGATCCTACATTTCCCATAAGGCCTTCGATCTACCCAAATTCTCCCATGTGACCCCCCTCCTCCGTGACCTCCACTGGCTCCCTGTTGCAGCACGCATCCAATTCAAGATGATGGCACTGGCCTTCAGGGCCATCAATGGAACGGCACCTGTCTACCTTCAAACACTGGTCAAACCTCATGCCCCGAAGCGAGCACTTCGCTCCTCTACTTCAGCTGGCCGGCTGGTACCACCATCGCTGAAATCAAACAAATGTCGCTCAGCAAAGTCCAGACTCTTCTCTGTTCTGGCGCCTCAGTGGTGGAATGAACTCCCGACCAATGTCAGCAGTCACTTGCCATCTTCCGAAAAAGACTCAAGACTCACCTGTTCAGACTTCACCTCGACTCTACATAGCATGACCCACTAACACCCCCCCCCCCCAAAAAAACCCCCCTTACCTATAGCACTTTGATCATAGCACTGTTGTTGTTCTTAAGGTATGTTTGCTGAAAAACTACTACTTTATTCAGACGAGGATCTAACACTTGTTTCTATTTTTTAGCTCTTACTTTATCGGCAATGATATGTTGTGGTTTCTTTGTTTCTTTCTTTTGACAGATGTACTTATTGTAAGTCGCTTTGGACAAAAGCGTCTGCTAAATGACCTAAATGTAAATGTAAATAAGGCAGTGTGAAATCAGACTCTGGAATCGAAATGCCTCTTCTTTCAAACCTCACACTTCACGTTTGGCCTGCAAAGTCTCACCAATCTCGTAGACCCCAGAGATCAGTCACACTCTGGCCAGCTTCTAGGGAAGAACTCTCCCTAATTCCAGACCCTAACTCTAGCAGCAGTGAGGGGATGGCCTCCACTGTTAAGTTAGCTGCCAAAATGTCTTTTTTTAAGGGACTTTCCTACTTTCAAACCACATTGTTGTAGCCGAATCTCATGTGTAAAGTCAGTGGTATGAAAAAACAAAACATTCAGTCATTATGATATCTCATGTGACACAATGACCAGGAGATTGAAAAACCACAGTTCTACACATTTACTCATAAAGTCCTGCTGTAGGTTTGTCACATTGATAAACAAATTCCGACCTTTTGACCCATGTACTTCAGCTGAAGACCTGTAACTGCCTCCCACTTGATTTCACACTCGATGACTTGTACTTAAAACTACGTAAGTAAAATTCAGGTCACCATACAATTGCTACTCATGCTCACGCACAGATGGGTCTGTAACAGTTTAGTTTGGTGTTTTCAATGTCTTCTATTTGGAAAAAACACGGCATTCACCAGTGCAGGATCAATATCCACTCTCTGAAAGAACGCGGTTCTGTGAAAACAGACGAGTGCACTCAAGGAATCGTAACCAGGTGTAGGGGAGGAAATACCTGGAGCATTCCTTGCTGCAGGAATGTTTTTATTAGCCTTTTTACAAATGTCGCCATTTCGAGGTGTGTACACTATAAAGTGCACTGCAGGCTGGATCACTCCATCAAGCGGAGCGTGGCTTCAATGGGGAACCTGTGTCGAGGCCGGGGTGATGCTATTTGAACAGCTGGCACAGTTTAGCTCGGCATGTTCAAATGTGCACAGGTCTGAGGCTGTCGTACCACAGCGAGGAAAAAACACAGGCCTCCACCGAGCATTCAGTGGGACAGACTCCACTTTGGACGGTGTCATCATACGGAAAGTGTTGATCGCAACAGTTGAGTTAACCTTCTGACATGAGATGAGTCAGAAATCAGTGCAAACAGAAAATGGATGAATGTATTTGCTATCATGAAACTATCACTGAAAGCTTGTAGTCAACACAAGAGGTTTAGGGAAGGGAGTAGTTTGATATTTTGAAAATACTTGGAAACTCTCCTGTTTGTACGCTAAATATGTAGCTACAGTCAGTAGTCAGCTAGCTTAGCTTAGCTTAGCTTAGCTTAAAGACTGCTCAAATTCTGGTGTCTAAGTACACTTAGGTTTGTTTTGAAGCTCAAACATGATATAACGTATTAATCAGTGAGCTTCGGTGGTAGTGGTAGTCAGGTTTTGTTAGCTTTGGACAGAGCCATGCTAACTGTTTCTCTGTTTATCTTTGTGCTTAGCTAGGCTAATGTTTTCTGGCTATAACTTCATATTTAGCTAATAAAAAAGAGAAGAATTGACCCTCTTGGCTAACTTTCACTAAGAAATTGCAATTTAAGTCTTTTAATACTTTATTCACCGTGGAGGCGTGTGAGAAAAAACCTGTTTTATTCACAGAATGAGTGATATCAGCCTACAAATGTTAAAGAGGAAGCATAACAAAAACGTTCAATAGTAAAATGACTGCTATTTCATAACATGCACGCAGCCTGACCAGCACTTTGAATTGTCATGTGTCCGGTCTGAAAATGCTGAAGGCTTTTCAGAGTGGCCCACTTCAGGCCCCTGAGAGCCTGCCCATTCTCATTTATCAAATAAAAAGCACCTTTCTTAGCACTTTGGAGAGAAAAAAACAACATTTTCACAGCCAGTGAAGCCATGTGTGTGTGGTATGACGAGTGAGACCGGTATGATTCCTGGTGTTAACAGCTAATAAATTGGGGCCCATCCCCCCGGTGCTCAACCGGCTCAATTATATCCACATGTAGCCATTATTCCTGCCATGTTAGCCGGAGTGAGCTGCATATTTTTAAAAGGTGGGTTTCCATAACACTCGCTCAGAGCTACATTGGTTGTCGAGACACATGTTTGGGTTCTGTCGAAGCCAGACGCTGGCTGTTTTAATGCAGAGGTGCTGTGGAACGCAGCGAGAGCCAGTATTTAAGGTTTGTTTTCAAAAAGTTCTTACCCTATTGATGTGTGTCAGATCAATTTAGACATATTCAAGAACCACACACACATCATCATGATGATAGAAGGCGATTTCAATAATGTTTTTCTAATCCAATCATTATATTAAAGATAATTGAATAAAAAAGTCTCTACAAACAAGTATAGGCCAATGATTTCTGAACAAATGTTGTCAAATAAAGTTGAATTAGTCTCGCTGTATCCCCAAGTGTCAACTGTTTTTTTACTTTTGCATCTTAACAATGTAAACAACCAGGCAGTGACATTATGCAAATAAATGCGGTGCAATTAAGCGGCAGTTCTGTTTGGTGACAGTTACCTTTAACAGTGAAACTCTGTTCTTTAGTTATGCTAATCTACTAAATAAACCCTGCTGAATGCTCCTCAGCAGGTACAACAGTGTGTCCAGAGCTTTCTTCCCCGTCCGTCCCTATGCTGTTTTTTCAACAAATGTTTGAGGTTTTTCTGAAATTGGAGCAGGACCAGAGGCAGCCCTTTGAATGTCATGTTGTTGGCGCGTGCCAACCTTTTCTGCTAAACATTTCTCCCCCCCCCTCCCCCCTTGTCCTCCCTCCCCCGTTCTTTTTTCCAACAGGGGGGATGGAGAGCCTCAATGCTATCATTCTTTGATTCTGTTTGAATCTGGCCGCGTGTGAGCAGGAAAAGGATCCAAACGTGCTTCCTGAGTGGTCCGGGGGGAAACTCTGTAATAAGCAAGGGGTGGGCAGTTAAAAATAACTGGGCTATATAAGCCCGGAGCAGGATCCCACTCACTCTCAAACTCTCACTGACTCTCGCTCTGTCAGGACGTCCCGTGCAGGTCCGGCACTAACTCTCACACTTGCACACTGTTTTTCCATGGAAGTTAACAGCGTTTGCCACATGAGGCAGAGCTGATGTGTCCAACTCCTCACCGCAGTGACGGAACACTCACAGACCTTACACAGACGTGATGCACGCCAACATTCATGTCACGGATTGAACGGCCCAATAACAACGTGAATGTGACAACATGAGGTTGTCATCATGGAGAATGTGAGGCAAACATCCATACGAAGAGCCGTGTAACCCGCCCTTTGTGCTGTGTTTTGGAAGCAAACATACGTCACAGGTGTGTATTTTGTCCAAAACATTATATTTTAGGAGACTACAGGGTCTCCTGAAGGATTTGGACTCGAGTGGAACATGTGTATTTCTTTTTTTTTAAATGCTTGAAGGCAAAGATGTAAAAGCCAACTGATTTCCGTGCAGGAGTTATGCTTTTGTTTTGTTTGCTTTTTCTTTGTTTTACTTTATTTCTTAGAAAGCCACTTTATGTTTTGGGTGAGCCCGCTTGTCTCTGTGTTTGGGCGGGGTGGTATTGGGAAGTTCAGATTGTAAATAGGATGTTGTTGTTTTTTAACTTTACAGAACTTTATTTCAAATTAAAAAGAACATTACCAAATAGCTGAATGATAAATGCCTAACATTCTCAACATTATTCTCACAACTATCCATGGGAAAGTTTGTCTAAGAGCAAGCACCTTGTGAGAAGAGAATACGTTTAAAGAATGAGCCTGTCACTGCTGCAGGAGCACGTCCACATGAGACGTTAACAACTTGACAACTTGTTGATAACCTGGTCAGTTAACTGCATGGATAAGTAAACAGCATGAGTAGTACAAGCTTTCCAATTGTGAAAGGACAATGCGGGTTGCCCAATGGTATAGAGCTATTGTGTAAATGCCAATTCAGGAAAAAAAAAATCAGAGCCTTCTGTGAAAATGCTGTTCATCCACATTCTAGGCTTGTTTCATACAGTTTCACCGGTTCCTCTTCTGTGGGGAAAGCGGCACCCACATGGGGGCTGCAGGTTGGGAGAGGGTGTTTTGACTAAACGACACCGGGTCAAGAATCTGGGGAGGACGCTGAATCCCTGCAAGCTCCTATATTTGACCTCTGACCTCTCTGTGAAGAGGGTAAGCAAAAGAAGAATTCCCCTACAGGGAACAATTAGGCCCCACTTCTTTATGAACCTCTTACAGATCTCTTTAACCGAACCCTCCACTGGGAAACGCTTTTTTTATGCGATTTGCTGCCGTCAAAAAGAGTGTCTCACCCAGCGTATGTGAGGCCCTCGCCCCAATTTGCTCCAAATGGAATTCTCTCCTCGGGTACGTACACTTCTCCACAGGAAGTGACGGATCAGAATGAAATACAAACCTGTCCCTAAAAACGTCATGCGGATTCGCGAGCACTCCTTCCAGGGAAACACCAGACTTGCCAACTGCAGCTTTCTCTTGTGCCTTTCTCACCCTTTCGCCGCGTGTTACAGAACAGATTGTGCAGAAATTGTGGATTCAGTCTACTGAACTGCACATTTTTCAGTTCACACCTGACATCGGAATCCACCAGATGCAGAGTTGTCTTATAATGTCTTTACACAGTTCTGTCACAGACATCCTGGTAACCTAGTCTGGCAGCATCATGACATTTAACTGTGCGTGTGCAAATAATGGATAAACAAGCTTGATTTAACATATGACAAGCCTTCTTTGTGGTGGGAGTTTGCATGAGGACCAGTAAGGTTTGGTCTGTAATATTTTCACGTGAAAGTTATCTAATAGAAAAAATATCTGATAAGGTGCATTCATGTGGGGATTTCCAAATTCAGGTTTTCACCCTTTTTTTTCTGAGTCCACAATACAAACAAGAGAAAGTCCAAAACACGAAAGCAGCAGCAGCTGCGGCTCAGTTTGTAGAAAGTGTTGATGCTTAAATTCCTCCGGTCCATGTGTCAAAGTGTCGTTCAAGGAATAGTTTGACATTTTGTTAAACAGAATGGTATTGATCTTCTCACGGAGAAAGCAAACAAGTGCGTTACCCAAACATGTCAAACTATTCCATAAGGCGAAGCGCTGAAGCCCAAACTAAAAGGCAAGTTGCTTTGGACAAAAGCTTAAAATTAATCCTTAATCAGACAGGTCATGAAGAGTTCATAATCAAATAGCACAGATGGGATATTCCAGATTGCCATGGTTGAAAACACTAAAGCACAATCAGCTGATATTCAACAGGTGAGAACCTCCAACACAAAAATGATGTAAAACAGAACAGAACTGTTTTTTGTAAGCAGACTGAGAGATATGACTACCTAGAGGCCCACAGTGGATGACATTCTTAGATATAAAAAATTGGAGCATTACAAAGCGTTGGAGGGAACTGAGTAAAAGGGGAAGTGAGAGCACTCTCGCTGGTAGCGGAGCAGAGGAGGGCTGCCGCACGGAGCCGAGGTCAGAGTCAGCGGTCAGGGGTTCAGTTATCAGGCCAGCCGCTTCCTCTCCGGCCTTACTGGACGCCTGCCGCGTGACGCACTTTCCACCGAACACACAAGCACAGACCAGGGATCAGGATGTGGAAAGCTCACAGCTGCACTGACAGGCTTTACTGGTGATGGTGGACATGACAGCACGACGAGAGGTGATGCGTCCGTCATGTGGATCTGAGCTCAGTCGCCCTGTGTTTGCTCAGATCCTCAGTGTTTCCCTCCCCTAGTTACATACTGTATAGTGGTGGAAAGTTATTAAGTCGTCGTCCAATACTGGACTCAAGTACAATTTTGAGGTACTTGCACATTACTTGAGAACTTTCACTTCATACCACTTTATACTTTTCACTTCTACTTGTTAGGCAGGTGAAAACTATCCCAACAATAATGTAGTGAAGATTAACAGCTGCTTACAGGTGACTGCACCACCAACAGTAATCCATTAATAATAATATATAATATACTTGTGACATTTAGGTGATACCGCTTACTTTAATAGAAGTGAAGTACTTGCATTTGAGTATTTTTTCACTGTGGTTTTGCTATTTTATTGAGGCAAAGCACCTGAATACGTCTTCCTCTGCTGATGATTGTGAGATTTAATATAGTGATTTTATATAAAACAATGGTTTTTTTTTTACATCCAGGCCAGTTAAGTATTGATGCAAATGAGAGCGCAGGGTTACAGTTGGCCTAATGACCTCCGGAGCCAGACTCTCAGCAGAAACTGCAGCAGAGCAGGCCCAGGATTGCGATATCAATTTGACCCCCCTTCGTCCCGCATTTGCACCTGAATGGATAAAACAACGGGACGTTACCTTTTAAATCGTGTTTACATCACGAGCGGCTGGAGCGTTAAAAGGCCGTGAAAACCGTTTGAGACGAGCCTGGCGCCTGTTTGGACAAGCCTGCTGTGAGAGAACAAAAAAAACTCCTTCCATTAATGATAATGAGCCGAGAGCGAGACGCGCCAAACAGGTGGAGGCAGCCACACAGGGTCGAGTTTTTTTTATTTATAGTATATATACAGCACATTGCATTATTTATAATAAACTTTTAGAGAAAATAGTTTTAAGTTTTTTTTTTAAAGATAGTTGATTTGGGGAGTTTTTTTTTTTTTTGGTCAGAAAATAGATATATGTTGAGGCTTTTAAATTAATGCAGTCACATGGAAGATTTAACAGAAACATATTGTCGGATAGGCTGCATCCATTTCTGTGTTGCGTTTCAAGTGCTATTACATGTCCGTGCCAAGATCTACACCGCCTGCCTTTTATTACAAAAACATATCGTAGTTCTGTTTTCTATTCTTTGAACGTCTTAACCCACGACTCTGAATCTCATTATATATGTTTTTATTACTGTCCTATAATATCTCGTGTGTTGTCGTGATGATTGACTGAAGTACCGACGGTCTTTAATATGAAGTTGTCGGTGCGGCTTGGCCTCCAGCAGTTTCTGTCATTAGGCTTGTTCTTTTCAGCATATTACGTAAGTATCTATGGTTGTTGCTATATTGCTCGTGTGTTTGTAATTTGGCCTGGAACTTTGTCTTTCTTTTTTTTTTTTTTTTCCAACTCCGGCTCAGGGGGCCGGTCCGCGGAGCGTTTGCGTCAGCCTGCGGGGGGAGGTCCCGCACTTTATAGGCTCCACTGCGCTGCCTTGCCTGTCATACAGCGCACTGAGCCCCGCTGCCTGCAGGAGCCGCTTTATAAAGAGCTAAATTTACCGAACTTTACGTTGTTTCCTGAGCTCTCACAATTGGCTAGGGGCGCCCGGGCCGGAGAGTTATAAGCTTTGGAGGACCTCCTTCCACTTTTAAATCGTTCATGTCTTCGGAGCGCAGCAGCGGAGAGCGACAGTGAGGGGAAAAGGCGCACAGACTCTGGTGCGGCTGCCGCTCAACGAAACACGACTTTTGACAAGAGATAGTTATTATTATTTCACCAAAACGATGGCCTTATCCGGAGTGATGCTGCCGTCATTTTCGACATTCTCAAACCAAAGAGAAAAAACTTGGGAAAATGTAAGTATAAAACGATCTTGTGTTGTTTAAACTTCTGCGGATGTTTTTCATTTGGATTATTTGTATCGAGTCTGTTTCGATTAGAATGGTTTAATATCTCGTTGGAACTAAAATATCTCTTTTGGGAAAACAAGAAAACACAACGTATTTCCTTTTATAATGAAGAGAAAAAACTCAGTTTCAGGCTGCATTACTTGTCCAGTTAGTTGCATATCACCTGCAGTCTCACATTTTTTAATTTCCCGAAACATCATATCTAATAACATCTATGTATTCTTTCAGAGATGGAAAGGAGAGACGGACAAGCTGGTCTCCACCAGCTGTTCCATGATCGAGATGGTACACAACTTGGACAATCACAGCAAAAGGGACGACGAGGATCTGAGTAATTACTTGGATCTGGATTTTATTCTCGCCAACACGACTGGCTCCGACGGCGCAGCAGATTTTGTGGCCGACCACGGCATGTACACGTCTGGACACTCGGTGCCATCCTACCAAGCGGACGATCAGCGCTCCCCGCCGCCCCCGTACGGCGCCAGCCTCATGACGGAGCTGCTCCGCTCCGAAGGAACCAACGGCTATGGCATTACGCGCAATCCCTGCGTTCAGGGGAGATTTTACGTCAACGCGGCGGCTCATTTTCCCCGCCAGGACATCAAAGTCGAGCCCACCATGGATGGCTACGGCCCCGTTTTGGGCATGGTGCCTCAAAGCTGCAGCAAAATCAAGCAAGAGGGCAACGTGTCGTGCATGATGCCCTTCGAGCAGCCCCGGGTGGCCATCTCCCCGCGGGCAGCCAGCAACATGACCCCTCCTCTCAGCCCCAACGACCAGGGGGCGTCGGACTGCCAGGCGCAGCTGTGCCAACCCATGAACTTTTCGCAGAAGTATCACACAGGGGCGGCTTTCCCGCACCACCACCCCCAGGCTCCCCAGATGCAGATGCCCTACCACGCTCCGCACGCCGCCTTCGGCATGTACGACGAAGGGATGAGCCTGCAGCCGGGCGCGCAGAGGGTGATGCTCACGCCGCCCTCCTCTCCCCTCGACCTGCTGGAGTCCAAACCCAAGAGAGGGAGGCGCACGTGGCCGCGGAAGCGCACGGCGACGCACACCTGCAGCTACGCCGGCTGCGGAAAGACCTACACCAAGAGCTCTCACCTGAAGGCGCATCTCCGAACTCACACCGGTAAGTTTGAGTCCCGACGGTCACCGAGACCACATCCGTGCGCAATTACGCACAAACTCCCCTGCGTCACTCTTGGCACACATTAACCATCCCAAATGTCTTTTGTCCACGCAGGTGAGAAGCCGTACCACTGCAGCTGGGAAGGCTGTGGATGGAAATTCGCCCGCTCCGACGAGCTGACACGTCACTTCCGCAAACACACCGGACACAGGCCGTTCCAGTGCCACCTGTGTGAACGCGCCTTCTCCAGGTCTGACCACCTAGCACTTCACATGAAGAGACACATGTGAAGGAGCCCACATGAGGACTTGGGTTGTGTTCTTTTTTTGTTGTTGTGATTCTTCTGATGTATTTTTTTTTTAATTTAAGTTGTTGTCCACATGACCAAAGTCTTTTTTATATATAATATTGGATTGCAAAGTTTTAGTGGTATTATTTTCTAATAACGTAGCTGGTACTACTTTGGTTCAATAAAAGCTTTAGAAAAGCTTTGTTTGCTTTAGAGCAGGCAGACCAAGAAGGGGCTGGCCCTGTATATATACTACTCTTCTTTGACAGAACTGGAACGCTGTGTTTGACACAAAAGTGCCTTTCTATGACTGTGCTACTGTAAAACTCTTAGTGACAGAACGACAGGGCCAAGAAATTGTACAAGTGTTTTTTTTTTTTATCGACAGGGGTGAAATGCACATAGTTGCCTAACGTGTGCAGAGACAATGTTTTATTTAAACTGCCTCAATGTCTGAATGGCCTGAACTGCTTTATTGCTTTTTCTTTTTTTTTCTCTCTTCCTATTTGGAGTTGATGTTGTCTTCTCTTTGTGTGAAACTCCTGGATCCAGCCCCTCTGTTCACTATCAGGGCTTGACGTCCTGTGCATTATTTTTCACTTAAATTTATATAAATATGTACATGGTTTTTATACTGTCAAATGTATATTTATTGTAAATATTAAACAATGAAATTGAACCTTTTCCACTGGACAGCTCTTTACTTCTCAGGCAGTCACTGCGGATACATCTTGTTCACACATTTACCTTTAATGAGCCACATCCACTGCCTCAACAACAGGTTCCATACTGTGCTTACGACCAGTTTATGTAGGTGCAGCGGGCCTGCACACCGTCACATTGGTTGCACTACATTGGTTCTACATGTTGCCATTGTATACCCACTTTAATTTTAAAACACAGGCACTTGATTTCCACTGTGATGTTTTGCAGCTGCAAGACACAGAAGGGCAGCCGCTTGTGGGCTGAGCCTATAAATACAAACACTCCATTTCCATAATTACAGAGTGAACTAGGAGCCGTCTGGACAGAGGGGCACAGCAAACCCTCATCAGGGAGCCCTTAGACTCTCTTTTCTGATGGGTAGAAATTATAGCAGTGCATCAAAGGGCCTTAATACTACAATTACACAGAGTCTCTCTGCACTACAGTTTCAAAGTATCCGAGTCCGTGCATATCATGTCTGCGTGGTGTAAGGGGGCGTTTGCTTTCGCCGCATCAAAGGCTGCATCGATATGCATCAAAGCTTGATGTCATTTTGAAAAAAAGTAGATCAATATTAAACATTATTCCTCCAGAAATGCGGTTGGGGATTGACGCCATACTCTTCTTTGACTGTATGACCATTTTAAAGCATTAAAAATAACAGGAACCACACCCTTCATCAAAGCTGGTGTCATCCAGTCTTGTATCATCACTTCACCCAATAAAAGGCACACCGTGTGACTTAAATGTGTTGATCAACACTTAACTGGATTACATCTTTTTTTTTTTTTTGAAAAGAGGAAGTAACACAAGGTGAAAAATATCTGAAGTGGGAGATGCAAATGTATCACTCTCATTTCCCTTCCCCAATACCAACAAAAGATATCAACAATACATCTGGAATTCATGTTAGAGTAATTCTTCGCTGATTTATTTTTTTATCAAAGCACCAGATTAATGACTAAGAATAGTTGACTTCCTTCATAACACATCATGTCTGTGCAATGCTGAGCGACTGTTCCTCGAGGCCATCTACTGCTCAGAATGCAACATGTTTATCACGGAGACATTTGTTGTACACAATGTTCATGACCTACTTTGATTCATACCTGGCAAATGCCTGCAGTTGTTTAAATACCTACATAAAAAGCTGAGACTTACCTTCCGGAACGTTAAAAAAAAAAATCACTTTTATTCAATTAAAAGTCATTCCAACTTCACAGACATTTTTTTTTTAATAATGGAATACATACTGTGCAATATTACAAGTTAAAATGTTGATATGTTGATAAATAAGGCGCTATTCACTCTGTACATGTCCAGTTTTGGAATATACAGTGCATTATGTGCCGAATAAACCTGATTAGAGTACTATAATTACGCGGATGCAATATTTTAAAGCCATTTAAACGGATGTCCTCCAACTGGATCATAAGACATAAATGAAAAAAAAGTTTTTTTGTTGATTTGAGGGTTTGAGAGAAAAATCACAAAATTGGAAGCAGATGTCACTTTGCATCAGTGGTAGTGTGAAGAAGTAAAAACCTAAACGTAACGGCACCGGTAGAACCAACGTTGGGTTTACACTCGTTTCCATTTCATGGAGGCTTTTAGTTGTATGGGAGTGCAAGTTGTTTGGGCAACCAATGACAAACCATCTGCCAGGCACACACTTTTGACATCCGGTGGATTTGTTCATAAGACAGGAAGACCTCAATGATTATCGTTAGCATCATAATTATTGTGGATGCAAGATGACATAGGGCTAACTCATATTTAACCAAAGCTATGTTAGGACTTAAATGCTCGTGACAGATTCACAAACGTCTTACTTCTACTTGTAGACATGTAGAACCCAGTTGAGTGTTTGAGCATATTCAAAAAATTTAGACAATCCTTGTACTCTAAGGCCAAAAATATTCCGTATGCAGGCGTAAACGGCAATAACCACCTTACAAAAGCTTAAGCATGTCTGGGCGATGACAAAGCAGTCCAGTCCTTGACGCCAGGCTGGTTATAAAGATGTGCTGTTCCAGAGATTGTACATAAAACCATCATCCAACAATATTTACAGTAGATGAAGTGTCATTAAAAAACACAAACATTTGCAAACGGACAAACTCGTCATTAGCCACCAGAGTAGTTATGGAGCCGGTTTGACTTTCAACACAAGTTGTTTTTTTTCTGAGTGATTAAAGGTTACTAAAATCGGTTTATACAGTGCATTTTACAAATACTTCACATACCATAGATTCATTGCTTTTCAATATAAATAAAACAGTAAAATATTCTTAAAAGGTTTGTTTTTTTTCTTGTAACAGAAAGGCTTTCAGTTAAGGCATGGTGATTAGCCATAACAAGACATGGAGCTAGATGTAGGCTGTTGTGGAGTGGAGTGTCCTGCTGGTTCGGGTTGCGTTTTAAATGGCTATGCTCTTGCAGGATGAAGCTGGGTTTAAATCAAGTGGCTCCACATTGTTCTTGATTGCAGTTGCCATGTAGTTTGGGAGCAATGAACCGGAACCGGTTGCTAAACGTGGAGTCGTTTGACGCGAGTCCAGTGAAACACTGTTCTCTCAAATTGGTAAAAAAAAAAAGAAATTAAATAAAAAAGGGGGCTGCTAGTCACGGCGGGGGCCAGTGTCGGTGCTGTTGTTGTGAGCCTGTGGACGGAGGACTGCGAGGCTGGAGGGATGATGATGTGGTGGGGCGCGGCTGGTCAGGCGCTGGGCATGTCGGCCCTGCTGAGAGCGATGGCCAGCTCCAAGTCCTGCTGCTCCTGGAGCCGCAGCCTCCTCAGCCTCTCCTGCTCCGCACGCTCGCTCTCCTGCTTGACCCACTCCAGCTGCTGGCCCTCACTTCCAAACTAGAGCAGAGGAGTAACATTAGATGGTGGACAAAAATGCAGAATGTCAGCACACGGAGCAAAGTCACAGAGCGAAAGCAAGATGTGTAAAAAAAACACACAAAAAACGAACAGTGGATGCAAATTTGAAACCAAATGGTTCTAATTAAGCAGAAGGTCAAAAGGTAGGTCAAACATGGCCAAAATGATTTTGCTTTTCAGCGGTACAGGAAAAACAAAGGCAACAATACGGACATTTAGGCTTCATTTGGACGGTCAAGAAAGCAACACTAAAAGCGTACTCCACAATACACAGTGACATACTAGTGCCATCAATTACTGGTCACACAGGTCCCTTAAACATTCAGTGCTTGGATCAACTAGGGGTACATATTGAACTGTGCTAATGAATCACTCCGATTAAGCAGCGCTGACAGGTTTTTCACATGCAAAAGATTGACCACCACACCCTCGTATGGTCTTACCTTGACGCATTCAGATCCTGGCAGAAAAACAAGAATTACAATACAGAGCTGGATATAAAAAAATAAGACCCCTGAACACAAATCCCTTTCACAACTGTCATGCTGGATGGAGGGATAAAATCAATTATTGTCAAAGTCAAATGATACAAACCCGACACAAAAACCCGCCATGCATCTTTTCTCCACGCTCAGCCTTCTATACAAGGTGGCGAAGAAGCGGAAGGAGGAGGACAAAGAGGCAGATTTACTCTGTTGTGCTCTGCTTCAAGGCATATCATGCTCTGACAGCAAATAAGCCTTTAGCTTGTACTCCAAGACTTAAAAAATGTTCCTCAAGTGCTACCTGACCAGGCAAGTCCACCGACTTGCTGACTAAAACTGTATAAATCTTGACTTTGTGCCAAAGGCTGAAGACAGAGAGGACAGCGAGCATGCAAAAGCCCTTTTACCAGGCGGACGGAGGCAACTGTTGACTTGATAGACATAAGTACAAGGACTGTCCAAGTCAGTCATGCAAACATTTAATTTCCTTCCACATCAAGCCCTTAAAAACGCTCTCAGATGTTCCGACAGTTGTTCGTCAACAGCCAGTAAGCACGGAGGTCCTGCAAACGCTTGCTTACGTCAGCGTGAGGCAAAGTTAACAGAATGAGGGCCGTTGACAGAGAGCTGGAACCTTTGAGCCTCTTCAATCATGACGGGTGAGATCATGAGACCTGCTAATGTAGATAAAGATGCTTGACCAATCAGAAAACGGTACGTATGCTACGCTTACAGAGCCTGCGAAACCCAGAGGACAGTCTTTCGAGGCATTACTCAAACTTTTCTCGTAAGACAACCAATTAAGCGCCTTCACATCAGGTAACCCCCATGGGAAAATAAGATCACACATTAAAGACTAGTGCGTAATATTGTCTTGCTAAATCTTACACAGGAAGCCAAGATCTCTAAGCTCCTAATGCACAGTAGTCACCCAGTGGAGAGAGAGATTGGTTTAAAAAAAGGTGTTAACCACATTTTTGAGTACGGCTCACTGATGCATTGAAGCCTAACAAACACCGTGTCGCTTTTTTGGAACACATAATTGCAAAAGAGGGACACACCCTTGTCTACTGTAAGCTTTGAACACGCTTTGAACACGTTTCATTTAATGACAGTATTATAATGCGGCGACGATTATCCATCTCTTGAACATTGTGTACCGGTGCCACATTGGCTGCATCTGCATACTGAACACTTCTGGAAAATAAAAGCTCCACTACCTAATAACGATCAACATTAGTAAATCTAGCTTTAAATAACCAAACTACATGTGGGCTTTTCACTTCCCCATCACTGAGATCATTTCTAGTCCGATATGAGACTAGCTCGCTGGCTAACCGTGGCAGCTCATCTCTACCCTTCTGTGTGGTAAAGCGAAGGGGAACACCAACTTTCTCACGCTGTGTGGCTTCTGCTAAAAGGGATAAGTGCAAGGTCACAGCGGAAGGGCACGAGCTGGGCATGGCCATGTTGCTAGTGTGGGACTTTATGTACAAATAAAAGAAAAACAAGATAAAACATGGGGTTTAATGCATTTTAAAAAGTATTTCCCAATCACATCAAGCGATTCACAAGTTTAACTCAATACAGGATATTTCTGTTATCTGAATAACACGAACAAGAGCACATCACTCATAGTAATATCATACCTACCAACACCTTTCCTGTTTACAACTTCAAAAGAAGAAACTGCTTTCTCTGCACCCTCACAGCTCAACAGGGAAGTTGTTTTTTTTTTCTTCACATACCATCAGGGCATAAAACTGGCTTTGTAGTAAACAACATTCAATCACAATGTGCACTGCAAAAAGGTTGCTGCCTGTTCTGTGACAAATTGCAACCATTTGAAGGTGAAAAAGTACTGAAAGTACTCATTAAAATTAAACATTATTTTAATCGTCACATACATGACTGAATGAAATTTGACCTCTGCTTTTAACCCATAATAAAACTACATTGCATACTGAATACGACAAATTAAGCTGCAAACACAGTCAGGCTCAAGTAACACACAAAATCGGGGCTTACCATAGGGAGGTGCAGGCCGGTTAGGCACATTTTTCTTTGATGGGAGGACGGGATTTTCTGACTTCTGTTCACACACAAGGGAAAAGACAAAAACGAAAACCTTCAACTATGAAAATGATGACGGCAACAGAAATGTCAGCCAAAATCTAAAGCCTCTGGCCTCATGCCAACAGTAGATGTGATAAATTAGCAGAACACATGAGAAATCACTCACGATGAGAGTAAATTCACAACACCGCTTTCTACAGTGGAAAGGACTCTATGCTTTATGGTGGAACTGATTCATAACTCCAAGACGCTCCAAAGCTTACCTTTGACATCTGACTAAAGTCAGCAAATCCTCCCCCCTTGCTTCCGAAAGAGTTGCTTCCGAAGGGGTCCACTGCCCCGAACCCATCTGTGACAAGAGTGCATTGAAATGCATTTGGAACATTTGAAAGCGTTTATGGAAAGAGCCAGAAAATATAATGAAGTTCAGCCTTCAAACCACACATTCAAAAAAATCATCTCTGCATCCTGCTTATTCTGAAAAGGGGCTACATGCTATTTCCAGACAGGGGAAATGTGGCACCACCGTTTCATTTTCCGTGACATTTTAGCAAAAAAACAACAACTGGAAAACACAGGTTTGAACCTGACGTATGCATCTGATCAGCTAATTAAAGGCGTCAGTTGGCGTACTGTTAACCAGAACTGTGCACGGGTTGTTTTGAAGCTCAGTGGTATGCGGCGTAATGAAAAAAAAACAGCAAACTGCAGATGGTTACAGTGAAAAAACAAAACATCGTAATACAATATGTTTGTTGTGAGTGCGCAACCACAAGAGACCCCATTCATGTGAAGTACGCAGTGTTTTTCTTTTACGCACAGTAACTGGACTCGGGCCTACAGTCGCCCTCTGTGTCCTCCTGAAGGTGTGTAGCACGGCAGAGCATCGACCAAAGGTAGCCACTAACTTAAAACAACTTCCGCACTGAATGAGGCAAAGCGGTTCAATCGCAGCAGATATAAAGGCAGAGCAGAGGCAGTAGAGAACTGGTTAAAGGAGTGGCAGTGTGTTCTAGTAGAGCAGGACCAGCAGTCACAGAGTTTCTGTTATGTTTGGCTCCTTCAAGCCTCCTGTTTTTCCAGGGTAGGGGGGAGTATTTTTAGTTGGCCAGTAGTTAAATACGTAGGTACTTGTCTAAAAATAGCCCTAAACCACAGGAAAAATTGAAGCCACAGTGAGTAAAAATTGTTTGCCCTTGATGCCCCCAAAATAAAATCTAAATCCAACACGTCACCCAGAATGGCAAAGAATGAGCCTTTGAGACTTGTTTCACAACCTTTTTTTTGTTGTGCGTTCAGAGACAGTTAATAGAGTCACGTTCTGGGAAATCTGCAAGGAAATAGTGCTCGCCTATAGTACAGAGATGACTGCGTGACAAAAAGCTGGCGTACGGTATGGTCTACTGCAGGGCATTCACCTTCCTGTCTGAAGAAACTTTGATGAGATACATGGAAATACGTCAGTTTCAAAATGACACAAGTAAAAAGCATTGCATCGTGCTCAACCTGTTTTAATTTTAGAAAGCAAAGTTTGCACTACAATAGAGAGGTCCAGAAACGACGACATGTTTTGGCATCAACAAACACCATCTCAGTGTAATCTTTACATTTACAACTCAGAAGACCCAGATAACCCACGCTTGAGATCAGCAACATACCTGGTTTTGGGCTGTTTGATGTAAAAGGATCACCGCCGCTGAGGGCACTTGGCTGAGAAAAATAAACAAGCACAGAACATAAGTACAGTAAGCAGACATAAATGTCAGCATACAAAAGAACTATGATCAACAAACATCACTTGAGTGGTAACATATAAGGTGGTGTTCAATACCTTTGCTGGTGGTGTGGGTTTTCTGCCGAAGGGGTCCGAGGATCCAAACAGGTTTGACTTGTCTGTTTTCTTAAAGAAATCTTCAGATGAAGTGTCTTTGAATGGGTCGCTTTCCGTGAAAGGATCCCCTCCAAATGGATCTAGAAAAAGGAAAAAAACAAAAACAGTAAGAAGAGAGCAACTAGCATCCCCGGCTATGGGCTTCAATCATATTCAGCCTCAAAAGAAGAAATAATCATAGCTTTCTTTGATGCTTTCCACACCATGAATATCAAACGGACCGGAACATACATTTCCATTTAAAACAAATTGGCATCCGTAATGTGAGTACAATTCAGGTGTTAAGTTGAAATGATTATTCATAGGGACAACTTGCGGATGAAGAGCCCTAGACCTCGACAGAAATTCAGAAGAAAATACAGAAGAGATACGACAAGTATTCAGACCTTGAAAAGGGTCGGACTTGAAGGGGTCCTCTGTCTGGAAGGGGTCTGCTGGAGCCTCCTTCGTGCTGCGGTTGTTGAACATGGCTAACTTTGACTTGAAAGCATCACCCTGACAAATGAATCCAGCAAAAAAGTATAATTAATACATGCATCAATAGTCTTCACTATGCACTTGCATACTGTATAATTCACCAATAAAATATCATTGTCACTTCATTACAGCAGAACACAGTGGAGAAAGAAGAAATACAGCAACTAAAAAGTTTTGGGACTACAAAACTACAAAAATAAGCTTTGCATTCCTCCGACATGAAATAAGCACATTAGGAGTTGGTGATAAGAAAAAGTGCTCCTCGTTAGGAGGCGAATAAAGTATCTGAATACCGGGCTTGTTGTGGTGAAAAATA
The DNA here is from genome assembly GCF_963514095.1 of Eutrigla gurnardus. Taxonomy (NCBI): domain Eukaryota; kingdom Metazoa; phylum Chordata; class Actinopteri; order Perciformes; family Triglidae; genus Eutrigla; species Eutrigla gurnardus. The sequence continues at coordinate 22,541,916 of NC_139918.1, forward strand.
TGACACATTCATGAGCTTCTCACCGCACTTCTGAAACCTCCGTTCTCCTTCTCAGCAAACCCTTCGCGTAAGTCTGGCAGGTTGCTGACGTTTCCTCCGTTGATGTCGCTCAAAGCGCCGTTGTACTGCTCAATGGTCTTGGTCACTTCATTTTGGCTATCCTGAATCAGCGACAGCTTACTGCGAGCCTTAAAACACACAACAGTGTTAAAACATATCTGAGTTCATACAACATAACATTTGGACTTTCTTTACTGTTTTTAGGCATCAGAGCTAGCAGAAAAATATCTGCCACTATCAAAGCAAGCCCCGTTTTCAAATTAAAAAGTATTTCCAAAGCAAAAAGTAGAATTCACACACGATATCCTGCATAGTTATTTATTTTGCAATCCAACCTGTCGTGGATTTACTGTTGCCAACAGAGAAAACAGGCTCCTCAAGAGTCAAGTCTCCAGCAGACTGTGGAATGCACCTGATTCGTAGCAAATCATGTAAGTGGTGGTTAGTGGTTAAGTTGATCAAAACAATATGCCTCAACCACTATGATACAATGGTTTCACTTCAGTGTGACTTAAATATGTGTGCCTTAGAGCAGGATAACACTTTAGCACAAAGGTCATGGAAGTAAAAGTAAAACTAATGTTTCCAAAAGGGAGATATCTGTGTTCTTAAAAAATCCCCGGCAACAGAAAACATGTTTAAATTCCAGAGATAGTACATAAATAAAGAAACCTCTCTGCCCCCACAGGGAGGCCAGCACCGTGATTGGATATCTAGACCTTAATTTGTTAATTCAACTCAAAAAACCCTAAAGTTTCACAACCAGCCTTCATGCCAGACAATACCGTGTTTACAGAGAACTTCCTTATGGAACCTGGAGTTACTCCGTCTGCACTGACCTGGTTGATCTCTTCCTGAGTGGTTTTGAGCGACTTGGTGATGCTGTCCAGCTGGACACGACCAGAGAGCAGGCTCTGCTCAAGCATGGCCTCCTCATCCTGCAGCCGGCCCAGGTCCACCTTAGTGCGACTCAGTTCGTCCTCCTGGCTCCGGACGTCGGCCTCCTGAGAGTGAATCTGGCTCTGCAGAGACGAGATCTGGACGGGGAAAGCAAGACGGCGACTTAGTAGCGTATTTTTAGCCTCATCCGTTGTCTAACAATTTAATAGCTGCACATTTAAGGTATGCATTTATATCAGAGTTAGCTTGTTTGTTTCTTAGGACAGATTTCAATATTTTTATACAATATATGCATGTCACTTTAATAAGTCAAGCCTCAAACCATCTGGGACTCTTCCTGGCACTTCTGCTTGACGTCGTTGAGCATTCCCTCCAGCTTGGAGCGCTGCTGGTCCATCTCCTCCAGGCGTTCCTGGGCATCCTGCTTCTGTGATTCCAGGTCCTGCAGGCTGCTGCTCTCCCTGTCCAATCCATTCTGCATGTCCTGGGGAGGGACACACACACACATACACAGTTCTTTGCATGATATAGTGCAGTATCATCTTCATCAGCTCTCAAACCAGCATCATATATATACATCATGGTGATTAACTTGGCCATATTTTTGAGTAGCTCACACAACAGCCAACACATGTCCATATGTATTCATAAGTTGGCCTTGTTCACAGGGTTATACACACGCACTAAGATGGACTTTTAGTCACCATTTTAGCCTTTAGATGACTTGAATTATTTTGGCTCAACCTTACCTGAACTTCGCTATTCTGTTGTCTGATCGTTTCCTCCTTTTCCCTGATCTCTTGCTCCAGAATGAATTTATCTCTGTAGGAAAACAACATGGATTAGGATCAAGTTAAGTACCAAACAGTGTTATTACTTCCCGACACAGCTTATGTTGGCAAAGCATCAAGCTTAGAAAGACAAGACTGAAAATAAGTTGAATTATTTTGAAAATAAGCTTTGTTTCTTTTTACCATTCATCACTGACATTGTTGCCAAGGTGATGAGTGGCAAAACCACGAGTAAATCACATGACAGCTATACTCCACTTAATGGTCACTTCATTTGGCACGTTATAAATTGTCCTGATGTGCTTACTGTACTTGAGCATGCATGCTTCCTAAATGGACAGATCATATCCCTAGCTGACTTGGTGTCATACTGTGATGATTAAGCTTTGAACCTGAACATTACTTCACCGCAACAGACCCTCCTTTTTCTCAGAGGAAGTGAAACAAAGCTATCGTCCTGCAACTCAGCGGCTCACCTCTGCAGCTGAGCTATTTCCTGGCTGAGGTCATCCAGCTCTTTGATGCCCGTCAGCTCGGCTGACCCCGTGGAGCTCGTGCTGTCCTGAGGAGAGGCACAGAGACGGACAAGAGGGGAGAGAGAAGGAGAGTTGGTAAAGATGGTTTGAAGTGAGGGTGACAGAAGGTGAGAAAAAAAGATGACAAGAGTGACAACGGCAGGTAGGACAAAGAAAGGGGAATGACAAGAGGGGGGATGTTCAGATTGGGAAATGGGACAAAAACGAGGGAGAAAGAGAGCCGAGGGGTCATGAATGGATCACAGGGGGGAGAGGAGCTCCCTGCCGATACGTCCAACAAAACAAAAGACACAGGAAGGAAATACAAACGCCTCACACAGCTAGGAAGGGGACAAGAGCTCCAGACAATACATGAATGAGGAGATGTGCACACAGACAAGAGAATACAAAAGGCTATGGTGGAATCTGGCTAATATATGTATTAGGGCTGTTCGATTTTGCCGAAAAATAAAATCCAGATTTTCTGCTCTCATAATCCGATTTTCGATTATTTTGTGAAATGACAAAAGGCAGAGCAATTATTTCAAATATGCTGTTTTTTATTGAACATTTTGCAAATAATTTCCCCATTGGGATTTGAGTGCAAACCTTGCTCTTATTAAACAAAAAATCCCTCAAGGGATTAATATAAAGAACAATTAATGAACTTTTGCCATCTGGCTTTGCTCCATGTTATCTACTTGTAGACCTCTTGTATACAAAAAAAAACAACCCCTTTGGGATTAAGAGGAAACCCCTCACTTTCACATGTATCTTAAGGTGTGTCCATTAAACAAAAATGAATGAATAAAGTGCAGAAGTTTAACTTCACTAAAAAAAATAGATTTTACGTTTTTCACGTTTTTAACATCGTCCTAACTACATAATCGCGATTACGATTTAAACTTGATTAATCGAACAGGCCTAATATGTATTGGTGTTCAACATCAGCCTTTTCACAAATCAGCGTCCCAAAATCCTCTCCTTTTACGAAACGCAGACATATGCTACACTTCAAGCTTTTGCCTATAACTCTTTTCCGCAGTTGCATGATCATACTCAAAAAGGGAAGTGCATACTTGTGTAATGTGTAAAACAGCTACAAGTCATACAAACAATGAGTATGGATTTGTAATTTGAAATTTCTTTGAAAGTCCTTGCCTAATCAATTCGACTCCACTTATGACATCAGTCTGTTGATAATAAACACAAAGTTTGTTTGATATGATGTGATGTTACTTAGTAGTAGTCCTTGACCCGACACACCTGAGGCAGTTCATCCAAAATGTTTGCTCATGTGTCCATTGAATATAACTATGACAAAAATATATAGAAAGTTTTACAACATTATTAAGTAACTATACTTCAGCTGGACATTAGTTGACGTGGTTGCTGTGACATGCCATTGGTGATGAAACTGCAGCTGGTGGCAGTGTTGAAATTTTGACATGATCCAAGATATGACAGATATGTTGCAAAGAGTAAACAAGGTCTAAACAACTCTGTGATCCTCTAATACTATTATGAAAATAGAAGGAACATGTTGCAGTTTGCACCTGGTGCTTCAGACTGAGACAGAGAATATGACAGAACAAAAGCGCCACCTTGTGATACAAAGTTTAACTACTCACTCTGCGCATATGAGCTACTGCCGCGAGTTCAGGTCTCACAGCTGACGTAAGCCCTGCATAGCTCTGTTAGACAAGATAGGAGAGAGCGCCAAAAAAGCAGAAGCATAAAAAACAGTTTTGTAAGTTAAGCCCGAAAATCCAGAAAGCAGAAAACCCACATTTAAAAGGAATAAAGTAGCAGCAAAGACATGAACTCTTGGAAGGACCGATGCTAGAAAAAGTGGCATTGGAAGACAATTTCAACAAATAGGGCAATTGAAAGATGAAGCAGTGCGGACTCACAGAGCCTGCTGCTGAAGCTGCAGTCCTTTCTGATGGGGGAATCATGTCTTGGGTTAGAGTGGAGGGAGGGTCTACACCTTTAGTGACCTTCTGCTGGATCAGGTACATGGCCAGAGAGAATTGCTCCCGGGTCAGTTTGCCCGTCTGTTTAGTGTCAGCGAGTCCCCTGCGGAGAGGAGGACGGACTTCACTCAAAACATAATATACTTTATATATACTGATGAAAGGACACATGTTTCTAATTGCTAATTCCCACCACCTTGGTATAACACACTTGTATCATGTTTCCCTTCTGATATTGCACCTATCTTCTGGAGAAAATGTAATGATTCGAAATATCCAGTAGGTGGAGCTATAGAGGCGAAACTGGGTGGACTAGCTAGGACATAGGTATGGATGTTAAGTGTCTTGTGAAAGTTATGAGGAAAACCCCTGCAAAAAAAATATGATGTTATCTGAGCTGTGATCTCACCATATCTGCGCCAACATAGTCTGGGAGAGGCTGGACTGCATGAAGATCTCTATGACTTCAGTTCCATTAACAAGGCCGTCATTGTCGCTGTCTGTTGTCTTGAAGAGCTCATCATATCGCTCCCTGTCGGCCACCGGTACCACCCAGTTCACTACTGGCTGGAATGAACCATAGGACAGCATTTATGTGATTTTACATGGGGAGAAAACATCTGCTAAAACCTCAGGCTTTTTTTTATTATTTAAATAACAGGTATTTATGTATTTTACTGGTTAAAAGTAAAAATGTACTGTACTGATAGTCAATGCAAGTGATACATAAGTACACAGTACAAATGTTAAGAAAATTCTAAGAAATCTGGTATGAACACAATTTTGGTTTTGTGCCTCGAGTAAGTTAAACAGAAAATAAAAATCTGAGGAAATGTTAATTCAACTGGCAAGGTGAAAAGAACCAGAATGTAAAGTGGCAAAACAGGAATGGGATCCCCGTGTCAAGTGGCATGACAGTCAGTCAGGTGATCATGGTGCAAGTGTGGACAGAGTCTCGCCTCTCTTCCCTTTCAAGGAAACCTGTTCCTCCAAAAGACACAATTGAAAAAATCCCTGCAGCCATAACAAGGTAGAGAGGAACACATTGCCCTGTGCATAATGCTCAAAACAATGTGGCAAAACAAGTCCACCCATTGGCAACAGAAAAGAATCAATAGATGGAATACTGCTTTTTAGGCTCTGCCCCTGTGAGACTTAGTTAGAGAGAAGCAAGGACACCTCAGAAAGTAACATATCATAGTACACCCGGAGATTTCCCTGGCCTGGACTACATGACTTCACAAACATGCAACTTATTCAGTGAGACTGCCGTGGGAAATTCCTACTGTAAGCACGCATAACATCCAGCAAGTCCTGTTTCATTCATGAGGGAGGAAACTTTTTTTTTTTACTAAAGGGAAGTATATTTTTGATGGAGAATGCATGGCTGGGCACTTAGTCATTAATGTTCATCAACTTTCAGTACAATTACGCATGTGGAAATATCATCCTGTCATCTTATAATTTCACAAAATGCTGCTGTATGAATGAATCTTTCAAAGTATATTGTAATCAAAGGCTTTAAAAATGTTGGTTTTGCATGAACGAAAAGTTGTTTGGTGTAATAAAGAAAAGTAAATCGTAGTTATGTTGTATATATCATTGCACAGGTTTTTTGCTTGATAATTTGATGTGTGATTTTGTATTCCTATTCATATTGTGATATCAATTTTAACCATAATACCCATCCCTTGGAAAGAGCACTTAGTCCTCCACAGACTTATCACTGCAGTGATCAGATCACTACACCCTCATCAGCACTTCAAGAGAAATGCAAGAGAGGTGACATACCGGTGAGCTGGATTTAAAGGAGTGTTTTGGAGAGAGGTTGACGGTACTGGTGCTGAAGAGAGTAGGGTTGCCCAGAGGAGGAGTGCTACGCAGGGACTCTTGGAGAGGAGCCGAACCAGCCATAAACCCGGACAGAGCAGGCAGCACAGGCACAGCACCTGGCAGCCCGCCTGCAGACTTCTTCTTTTTGGAAGGGGGGATGAGGGAAGTGGGTAAGGCAGCTGGGACAGGCTCGTTCTCCATGGCACGATACACAAGATGCATGGCCTAGAAAATAGAAAAACAGATAATTAATTAATATCAAAACATTTTGAAAAAGTACTCGCTCCCCCCTATTACTCCCTAGGGATGGTAAAACTTAGGTATCCACTCACCACACTGAATTCATCCTTGTCCAAGTGTCCATCTTTGTCCACATCACTTAGGTCCCAAATCTACAGAAGAATTATGTAAATGCAAAAATGAGCAAGCTTTAGTTGCTTTGAACTGTTAACATTGCCGTGTCAGGGAAGACTGAAATACTGTTGTGTTGTGGGATCTCACCTTTCCTAAAGCATCCAGAGGTAGTTTGGAGTTTATCAAAACTGGCCTGACTTTATCCCCAGAGAGGAGGCCATTTACTGGGCACAGACTCTCAAAAATGCCCTCAAACTTTCCTTTTTCATCAGGCTGGGAAAAAAAAAGAAAAAGAAGTTTAGATGACAAGTTTCATCCTCTCAAAAATGCACTTTTCAAGTGGTATCAACTCACCCTAACTGCCCACTGTGAGTCTGGTCCTGTCGTTGAAACACTTAATAATGGGCTATTCGTGTCTTTCTGGGGGAAATAAAACATCATTGAGGGGATAAGTGAGATTAAGATTGGAACAAGCAGAGTAGGGAAATAGTAACCTATATTAAATACAGTTAGTGATGGAATACTCCCCTTACAATATCACTTTCTGAGATATTCAATGTCCATTCATTTCTCACATGAGCAACAGAAGTAGCCTGTCTCCACCCAGTATTTTCTCCACCCATTTAATAGATAATGCATCAGTAATCATTTAATCACTTACAAATTTGGGTGGAGCTAAGTTTTGGTTGAGGTTGTTAAGACTGATGTCATTTCCACCCTGTGCTGAGGCCACAAGCCTCACAGCAATGAAGAAACCCTAGGAAAGAGGAAGAAAGCTAGTCAAATCCGGTGTTTTACGCAGAAATAATCAAATTTACAGAGAAATTCAAATGTTACCCGTTTATCCAAGTAGCCTTTTCTTTCTGAATCTGCCAAATCCCATATCTAAAAAAAAAAAAAAAACAGTTTAGAAGCTATTTATCAAATATATGAATGTGATTTTATGTGTATATGAAGGCGTTTTTGTGACCCACCTTGCCCAATGTACTGTCTGACAGCCCTGACTTCTTAAGGAACTGAGCTGCATCTCCAGCCGATATTCTGCCTGTGTTTCCTGGATCCAGCTACAAAGAACCACAAACAGAACACTAAGTGAGTGCCGCAGAAATCGATGACGGATCATATTCAGCTGAATGAAGAATAGAAACTCTGGAGTGGAAATCACACCCTGACCTTACCTGTCTGTAATAGCTCTCATAGGCTGGGTTTCCACTTGATAACTGGAGAGGCAGACAAGAGAGAAACCCAACGACGATGTAAAATGACAGTATCAGCTAGCACTCACATCAATTAACATTGTCAGAAAGCTTTAAAAATATGGCTACGTTTGCAGACTGTAGCTACATAATTCATTTTGTCCGTAAGAGGTAAAAATAGATGAACACAGCTTTGATAGCCAACGCTAGCTAACCAGATACAGGTTTGTTTTTGTTCAGCTTTAGCCACTAGTTAGCCACGCATTTATTGTCATCAGTAGTCATCATCCTCGGCACAAACGTTACTACTTTACTTGCAATAGTAACGTTACGACTTTCCTTACAATGACAACTTTAACGTTAGCTTGCCGATTTCATTCAGAAGTACAGAAACGGTGCCATCCTTACTTAACCTAGCTAACGTTAATCGTGATCACTGAAGGCTAACGTTAGTTAACATCGAAGGGTTGCTAATACGGTTTCGCTAGACAATATTCACTGCCGCTTATAAAGCCGTAACGTGGTAAGACCACAGCACAGCTGTCACTGCCACTTTACAATGACCAACATTGGAAATTGACAGTTTTATTAAGCTATTGAGAGTTGTTACCTGACTTAAAGTCATGAGCGCCGCCATATTTCCTGGTGCCTCGGGAGTGCGCAAACGCCCCTTAACTGGGCGTGCACGAGCGGCGACAGCTCGGATGGGGCCTGGTTCCGGTGGGTGGACCGTCTCGGTCACTGCACCAGCGCTACTGGCCTGGTGTCACCCCCATCCCACAATGCCCTGCCTCCAAAGTCATATTTTTTATGTTTGTTGGTTTATTTTTATTGAAAAAACATTAAAGAACACACGATACCTCGCTGAGGATACATATTCATATACACGTTATATTATTTATCAAATCATCTAGAAATGTATAAATATAAGATCAGTTCTTGATCAGTAGACATACATGAGAGCAAAAAATAACATGCGATGAGAAAAATAATCATAAATTCAAACAAAGGAGTTCTTACTATTTTTCAATTTGCTACAATTAATATATTTACCCATAATAATCATGTCAGGAATCATCCATATGAAAAAATATTTTTATATATTTATATATATATTTTTTGGTTATACAGTTGGTTATGCATATTCCTAAATAAAATTGTGTTTAATCAAACTACCACAAAGAAATTGTCATTGTAAATCTCAAGTTAGACAGGATACCAGCAGCACGTGTAAAGGTTGGTTTCTGTGGCTGTGAGCAAAATGTAATTAGCCTGCTGTGTGCTTTAATTCACACAGTTAAAAGAGAATATGAGGAACTGGTGTATCAGTATGGACCCACATTTAAATTTTGACCCAGGGTCCCTTAGCAGATTAATCCAGTCCAAGAGAAGAGGGACAAATATATCAGAAGTGGGAGCATTTCTTAATTATTAACACGTAATAACTTGCCTATAACATTGAACAGATACATCACTTTATTTGGCTTTGAGTGTTCCGTCTGCAAAAATAAAAGTGTGACTGTAATTATATTTTATAATTACCGAGTTATATTTCATAGGTGAGCGTTCAAAGCAAAAACCTTTTGGAAAAAAAAAATGTGCATCATGTAGTACAAAATATGACCAGGCAATAAGGTTAGAATCTTTTAATAAAAACTTTGGTATCATTGACATTCTGTCCAATAAAAATAGGCGTGGCCCCCAAAATGATGTCATGACAGGTGCTGACCATCTGCTTCTCCAGACTTTCAGAATGTAATGCAGGTTCCACCACTTTACCAGACGATATTCATGCCATTTAAATGTAGAAAGACAATTTCAATGCAAAATGAGATGAAGTTCAGTCTTAAAACTTCATTAAATTATGTGTGGAAAGGAAAAATAAAAGTCAGTGCTAGAGACAACCAAAATAATTTACATTACAATCTTGATTTCTGTCTGTATTGTGATTTTTCTTTTCCTGCGGTAAATATTACGGTTTATGAATTTATGCGTCTAGTCATGTGCATTTCTTTACTTCACTAGGTTGCAATAGGAATTTCATCAACAATCAAGTTAATATCTGAATGGCTAATTCTTATTCTCTGCAAATCTGAATGGCATTTTTTTTGCTTCAGGTTAACTGTGCAAGGGAATCTGCATATACAAGTAGATGTATAGATCAAGAAAACAGTGGATACCAGTGCCTCCTTATTCTCTGCAATTACAAAATGAGGAATGCACTTTGTAGGTGGAAAACCTTAGAATAAATCTAGCAGTTCAGGGGCAACAGCGTGATATCATGACCAAAAATAAAGAGCAACTAATCCCATTAACATCCTTTTGCCCCCAAATTGATTCGTGTCCAAATCTCAGGGAAAGGATGCACAGCAGCCACAATACCCCTGGAAAATATAGGACAGTTTCTAAAGGGCCGACAGACAAAATCTCTGGCCACACCTCCTCAAAGCTCATCTTTACGCTTTGCTTCGTTTTCCTCCATTTCTGAAAGTGCCGCCTCCATGTCATCTTTTGTTTCTTCCTCCTCATCAGTGTCTTCCTCCTCCTCCTCCTCCTCATCATCCCCATCATCATCAACTTCGGTGTCTTGTTCTTTGTTTTTCTCCTCTTCTTCCTTCCGTTTCAGGTCATCTTGCTCCTGTTTCATTTTCCGCTCTGGTTCCTGTGGGGAGAGTTTAGTCAAACCCTGTTGCTCAATCTATTCAGTATCTCACCGACCACGTTTGTGTGCCGTAATAACGACACAATATGGCTTAAAAAGAATAAGAGCATACCTTTGTCACACCCCATGTCTCCATTGTAATGTCTTCTGCTTCCTTCACATCGTCCGTGATCAGGAAGTTGTCAAAGATGGTACCAGATTTCACCTGACATAAATGGTAACAAATGTTAATCTCTATAGAGTAAGCATCAATACAGCAACATTACTATTCAAAGACGCTCTCTCTCTCACCTGCCACAGATCAAGACCGACAACAGAAATGCTGTCAAACTTGTAGATGTTTGAATCGGGACTGTATTCAGGATTGTCAATTTCAGGATGCACCCAGGCCCCTTTGTAGTCGGGGTTGTCAATCTGTTTGGGTTTCCATTCTCCCTGCAATACATAAGGTATTAATCAGTCAGCAAAGGCATTAGGAAGTTCATGTTACCCAATTCTCAATCAGAGGCAATCATGCATTGCATGGCTATGACTGCAACTTTAGTCTACCTTGTACTCTGGGTTCGGGATCATAGGTGGCTCCCACTCTCCATCCATATCCACATCCCAGTCTTCAGGCTTTTTGGCATCAGGGTCTGGAATGTTTTCAGCTTTGTCCCAGTCCTAAAAGAGGAAGAAATTAAATCATAACATGTTGCGTTTGGATGGGGTTGACTAACTTTATTACTTTATTATATTAGTAACTTATTCACCTCGGGCTTGGTGTCGTCAGCATCATCGATCTTGGCACGATCGTCCCAGTCCTCTGGCTTCTTAGCTTCAGGGTCCTTAATTTTCTTAGGTGGCAGGAGGTCCCAGTCCTCCTCCAGACTGCCAGATTCTACCTTCTCGTTATCAATTTTCACCTCATAGGTCTGGTCTGGATTCAGGATCAGCGTGTACATGTGGGTCAGCTCATCATCCTAGAAAAAAAAACAATTTATTTTATGATTAAGCCAGAGTTACAGAGGCAGTGCATGTCTGTATATTATAAAGACTACTAATTTAAAATGCAAGACTTACCTTGCACTTAATCTCTTTCTTGATGAGGTGATTCTTGCCCTTGTAATTGAAGATGACATGGACTTTCTTGGTGCTGTAGCCGCAAATATCAGGGCCTGGATAAAACACATTTAATTACTAGATGTTCCAAATCCTGTTATTGTAACCATTCAATCATAATTGGATATTACTATGAACCGTATTATTTACCAAACATGATGTAGTATGAGGAGTCTCCATGCATGTCGGTCTGATCCAAGTCAGCAGGGAAGACCTTCACGTAGCCACCCCCACAGTCGATCTTCTGCTCATGTTTAACTGTGAACTGAATGACCAAAGGCTTGCCCTCGTTGCTGAAGGGCTCGAAACGGGCAGAGGAAGCATAGAAACGAGCATCCTGGCTTGTTTGCAAACCTGAAAAAGTCCAAAATAATTTGGCAAATTAGAGAAAACACAAAATAGGTATTCTTTGGTTTAAAGTGTGAGAACTATTCCACAAAATAGAGACGCCACGGTTATTTACAATAGACTCGATTTAAGAATTGTTTGCATAAAAATGCTGTTGAGACTACGCCCGCATTGCCCTGAGAAGGCGTTAATCTGTTTGTTGATTACCTCAATAAATATCTGACCATTTAGACAATTAATATATTAATTCAGTATTCACAAGTGCCTTTGTATCGTTTTTTTAAGGCCAAGATGAACATAGCATGATCAACGCCAATGCAGTCATTCTTATCCAAAGCACGCTGTTAGTGTTTGAGAATAAGTGGATTAGAACACAAAACTTTACCTTTGTCTTTCTCAGCATCGCCATAGAAGTTTCCAGCCGTTAGTTTCCACTCCCCATAATCAGATTTGTGTTTGGAGTTCACCCAGCGGCTTCGCCATTCATCTAAAACAGAAAATGAAATTAACCAGTGAGTTTCCTTTTTAGAATTTCAACACTCTGAGCATCTCTTACAAATACATCGAGCTACTTCCCTAAAATTACATAAACCAACTGGCAATTCATTGACGTAAGTCTTTGTAATTGTCAAATTGGCTAAATGATTAGCAAAACGCAAAATATGTATACTGGAACTTAGGTGTCAATTGTATATAGGTTTGCTAGCTTTGAGGCCTTGCTAAAGTTACCGTTAGCCAGCTGCAAACAGTTAAAGTTAGGGAACTGAGAGGGGACGTACTTTACACTGAATTACCTATTCATAAATAAATAAAACACACTTGAAGATATGTCTTTCAAGAGAAACTGTCGATTGCATTTGTGACAACACGACGGCTAACAGTAAAGCTAACGTGAATTGAATTAACCTCATGCACAGCTAATGTAATGCCAAACTTACCACCGTCCGCAAACTCCTCCCGAAAGTAAACCTTTGCATGAACGCAGTAAACTGCTAATATCACCGCGACTATACCCAAGACTTTCATTTTGTCAGTCTCAGCTCAACTTTCCGCTGCTAACGACGTCCTTGCAGAGTATTGAATACCTTGCAGAAGAGGAAGAGAATATTTTAGAGTCGCTCCAGCGAACAGATGTATGCCTGTCATTGGACAACGAGACGGTGTGTCTCGACCAATGAGAGTAGACCACGAAACATATGTCCTTTCCACAGCCTGATCCGGGATCAGCGGTTGTTTTAATTATTTCGCCATTGTCATATTCGCCACATTCCTGTAGAGGGCGCCAATGTCATCTGTAGAAAACAAAACGATGGCCACCATACACTTTGACAAGAGGAGGAATCGTAAGTGCTCGCAATTAATTCACTTTACGGTGTGCGTTACGTCTCCTGTTGGAAACAGTAACTCGACAAGCAATGACGAGAAAGACAGAACTAGAGAACAAAATGATGTGGGTTTATTCACAAAGAATGAGGAGCAAACAGATGAACAGGTGGATGAGGGAAGTGAGGGTTGTGCCAAAGAAATAAAATAAATAGAACAAAACTGGGCCTGACTACCACTAAAACAAAGCAGCAGTGGTCGTTAGGCTGTGATCCAGGGCTACCTAGTCAAAACAATGAATAGGGCTTAAACTAATAGTGGACAACTAGCGTAATCAAATCTTCAAGCACCCCAAAAGTGAGGGAACGGCAAATTGAAAAAAAAGCAAACTGAAAGCTAGCAAGGAAGGTTGAGCTTGAAGCTACTGGTTTATTTCACCACGTCATCTCTGGCGCTAACGTCCAGAGCGCGTGCCATGCCAATGGTTGACGTTTAAACGATCATTTAAACGCTTTGTTGAGCTCTTAGATTCGGATAAAAAGTGAATTTTCGGTGGTCAAAAAAAGAAACACCAACGCGTCTTTTTCACTCGGAAACCAGAAACACCACTAACGGTAAAAAAAAAAAAAAAACGTCTCTACGATAGAGGTAATTTGACGGGTTTCATGCTAGCAAGCAAACGCTAGCTAGCTCTCTGTTTCATTTATCACAATGTCAGTTCTAAATTCAGGTTAATCAATTAACGTTAGTTAACGCTCACCCGGTAACGAAACAAATTTTATTAATGTTGGATTTTACCTTTATTTACACTGATATGTCATCACAACGGTAACGGTACGTGAAACTTTACCTTAGCTGAACATTTATCCGTGAATTAACGTTTTTTACGCTAGCCTACTGTGCGTTGTGGGTAAGCTAACCCTGTATTTCTTATAAATGTCAGCTGAATGGGAAAAACTGGCCTTTTTCTGTGGGGGGGAATATTTCAGCTTATTACCACCTTTTCAGGTCTTCATCATAGAGGTCACTGTGTGTATGTATTAGCTAGTTTGCAAGGTACACTGAACTAACTAGGCAACAGGAAACAAATTATCTTAGGAGAACGAATTTCACATTTTTCACATTTCATTACAATCCTGATCCACATTCCATACCCCTTAGTGATGCTAGTGCACCATAAAGTTGTTTGTCAACTGCCAACCAATAAGAATAAACTCATTCATCAGGCTCCAAACTGACTAATACAATTTTTTCTTTTACATATCAAATGTAGAGAGAATAACTGACTTTTGCAACAGCAAAGGAGGCGATATTGCGTGAGCTATTCATGATCGATAAACATGATCCAAAGACAAACAAGCATGGCTGTTAGGTCAAAAGGCATTTTAGTCCCTTTTCTGTGACAAGGGTTTAAGTGAATTTATGATAAATAAAATAAAGAGGGATTCAGACAATACTTTTATTTTTATAAATGAAACCAGACAGAAACCTTGTGTTTTTGGTTGAATGTCTTTCATGCCTCTGAACCATACTTTTCTTTGTTTTCTTGCTCAATAGCTAGCTGCTTTTGATCATTTCTTCATCAAAGGTGGTTGTAAAACTATTTCCTTTGTGTATCAGGAGGTTGAAGTCCCAGGAATGGGTAGGCATATCTGTATTGCATAATTTATTGTATTTGTCCCCATCCTAGTGAATATTCAAACTTAAGTACACCGAATCTATATCAACTGTACAGGTCCTTTTACTGTTTTTCCTCTCACCAAAAAAAAAAAAAAATGGATTTAATTTAATTTCAGAGTGTGGACGCTCATATTCTGAAACTACCAAAGGCGGGAAAATATTGAGGCTGTTTTTAGCCAATCTGTCTCAGACAAGCCTTACATGTATTTGCTGCCGTTTTACAAGGACTAGAGTGGACATTCGTCTGAATTCAGAAAACATACTTGAGGTAAGACAGTCTTTTTGTTTAGAGTGGTGTTTCTGTAATAGCAATGTGTGTATTGTTTTGTGTGAAAGGCACATTTTATTATTGAATTATTGTATTTTAACATACAAATAAAACAGTTGAATGCATGTGTCAGAATTATTTTAAATGTGCTAAAGGACGATCTGTCTTTCCCCTAAATGACACCAATGTATTATTTAGTGAGTTTAGCAGCCGAAGTGCACAGGATTAACTGTCAAATATTAAGCTAATCAGCATTCCCTATATTTATTTGGAAACACTGACAACGATCAGAATTTAAAACACATCTTTCATTAATAAGAAGGATGCTCTCTGCTGGTGACCATGTAAAAAGCACTTAGCTAGATTTGACTTTTTTTGTCTTTTTAATTTTCATAAAGTGAAGGACGGTATTGTCTTGATACTTTGTAGGAGATCTTCTTTTCAATGTCGATGCCAGAGAGGGCTTCCTGAAAGGAATAAGGAATGCCTACAGCTTTCTGCTACCAGATCTTGATGCAGGACAAAACTGGGGTGTCTTTGATAAGTCTAGACATGGAGAAAATATTAAAAAGGACTTCAAGTACTCCATGAAACGTTGTCTTAGCTCCTTAGATGGTAAGTCATTATTTTATTAAAGTTGTCAATTGCATTTTTTACCTTTCAACTTTGTGTTTAGAAGACATAACAGTAATATTTATTCACCATTTGTTTGGCAAGTCATACTTTATTGTTTTTAAATTGTGATTTGTTCCATTATCTTTAGAAATACAAAAGCACTTTCATCTTTACTGATGGTGACTGTGTGGATCTGAATCCAGAACTCGGCCTGTTCATCACTATGGCAGGATGCACAAATATGCAGGAATATTGCAAGAAGCACTAAATATACACTAAATAACATGTCACCATTTCATGTCTAGAACCCTGGGTATGCAGGTCGTCAGAAACGTCCTGAAAACCTGAAAGTACAATTCAGGATGGTGTTGATGATGGTACCAGACCGGCAGGTGGGTCAGGACTACTTTTGCTGGAAAGTAGTATGTTTCTTCTGCTCTCGTCTTAACACACAGTCCCTTCTCTGCTGTTGTCTTTGGCAGATCATCATGAGAGTCAAACTAGCCAGCTGTGGATTCAATGAGAATGTCCTCTTGGCCCAGAAATTCTTTGTTCTTTATAAACTGTGTGAAGAACAACTTAAAGAAACAGGTGAGAATTGTGTGGCTGATACTTTGAATTTTTATAGGTTTATTGATCTACTGACATGCAGCCCGTGCTATTTGTCAGGTCCACTATGACTTTGGTCTGAGGAATATCCTGTCTGTCTCTCGGGCCCGGCACACCTCAGAAGATAGGTAGGTAAAGTTGAAATGAGGTAGGGTCTGGGGAAGTTTGTTTGTGAAGCCATATGTGTGTGACATCCTGCATTGGTGCCATTGCTTGTAGCTGCTTGTAGCTAGCCAGGCTAGCTGTTGAATTGGTCGCTCAGCCATAGTGTTGTTAGTTTTTGTCTAATATGGGAAAGACGTACACAGTGGTTTTGTTTCGGCTACGTGGTGAGATGGCCGACCCTAACCTCGAGTTAGACAAGTGTAAGAAAGCTGATTTGTTTGCTCTTGCTGCACACTGAGGCATTTCTGTTTCAACCACCCTTCTCAAAGTGATGGTTCGGAGTAAAATGCACCCAAGGTCATTCCCACCATGACATCCAGCCAAATACCCCCTCAGAAGCATTTTTAGCGATGGTCAACATTGGTGAAGATGGGGCTATCAGCCGAATGCCTTAGTACTGGCGCGATGGTACATTGTGTATATCTCGTAAATTACCCCACTAATAATGCATGGAATGTTACCAAACTTCTGCAGTAGCACACATAGGATCTGTACTCAAACTCAACTCTACAAAATGAGGCATTTGAAAGTTTGTAAGTACACCAGGAGTTTATTTAAAAAAACACTTGCCTGATAGCTTCTATCCTCTGCTGCTAACGCTACCGCTGCATTGACGCCACTTCCGTGTTTACCCAGCTGTTTCCTTCAAGCGAGTTTCACGCTAGAGTATGAAAAAGTTTCACTGAATTTTTACAAAAATGCTTGTATTATCGCCGTAACGAGTTTGAAAGTGGGGTTGCAAAAAAAAAACTCACACCTGATAGCCTAACTAAATAAGATAAGATAGCAGCCTATAGCAGGGCTATTCAATTAGTTTTGAATGAGGGGCCGGTTGATGGAAATGATCCAAAATGAGGGGCCGGAAAAATATGTCTGGAAAATGATGAGCATCACATTAATAGCTACAGATACTGTAAAACACTACAACGACATATTGATCCCCCGCCGCTTTGCATTCGCACTGCTCCAGCCCAAACGGGCCTCGGCCCGATTGCCGGTTGTACATATGTCATCACATCGTTGGATGGAGACACACAGCCGCATTTTTATTATAAAAGTACCGGTCCAGTTCCGCTCACACCACGAGTCTGAAGAGTGCAACGGCTTATCAAAATACAGTGTCAACTTTCCGAGTTTTCAATGTAGAAAGCGACATGGTGGTGGTTCCGACAACTTTGTATGTTTGAAGACAGGTTCCCCTTTGCCTGTAAATCTCTGAAAGAAAGCTTATGGTTCCTCAGTGAAGCAAGGGTGAGGAACTGGTCTTCTTAGTGTGTTGTCTTCCTAGGACGGCCACTTCGTCGTCTGTCTTTGACTTCTCTCTGGAAATGGTACCAGGGCTGACACCAAATAACACCAGCTTCCGCTTGCCCTATTGCACGGGCCTTATCTTGAAGGGACAAACATGGCCTGTGTATGCTTGGAGCACACAAACTCAACAAAGTTGCAGGACCAATGCATACAAGTGCTGTCAATTAGGTGCCAATCAGGTGCCAGTCACACATCTATGACTGGCATACACCTGCCAGCACTTGAAGCTCAAAATGGGAGTAAATACCAAGAGAGGAATATTGCAGGGATTTTGGCACATTTTTTTTGGGCCACTACCCACACGGTTAGCGGTGTTTCTCATTCCCCAAAAATGTTTGGAAACTTTATTTTGGTTGATTATTCCTCCCCTTTAATAATACCAATTGGTATTATACGTTATATCGTTGGAAAGCCTGATTAGTCACCTTTACAACAAGGTACAACTTGTTAGGATCATGCATTCATGGTTTATTAAAACTCAAACACCTCTGATTAAGCCACTGTTTCAGTATCTTAACAATTTCCTACTCCGTATTTCACATCTACTTTATTAATGATAGAAGCATCTGACAGAAGCACCTTATTGTGGCAAAGTAAAATAAATATCTCTACAGACCTCTGTCCAAAAATAAATTGGAGCAGCTAATCCACCCATATTACTAGAGGGCAATTAGAACCTGAGGCCTTGTGGCCTCTGCAGCCTAGCAGGCGGGGCTTCTGACACCCCTGGTTGGGCCTGATGGAGTGGAGCTTCATCTGCCTAACGGCTTGGCAAAGGTCCACAGGCCTGGGCGAACACAACAGGCCTCCATCAGGCCAGCTCGCTCTGTCACAGCTTACATGGCCTATTGTACACCAGCGCTCATTAACGGCACTAAGTCATATTGGTGGTTCGCTAATGCATGTGTAGACAGAAAAACAAATTCCACATTCAAAGTGCTTCGACAGTGGTTCTACTTTATTCTGTTTAGCGTATGAAAAATCAAAGTCACATTCTCAAAACGCGAAAGGACTAGAAATTTGTTATGATATTGAAAACCGGTGAAAAAAAATATTTAAGAATAATAAACATCCTCACATATTTATTAATGTGTCTTCTCAAAATAATAAAACGGACCATGTGGTCTGTATATAAGTCTTCCTTATACTTCATTATGGCGTCCTTAGTACTCAGTAAATTAGGTAATGACAACACTAGCTTAATGACATTATTTTAGCAAGATAGTGGAAAACATTGCAAGTTTGTTTTTTTGTTGTTTTTCAAGAACCAGAGAAAAATTATTGTAGGAATATGAATTTTTGTTAGCTCAGCAGCACCTTTCTGCATAATAAACACACACATACAGTATAAAACACAGAAATAATATTCTCATGACCTAATTTCTCTGGGAAACATCTGTGTAATGTAATTTCCTTCTAGTTGTGGTCCAACAGTTACATCAAACTGTGCTACTTCCAAGGGGAAGAGAGGCTGCCAGCACCCATTGATTTTTTCACTCTTAATCTACCTGTCTTTAATTAATATTTTGTCAACAATGCAATGAGGAGGATCCCTCACTAAGATCATGATTAACATAGGGCATAATAAAAAAGTATCATTGATATGTTGTGCCATAACTGTAAATTAGTAATAATATATGTTCACGTTTGAGGGGAGGGGCGAGGGAAATCAGGTCTTGAAAAGGATTTTTCAGGGGCATCTGAGGCCATTCTGTCTATGGCTGAGAATCCGGGGTTAATCGCTTTAAAAGCAGTAATTAGGTGTTAAGAGGTGTGCTTGTCTGTTTAAATTAGCCTCTGAGCCAGATTATGCTCTGTGACTTCCGATAACCTCCCCCATCAAGGCTCACTGCTTTCAAAAAGGCCCATTTAATGATGAAAATAAAAACACACACATATTGCTTTTAAATATAATCAAAGTGGAAGAAGTGGTTTTGAAATACATATCTGAGCCCACTTACAAAGGAACCGAACTATACTAGAAAATGTTGGACAGTATCTACAATGTTCAGAAAAAATACTAGAAATTATGAAGAGAACTCATCCAAACAGACATACAGGGAGAAAAACATGTTCGAACCAACCAAATTCATACTAATATTGTCTAATTCTGAGGAAATACCAGCAAATTCCCAAAGCACAATGTAGTGTTTATTATACCTCATAAAGGTATCATCATTTCAGGGGAACAGGAAAGTTTTACACCCAGGTACACCCAGGTTCCACAAAAAAAAGACACCCTTCGATTCAGACCGCAAATATTGGTACCACATGGCTCTACTTAGCATCTCATATAGTATATTTCAGCTTGTGAACAGTGTTTCAAATATCAGTAATTTACTAAATTAATGTTGTAGTGTTAAAACATTCATGTTGATAATGTTGTCTAAATAAGAGTCCATTCCCAAAGGTTTTGAGCTTAATCTAAATAAATGCCCCTCAGAGGGCCTAAAACATTTTAAAGGAGTTTATGTTCAAGATATTTATTTGTGTCAGAGAAAGAAATGTCTGACTCCTTTGGTGTAATTTGTCCTCATCATGGGTGCATGAACAAGCACTGGAAGATCAGTTTGTAAACATTCACAGGAGCAGCTAAAAAAAATCCTTCCACAGTGACTCTTCAGATCACATGTGCTGCCAGGTTTTATCCATTGACTGAATATGCTCTTTGGCCTTCATCCTGAGGGCTGCGATGCTGGAACTCCTGTCGTCCTCCATTGGGTATTTATCATTGAAGCTGGGTGGGCACTGGTAGGGTGGAGGTCCCATCGGCTGCATACCTTGGACCATGACAGGTTGGGTGTTGAGGAAGCTGTGGCTTTGATAGGCAGGCTGTAGACCCTGCGGTGAACCCATGAACCCAGGGATGGTATGCATGGGAGTGGCACTGGAGATGGGCGACGTCAGCCAGGGATCTAGGGGCATCGAGTTGACCACTGGCCCCACGCTGGGAGGCATCGGAGGACGATTGAATGACAGCATGGGGGAATCATGGAGCTTCATGGTGCTAGTGTCCATCTTTTCTTGTCTTCTCCACTTGGCCCTTCGGTTCTGGAACCACACCTGGACCAAGAGAAATTAAATAAGATGAGATGGTGCAATGGGGCACTGAGACACAAGTCATTCATCAGAAAAATACAAACTCCTGCACAGATTGTGCTATGTATCTTCTGATACTACCACTAGGTGGTGCAGAAGTTGAAGACTTACAGATAAACTTTGGCATCCCTAATAATGAATTTGAAATCATTCAGCATTTTAGGCCTAACCAATACCATTACCATAGCCTTGTACCTACACCATAGTATACAATTATGATATCCCATAGTCCCTACCTGAACTCGAACCTCTGGCAAGTTAACCTTCATTGCCAACTCCTCACGGCTATAGACGTCTGGATAATGGGACTTCTCGAAAGCTCGCTCCAGCTCATGAAGCTGATAAGTGGTGAAGGTGGTCCGGTTTCTTCTGTGTTTCTTTTTACTGTGCTCTTCGTCTATACTAGGCTGTGGAGACCCTTCATCAATATCCCCTTCCTTCTGCAGGTTACTTATATCTTCATCACACTTGTCACTGGAGTAAAGGTCCGATTCTAAAATGAATGATAGGATACATTCAATTAGTACAGTATATACATTTTGTAGTATTTGCCATTTCTTTTGGTAATGTTTTCACCATTTAACAAACATAAAACCCACAGATGAACACATAAACAAATAGAAAATCTAAATTATAAAAAGAAATATAAAGGGAAAAATATACCTGCCCCTTATTCATACATTCAAACAATTTGGCTGAGTACAGCTGGCGCCGTAAGGACAGAGCAAAGTGGAGATAAAAAAAATAAAAAAAAGCAATTAAGGTACTTGGAGAGGTAGGACTACTGTCCATTTAAACCCATTAAACCAAACCTCTCAGCCAAACAGTCCATCATTTTAGGGACAATCCGTTTTGTGCACTACACTAGCTATAACTTCAAAGTCAAGAGTAAACGGCATGTTTACAGGAGTTTACACATCAAAGCCTTTTTGTTTTTCAAGGACGACAAGTCAGTTTTTCTTCAGTAATAATTGAATAATTCAAAAGATTTGACACCTCTAGGTAAATCTTTTTTCATAGCATTGATTCATAAAGTAAATTATCAAGTGAATTGAGTTGACTTAACTGTTTTTAATTGCTTTCTTATAATGAAGGAGTTTTATATACTTTGTTTGCTTTTGTCTAGTTTTAAGGAGAAAAAAAAGTACCCCGTATGTGTGATTGTTGATCATTTCAAGGTAGATGTAACATTTGAACATACAGGCTGATCAAAAAGTGAAATGTTAACTCTTCTCCTCATGATAAAACAGCTTATTGACTGATGCCCTTTATACAGTTGAGGGCTTATAAACAACAGGGGGTTGGCGAGTCCAAATGACATCGCGTCTTTCACTGAATTCATCCCTAGCTGTAATCCCATAGAAACAGATGCTACCAGTTAAACCTATGAGTCCCCGCCTCCTCTAATCTAACAAGGAACTTTAGCTGGCTAAACTATGACTAAACAGTCATAGTCCAGATTGTGCCTTCCAAGACATGGAGGTAGAGCAAGGGAGCCATGTGATCACCATAATTTGATCATACCAAATAGTTTCATGCAACATGGTCAACAGATCATTTGACGGTGATACCAGGCAGCAAAAGCTTTGCAATTCAGGTAGTTTGTGAAATTTAAAACGTGAATGTTTTAATGCAATGAATACAGAACGAGTTTGGTGATTGCTACTTAATACCTTTATGTTTTTCTGCTGAATAGAAGAAAAAACAGCACATCATTACCATCCCATTTAAATTGTGTTATTATTGACCATGGTATGGTGATCTCTCATTCAAAAGAAGGCAACAGAGTCACACTGTGGCTTTAGCATATGATAAAATTCTATTTTTACAAGTTACAGGCATGAATCACCCTCATAGAAGTGTGTAGTCTACCATATTAGTTATGTCTATGGAGAAAAATATAATTTTAACGCCACACCATCACCACAAGTGTAGTGAAAAAACATATGTTCATTTTAAATCTTGCAGATAGAGCTGAAGTTAAAAAACTTGATTAAAAAAATGTCCCCCGTGTCTTGCTTCGAAGCACTTAAACAATGGCAGTAAGTTTTGACATAGGTTGCAGCTATATCAGTATACCATTCATATTTTCACCTATTAAGCATAAATAACACTGATGCTTCCTTACACCCTACATATACAGAAACTAATTATCTCTAGGTTATTAAAAGTCTGTGGTTTTCTGGTGAGTCACCGCATGCCACCTTCCTGCATGGTACTGAGAGACGATATGAGTTTCAATTACATGTGTTCATTACTCTACAGCACCCTAAGTGTTCTGTTTTAGTATTTGTTAAATTGTCATTTTATTGATTTTTAAAATACTAAAATGTTTTTACTATGTCCATAGATTATTTAAACTTCCCTTAGCATACAGCAAGTGATTATGTTCATGACATTTTTAGGGTAATGTCTGTTTCAGGCTTTAATATGATTTTTTAGCATACAAGTACAAGTGAGTAAAGACTGAAGTTTCGCTGATTTGCAGTAGGTAGTGATTTCACTGGCTTCTTAAACTCCTATTTACAGCCAGACCCACAAGTATCTCCATACTTGCAAAAGACTGCTGTGTGGACAAGCATTGCTGTAATCCAAAGAAACGTATTTAAAATGTGGTCAACATCCTAATGTTACCAATGGTAACAAATAAGCCGGATTGAATGGACCTTTCTCTCAGTGGACATAGCGAGAAGAGGACAGGGGGAACTTGTTACATTCTTGGCTCTGCTCCATTTAGATGTACCATTAAACTAGCACAACACCAGGGCCCTGGTACTAAAGCACTTGACTGGGACGTAACAGTTATCAACATTAGCAGTTTAGAGGGATAAAGTTAAAAAGTAAAACAGAAACAAAACTTGTTCCAGGAAAATATGTATAAAATGAGGCGTAACACATTTCATATATTTCTTTGGTATACAGTAAAGGAGCATAACAAATTGCATCTTGGTATAAATTATTTTACTAACTTTAAGATTGATAATAGATGCAATAATATTTTAGAATAAGCAGACAGAGTGAAATGAACAATTTAATTATTTCTATTTTAGTTCCATTTCCTTTTTGGTGGAGTCAAGATATTTACACTCACTATTTAAAGTGATTTATCTTTATACTGAAGTCAAGGGAAGCTACTTGTTTATGCATATATCATATTGACATGAATAATGTCTAATGTTATGACTTTCTTTATCTCTCACTTTTTCAAACTGTAATTTCAAAATAATTATCAAAAGTGGTTAATAAAATGTGTCATTGAACTTTTGGTCCAATATATTTGGGGAGAGAGTCTCAAACGGTACAGTTCTACTTCTGCTAGTTGTACAGCTGAAGACGGTTGCTTTTCTGAAAAAACTAACCATGGTAGGAGGAATGTTGGGAGCTGTCACCCAATTCTGGAAGGTGCACATAGGGGTCAGATGGGACCTGCTTCTCAGGGTGCTCTGCGCTTTCTCCGTTGGCTTTTTGGCTGTCATCATCTACTGAATGCAGTATAGGGTCCTGGTCTTTAGTGAATCCCAGTATGACATCAATACTGTGGACCCTGCCTCCACTGCTTGACCCAGCAGCTTTTGCCATGTCATAGTTGTCTAGGCAACTATCGTCCACTATTCCCAGGGTATCCATTGACAAATGCATCCGAGCCTTTTTAGGCCCTTTCTTTCCTCTTTGTCAGAAAAAAAAAGAAAAATGCTACCAAGTGTGACAAAGCAGTGCAGTTGTTGTACAGAGTTGTTGTTCTTCTTCACATGCAATGGAGCAGATGTATGTGAAGCGTGAGGGTCATATGCTGAAGGATCACTTCAGTGATGTGGAATATTCACAAAAGCCAAAAGAAAACCTCACATCTTTGTCTGTAAGGGAACGAGAGAAAAAGAAACCTAACATTAGACATTATTCATGTCAATATGATATGTACATGAGCAAGCAGCTTCCCTTGTTTTTATTATTAAATAAATAACTTTAAATAGTAGTGTACATATCTTGACACGGTCTACACCAAAAACAAAACACAAAAAGGAACATAAACGAAAAAAAGGGAATCCATTATTTTTGTTTGGTTTGTAGTGGTGAGCAAAATGAATGTATTCCTCTCAAGTCTGATTCCCATCAGGTTTTACTCATATATTTTAAAATCTCAGCATTTGAAAATTTTTTACTTAAGTTTCTCAATTAATTTGGTATCAAATCTACCTGACATTTACGAACATCTTAAGAGGCACCAAAATCAGAGCTGCACTTGGAAAATATTTCTTTCTTGATAATAAATGGGCATTATAGAAAACCCATGAATTAATAGACACGATTGACAGAATGAAAATAAGGACTGATAAAGTGATCTTACCTTGTTTCAGATTGCTGCCACAAGCTACGCTACATGCATGCTGTCTTGGCGGAGTTGACAAATGACACTAACAATATCTGCTGCAGGCACTTGTTACTCCTAGTTAAGTCCTTGAAATCCCCTGAACACAAGTGAGCAAAGGATCTACCGTTGGAATCCTGTGCAACAAGCACATGTAATGTCTTTCTCCCTTGACAAAACTCTCCTTAACCACACAAGACACCAAAGCTTGCGGGGAATGGTAGTAAAACCAAAGGGTTTAAGAGGTTTATTAATTGGAATCCTTCCCCTTTAAGAATGACTGACAGTTGTTTTCTGGTCAAGTAATTGCTCCAAATGTGTCCTGCATTCAGACCACAGAGGGAGGCCATTGCTAATGAAGCTTCGACAAAACTTTCTTTCAAAAAATCTATTGTCTGAAAGATAATGGCTCATACTGAGCGTTTTCACTAATCCCTTCATTATAGACAATATAAGGGAGGAAAGACACAGAGATGGACTTTTAACTTGAATAGCTACACACTGTAAAGACTTGTATTAAAAAAAAGTTTCATTCAAGTAGGCCCTTAACTCTTTATAAGCAGCGTTGCTTTTGAAATAGCTGGCTTTAATGATAAAATGGGGGAAAAAACAAATATGCGAGTTGTGTGTGGTTCAAAGCAAATTTGATTACATTATATTTTGTGGAAGAAAAAGTATGAGCAATGTTAGACTGGTTCCGTATGTTGTCTTATTACAAAGAGTTACTAAATATAATACAAAACGAATAACTTGCACTGGATTGAGGTTCCGTCTACTTACAAGAGTTACAAAATATAACACAAAACTAATAACTTGCACTGAATAATCAACTGATTTATGATGATACATTTATCACAGGTACAGGGGGGACCACAGGGAACCAAAAAAAGATCATTATTTTAAAGTACTGTACAGGTCTAAAGACGCAAAGGTACAATCCTATCAAACTAACTTAATTAGTTTTAACATTTTTCAGTTGAGTATGTGAAATACAACCATATTGTTTACATGTGTCAAATAAATGTGTCACAAATAACATGACCCGTTTGAATAATCTCATTGCTTAGCGTCTGATCGTTCACAGCAGAATTGGGTTGGGGGCGTTTTTTTCCTGCGGCCTGCAGGTTTCTCTTCTGCCAGCTGGCACGACCAAAGCTGTGGCAGCTATAGTAGGTGTTGCAGAGATCAAGCCCATCCTTAATGAGCCTAAAGACTTCACTAGAGATTTCCTCTGACCTCACTCTTCCTATCTGAAGATATATTTAGTTCTTTGCACGGCATACATAAAAAATCCAGCATGGAAAATTAGATGGCAAGTATTTTGTCCAACATTGATTTTTCCTTATTTACTATGCAAAGTGTGCAAATTCTATATATTTTTTATCATGTAAAGCCCAAGTATTTTAAGATGAGTTTTCAAGGATTTATATATTATTGTGTACATATGCTGACAGATGCATACATTCTGCATTTCACTGTTTTGAAAGGAGGACGCCATCTTAACATGGACAGAAAATACAAAAGTGTTATCTACCAATACTCACGTATATCACACGTTTGTATTCACGTATTTTTTTAAATGGTACTAGCAGTGGGTGAAAGTTCTGCTTGCATTCCGAGGAACAGTGTGTGGGCAAAGATTAATAAGAGATGTATTGAAGACCCTATAAGGGTGTCCAGCCGCGTTTCCATCATCCTCTAGGAGTCGGGGAGAAGCGCAGAAACTTAGCACTTGTCTGCACGATCTGGACGTGCCTAAGCGGCTGAGGAATTTTAAACGCTAACAAGTTTAAAGCCATCTGGCAACTTTGGGCTGCATTGCCAATGCGTTCTGTGAGCAGAATGGCTGTGGGTTAAGTGGCTTTAGCTGAGCACCTTTTCTTTGTTGTCAAGGTTGTTTTACAAAAAAGGCAGAGACCGCAAAGCTCATTACTTTTGCCTGTGAACAACGAGCTTTGCCACTACGTGAATAAAATAATAAACTAAAGATGTCCCTGCGGCAATGATTTGCCATGAAGTAGGTTGTAGTCATATGTTTTGCCTGTGGAATGTTTTTCTCTCTATTTTTCAATACATGCAGAAATGTAAAAGAGCAGGCAAATGTTATTTATTCATTTTTAAGGAATTATTATATGTATGCAGTTTTTAATGAGTGGTGGATTTGGTTTTATGTTGTTTTCATCATGTCAAATATTTTGCACCAGCATTTCAAAAATATTCCTCATTCAAGGCAAAACCTTGAAAGGAGCATTAATTGCCTTAGTGAGCTGATACCATAAGACACTCAATGGACTTAGATGACGGTAATCAGTCCCATTAATAAGTGATTCAAGTGAGACGATTCATTGCTAGTGATTCAGTTGTCAAGACTTTTAGGATGCACTCAATGCATTTGTCAGAAAGGTTTGAGCTGTCACATTAATTTTTAAGATCAATATTGAATATTAACAGTCTTATCATTTACATTTCGGCCATTTAGCAGACGCTTTTATACAAAGCGACTTACAAGAAGTATTTGTTGGAAGATAGTGCAACAGTTTATCACTCTCAGTAAGTTATATTCATATAAAAATATCCGCTGGTATTTTTCAAGTTGATTTTCATTGTACACTTTCTAAAATCCCACTTAATAGTTAGTATACTGTCAATTGTCAGTGTTAGGATAATGCATTAATCAGTGAAAATCCAAGGACCACTGAACTCCAAATAAAGACTTTGCGAACCTCATAAGGAAATTGTACATAATTTTGTTGCAGAAATCCTGTGTTACAAACGAGGTCAGTTTAAAAGATAGGCAGATGGGGCCTGATAAAAAGATGCCATCAAGATGCATTGTGGGAGATGTAGGATCCTGAGTTTTTTTTGAAGGTCAACCCATACGAGGGCCAAAAAGACTGAATTTATGAGCTTCTGTTGCTTTGCTTTCAACAATTGTATTTATTTTTTGGTCTGTTGTGAGTTATCCAACTTCAAGCAAGTGTCAAAATAAAACTGGAGGGCCTCTTTAGATTGCAGGGAACATATCAGGTGAACATTTTTAACAGTTGTAATTTATAACAATGATGGATCGGTTCCGTTTAAGTGTTTTATTGCACCAGCATGTCGAATGCATTCAGGTTTGAAATGTCATATCTACTGTACATCAGTCTAAACATGCTAAGTGCTGTGCCACTGTGGACAGATAATGTTAAACACATTCTTCAAACTAATTTAAACATGTCTGATTTATTGTTTGGCCCACCTCATGGCTAATATTGATATGACACTGCTGTGATTACCACCCAAGTTGTAGGCAAGGGAAATTGATAATCATTTTATCACATTAATATATTAAAGCTGTCCCTCTTTGCTTGTTTTCCCATTATCCTAATTGAGTACAAATTGGTTAAGAGGGTGCAGCATGGCTATCAAGCTCCTTAGTTTTATCAGATGACAATTTAAGCCCAGAGATCCTATTAGCAAGAAAGCGGCTAATGTTCCAAGGCGCTGTGTCAGCTTACAGGGGGAAAGGGGGATGGTGAGCAGCAGGGGGATGACAGGAAGATGATGGAAAGGGAGGGTAAAAAGCTAAGAGACTGGTAATGTGATCAGCTTGAGCTGAAATGTTAAGGAAACGCTGTCAAATCTTGTACAATCATAGACGTGTTCGTTTATGATCATTTTTGAGCCAGTTACTAAAAATATATTTTAAGGACTTAAAACTGGTATTCATTGCTACAGTAGTAGTCCATGCCGGCAGTCCATCTTCTTCACGTTCCTCTGTAATAATAAGACCGTCTTCCTCTTTTTCTTCTTTACTGTGCCACCTTTTTATTGATCATTTGAACTGCTACGTCTTTAAGAGAGAAAAACAAACATTTGAGCAAATGAAGAGAGGGACTGGCGTTAGTGAGAACAAAGACGTGAATCAGAAGAAAAAAACATATTCCTGACACTTCCACACTTTACAAAACCAGTGGGAAGATTCTGGATTTTGAATGAATGCTATCCAAATGCTTTTTGCTGACACCCAGAAGAGTCGTCACAAAATAAGTAGAAAAGAGAAAAAACTGAGGACAGTGTCTGCATTTTCAGTGCCTTTTACAACGCCTCAGATCAGACAGGAGAAGTGTGGACTTTCAATATAAATAAAAGTGCCATTAGTTGCCATTATTATTATTATTACAGCATCTTGAGATACAATTTATTTTGGTGCAAAGAAATGGTGGTAGAATGGAGTTTCAACAAATGTGTACACTTAGCAGTGATTCGTTGGCTCCTTAAATCTGGAAATTGATTTTTTCCTCTCAGCCTTCTTTGCATAATAAGACGGTCAATATCAGAAACTAGAAAGTCAGTTGTGTGGCATAGTCACACAATAAGAACAAATAAAATGCAACTGAAATGTATTGCAAAATGCCATTCATTAGCAAAATTATATTTAAAAGTATAACTCGATACAAGAGAAATGGAAATGTGATTACTCTTCAGCTAAATTGTTATTTTTTACAATAAATCAATTTGACATTTGAATGCGTCCTGTATCTGTCCCATATCTAAGATGCCTAAGCTCACATGATGTGGCCTAGCATACGGACAGCGCATTAAAAGGTTAAAGGGTAGACAAAAAAGCAGGTGGCTTTGAGTAAAGCTTTCCTTACAGGTTGTTGTCTCAGCAGCAGCAGTGCCACATTACAGTAATGTTGTTAACAGGGGGAAACTGTTCATCACTGTCCTGATCAGAGTCAATGAGATACTATTAAAATCATCTTGTTAACCCAATCAACTACTTACATTGCACCGTTTTGATTTGGTTAAGAAAGCTTTATACTGTACTTGTCCTCATCTACTGTACTGTGGCTTCACCTGAACAAGTAAGGATGGCATTCTTCTCTTTTTATGATCCAACGTCATCCTTGTTTTTATTGACGAAGCTACAAGGGATCACACAATTGTGTGAACCACAAAGTCCTTTTGTCAAAACTCGTATTTTAATTTCTCTGGGGATGCCATCAAATGGATGAAATCATATTTAACTGACAGAAAACAAAGGACACGCATTAATAACACTCAGTCTACATACCTAAGCTCTAAAATAAGTGTCCCTCAAGGATCCATACTGGGCCCCATTCTGTTCAGTCATGATCAGCCCACAGTTCGTCGATCAGTGCACATACAAATGTATGCAGATGACACTGTCCTGCACACGGGCAATGTATCCAACTGGCTAATTAATTAATGTTTACACCTGAACATAAGCAAAAGTGTTTGTATGTATTTTTCAAGACAATCTACTGTGTCTCATGACCCTGATGTCCTAGTTAAGCAAGAGAAGTTCAGAGTGGTGCCTGACTTTAAATATTTGGGAATCATCCTAGACTCACAACTCTCATTTCAAAAGCATGAAAAAAGGTGGCCAATACTATCAAATTTAACCTTGCAAATTTTAAGCATATAACACCATATTTGCCAATGAAGGCTGCAAAGCTCTTCTTGTATCCAATGATCTTCTCTCATTTTTCTTACTGCTTAACTAGCTGGTCGCAAGCTAACAAAACAACTTTTCAACCAATTGAGTCCCTCTATAAGCAAGCTTTAAAAACACTTGACCGTAAGGCCAATAGTTATCATCATTGCCTCATAGTGAAAAGCATGTGTTTAACTTTGAAAACTTTAGACATTCCTCTGATACCTGTCTCATTTTTAAGGTACTTTGTGGGCTTGCTCCACCCCTACTGCGCTAGTTCATAAAACAGAAAGATAATGTCAATAGAGTAACCAGAGCAACCACCAGAGCGGTGCAGTACAGAAAAGATTGGACACAGCCTTCTCAATCAGCCACCAATTATTGGAATAGTCTGCCCAATGAATTAAGGGAGTGTAATAGTTAATTTTTAAAAACAAACTCAAAATCTGGATTAGGGAAAATGACATTTGTAACCACATACCAAATGTTTAAATACATGAACATACTTTTCTTTTCTTTCTCTCTTTATTCGTACTGTACCTTTTACTGCGTGTTGTTATTGATGTGGAGGGTGTAGTGTGAGGCATGCAATGTCTTCGTCTTTGTTTATGTCTTTTAATTATTGTTTTACTCTTTATCAGTTTTTGAATTTTAGGGTGCCTTTAAGATCTGGCTAGAGAAAACAGCTAGAAATTAGCATTTGCAGTTAACTGACTTATTTACAGCAATCAACTTGTCTGTTAATCAATGAGCATCGTCTCTATCAACTAAATAAATAAATGAAATTAAATTGTTTTGTTCAAGGTTAGGGTAACGTTTTTTCTTTAACTTTCTTTAAGTTAGAAAAAAGGCAAATACAATTAACATTTGAGTCAGACTGTGTTAACTAAGCCAGCATGAATAACAGACATTTGTTTTCATTAACATTTTCTGTTTAAAAGAAACAGTAGGCTTTGTCTAACTTAATTAAAGCGGAAGAGAAGCTGTTCGCCTTCTCAATCCAGATTTGGCTGTCTGGCCTGGAAAACCTAAACCAACGTCATTTGTGCTTGCAGCCCACTTCTTTTAGCGTACCTGCAGTAATCTTGTCATCTTTAAGAGCAGTCTCCATAGTGATACTAGGTTTGAACCATGTCTATTTAAGGGTGGTCTGCGCAGGCCCTGACCCTCTTTTAATAAGATTAGCTTCACCAAGAGCTGCAGCTTGGCACAGACCAACGGTAACTTGATGTCTTGGCCAGGTCCTTCGCCTCATTACCTTACACTGCCGTGTCATCTATACACAAAGATGATCTTCAGATTTACTGTAGCTGTGACTCAGCCACAGACCTAGATACTGGCTATTGCGTAGAAACAAAATGAGGATTTGTATCTTATCCTTAATATCTTAATCAAGTAATCTGTTGTTTTGACAGTCAGGCCCTAGTTTTCTTTCATTTAGCTCACTTGTGAAATATTAAAGAAAGCAACCTGATGTGTTTTTTATTTACACTCAAACCATATGTAGACAATAGTTTTGATAAAATTCAACCACAATTTTAAATTATTAAACACCGTATGCCACTTGACTTAAAAGAGACAACTGACAAGTCTCATCAGGCTGCGACACTTTCAATTGGACAATGAGACCTTAACTTCATTACAGTTGGCCTTTTTACTTAATTGAAGATAATTGAAAGCATATTACTTGGGATTGCAAGGTGATTAAATAATTATTGTTTTAAGGCACACTGGCTAAGAGACCTTTATAATATTGGCTTCTTGAAAACGAGCCCTGATGAGTTATTACACACAGAGCCTAATCTGCTTCTCTGGCTAATTTGAGCCCCGAGGAAATAAACCCCTACGTAAAGCTACCTAGTAAGCCTTGGTCGCATCCGTTGATGTCACACATAGCCACACAAGGCGAGCAAGTTCAAACTGCTTAGGTCACGTCCACACACGTATACGCATTATAATGAATTGAAATCATCTTCACCTATTGGCACTTTTGTGTTGACATGTCAAGGCGCGGTTGTAATTTGATAATGTGAATTATGCTCCCATTGTATTAAGTGTGTCACAGCTATTCCAGTGCGCCACCATGCACCCACATAAATGGAAAATGGTCATAATTCATGGAATTTATTACACCTGCGTTTTTCATGTGATAACATGTCAAAAAGGCTGCAATGAAAAAGGCCTGTTGTGTTTGTTATAACCTTGGATTAATCAACTATTACTTTATTGACACACCACGCGCTGTAATAGATTGTATCTGACTTGTCACAGGGTTGTGCTGTACTCCACTTAATTGCCTATTGAGCACTGAGGATACTTCATTTATGGTAATTTGTGGCAAACATATCCAATCAGGACAGATATGTATTATGTATGCCAGATTGCAAAGAATATGACTGGATGGAA
This sequence comes from Eutrigla gurnardus, assembly GCF_963514095.1. Lineage (NCBI taxonomy): Eukaryota > Metazoa > Chordata > Actinopteri > Perciformes > Triglidae > Eutrigla > Eutrigla gurnardus. The sequence goes on from NC_139918.1 coordinate 22,574,940, forward strand.
ATGCAGCTCTATCTAAACATAGGCATTTGGAAATGCTTTTTAGTCACAAATGCTTAAGCTGAGTCCAAAACAAATCAAAGGCTATGCACGGTCAAGTCTGATTTAAGAGTGAGTTCAAATCGGCTGGAGACTAATTGAAGACTAATTGAAGACTGCTGTTGACTGCGTTTTTCTTAAAAGGTGTGTCACCCAACCTGTCTAAACTATTCTTTAATCATTTTTTATAACAGGTGGCATTTTATTAATACACGTTTCTCCTCATTGGTACATATTTATGTATACCAATACTGTGTCATTCCATTTTTGTTTTGTTTACCTGTGATATCTGTCTCGAGTGAAATTAGAGCCTACTTTTAAGTAGAACTAATCACACCTGCTAATCCCTGTTTAATTAATATATAGGTCATATTTTTTTCTTCACCCTGTTCCAGTCTATTCAATACTTCAGTATGAAACAATGATGCATTCATTATGCAAATTTTTCTATAAAATAATACAGCTCAGTATTATCTATTGCTTCCAGGGACACACTAAAACATTAAGACATTTTAACATGTTATTTAAGATCCTTGATATTTGTGCATACTCCACACAAAGCACATTGAGCATCTAAAGCATCATATCATATAAATGTTTTTATGCACTGACTGTAGTCACTCTATAATATAATATATAATATAATATAAGCATTTCTTCTTACTCACTTTTTTCCCACCAGCTGCTTCAGGTAGTCCTCAATCTTGATGCTGGACATGCCTTTGGACTTTTGCGTGTCCTTCTCTTCTGCTCCTGGTTTACTTTCCTCTTCATCACCACAGCTCAGTTTAAATAGATATTATTGTGTCCTACAGTGCGAGGAGGGAATGGAAGCCAAGGAATTATGAAAGGGGGATGGGTAATGCTAAAACCAAAACGTATTGACAACAACTAATTATTACCAACGGCTGAGATACTGATCAAACTTCCCAAAACCTTAACCATGGCTATTGTGTGTCGAGATGTCTGTATCAATAAGTGGTGGCTGGAGTATAACCGCTAAAGAGCTTAGCTCATAATTGGAAGCCTGCAGACAATGGAAAGTATTTACCTTGGTGCAGCAGGATATACTGTAGGCCACTGCTGTCTTATCTCACCAGCTACTAATTATTAAAGTAGACATGGGATGATGTTGTAACAAACACAGATAAAAGCAGGTACAAATATATCCCATAATGCAATGATAACATGCATTTCTAAATTTTATATAAAAAAGTTACTATGTAATTATTACAAGTTATCAACTCGATTTTACAGTTCTCAGTGCGTGAAGGAGACACATATCAATTGAAATTTAGTACAAGCTTCATGCTTTAAGGCTGAATTAAACGATAACCATTTGCATATAAAGGCGGAGAGACAAAGTTGATGATTAATGTAGTAAGTCATGGTGGTGAAGAACGTATTAATCACTACAACTGTGGTGACTGGACTTCATGCATTAGATTGCTCAAGGACTAGCATTTTAAAGGTAATCTTTTTTCCATCTGACTAAGGAGAATATCATTAAATACATCTCAAAGTACTTATTACTTCCATGGATAACAGGTTGTTATGTAATGATATTTCTATTCAAACTATAATCCCTGATTTTATGTTGCATATTCTAGTTTATTTTGGATAAACTTTTAAAATCTATTAGGATTATCTGTTTTTTTTCTGGAATTGCCTTAGTTATTCTTATCCAACCAGGGAAAGCATCCAGGACTGCCTCAGCACCCTCTAGTGGCAATGAAGAGGCTGTGCAGACCGTGGATTCCTTTGCTAGATCTTAATGACATTCCTGGGACCACTATAGATGACACAGTACCATTACAAGGCACCTTAAACGGAGTCAATATTTTGGGACTGTTGGTCTTCTCTGTTGCCTTTGGCCTGATCCTGGGCATTCTGGCCATAATGCATCTGGTCAACTTAATCATCTGGTAAGCACAGGAGGCTATCATGACAATCCACAAGTTGTGTATTGTCATATTAATAGGCCATTTCATTCTATCAATGTTTTTTAGGCCTATCAGCAGCCATCTCTAGTGTTTAATGTTCATTTTAACGTTAATTGAACTTTTATTTCGCAATGTGGAAAAGATATATTTTCCGTGTGTTTGTTTCATGGCTAAGGCTGTTGGTTTGAGATTTACTGCTTCGGTGATCATCTTCTCACAATCGTGTGCTGTATCACGCTAGCTATGAAATACCGTGAGAACATACTCTCAGATGGATATACTCCCGACTCCCCTCTGTATGGCAGGTATTCTCCGTGGGAATCTTCTTCCTGCTTGCAGGACAGATTGTGAAGGTGACGGACACCTGTGAGACGGGTCACGATGTTACCATGTAGGCTATACTGTAATATAATATCCACAGCCTCCTCACACTTCCCCTCATCCATTTCATGGTCAAGCATAAGAATTCCCTTCAGATTCATGCTTGGTTTACTCCAGACTCTCACCATGGCCTTTGGGACTCAGTCAAGGTGAGCCAGGAACATGAGTGGGCAAGCCTAAGAGCACTGTTAATGGGTTGTGCCAGTGTTATACACTAATAACAATTCAATTAAATAACCATCACTGTTTCTCCTGTGTGGTTTCATTGTCACAGCTGCAAGCAGTGAGACAGCGGGAATCCTACATTCCGGTATGGTGTCCACGCTGATTGTGTTGGAATCAGCTGGACTGTCCACTGAAGACAAATCACTGCTCATGATGGTTGATTGGATTCTGTAAGTGTTCATGCAACTAGCAGATCTTTAAGTTTTTAAGTTTGATCATTTGATCTTCACTTCTTCAAAGTTATATTTGACGTAGTTGATTTCAAGGTTAGGGATAGGCATGAAGTGAATGGTTAGGATCAGAGGTTATGAGTACATGACAAGAAGTAGAAAAATACGGAGGTGTTAATTTGTAGAAACTGCATTTTGTTTAATCCGTACATTTAAAATGGCAAGAATTATTAAACCGTGAACATTTTCAACACAAACAGTGTCTATTGTTATTGATTTCAACTAATTTTTTTGTTGATAGGACTGCCACCAATGTGCTGTGTGACTGTATCGGTGTGTAGTGTAGCATCTGTCCAGGAAGGAAAACACTTGGTGGAAATAATCCCCCAGATCTGAGCTTCATGAGGCTTGAATATCTGTAAACAACAGTAGTCTTATCATTCATCATCATACAACATAGACGGCTAATAACTGTTTCAGATGATACAATTCCTATAACATTTCTACTTCCTAGAGGAACAGCACAGTGTACTAGAATAATACGTTTTTTTTATGTCTTTAGCAGGAAACACTTAAGATGAGAAATTATCTTTTTGACCCTACATGGTTGATGCATATAAACACATATAGAAGTGATATAAATAAATACATTGTATATAACAAGATACGCTAAAGCTAGGCAAATCTTTCTATGAAAGCATCTCGAAAATCACAACTTAAATGAAACATTAAAACAATGTTGGCATGTTCTTAAACACCACAATCTATCTACTCTATTTTCAGCACCTTCCCCAGTGCAGAACTTGGGGGGGGGGTGGGGTATGTGGCAGTATTTCAGTGCTGTGCAAAGCAGCCTTATTAATAGAAAACTGTAAACTCTTCACAAAATGTATTTTTCAGCCAATGGCAGGAGAAGAAGAGGAAACTGTGGCTCCCCCCAATGGGCGATGAGTGCAATGCCAGTGAGACGCCATTCTGTGGCGTGACGTCGCCCAGAGCTCAGTGCAGCTGTACAGAGAGCAGGAGAGAAGGTGGGGGGAGGTGGTGTCGGCATCACAGATACATATGGGAGCAAGAGAAAAGGAGGGGAATTCATGTGGAGGAGGGGTTTCACCAAGAGCGAGAGCACTTAAAAGAGATGGAGAGGGAAAGCCAGAGAGAGAGAGAGAGAGAGAGAGGCTGCGTGTGTGTGTGTGAGGGAGGAAGATGCTGTTGCCAGGAAACAGGAGTGAAGTAAAAACCTTTTTTTGTTTCTAGCTCGCAAGAGGATAGATACATGTTACATCATGGATTCAAAATCTGAACGTGAGGGGAAGGAAAACAGCTGATCCTGAATCCCGGCACCCCTAACAGATTCAAAGAGGAGGTAGGCAGGTGTGATTACATAACCCCCATAACACATACGGGTGACATCATCACATCAGGATTAGAGCCCGGGGGTGGGGGCATTAGTGTTGGTGGGGGTGGGAGGGGGGGGGGGGGATTCAGCAGAAGTATATGGGAGGAGAGACGAGCTAAACGCGCAGGATGAGGATTATCTGGTCCAAAAAGCAGCATGGGATCTGACTGGCAGGGGAGACTGAAAAGATGAGAGCGGGATGGTGTTTGACGTGCAGTGACTCTCCCAACCCTTCTCTCCACAGGAGGATCGGTTTCTCTCTGAACCTCCATTAGGAGCATCAGTGAGCAGCAAGAAGTGTCCCACCTGCAGGTGTAAACAGCGATGACCCTCACTCTGCTCGGGCACATTTAAGGAGGAGGAAGAAAACAAACGGGAGCATCTGGAAGCAAAACAGAGAAGCTTTCAAAACGGCGAAGAGGGACTCTTCTAATTACAGTGAGCGCCATTCTTTTTTCTGGTTTTGGCTGAATGGGGGGACAGATTCTCAAGCAGTAATATGTTTAATGCTTTGGACCATTCTGCTTCTGCTTCATAACTGAGATGGTGTTTCCATATGTCACATAACGAAAGGATGGCATCGTGACAGAATAGCTCTTCTCCTTTCATTCACGTTTTTAAGACTTGAAAATGTCAATCCTCAATCGGTTTCTATAATCTACACAAATCTACATTTTTGAAGAACAAACTCTTTTTATTGTTTCACATTAGATGTTTCTCTATGATCTTCTCACTGGCTTGAAGTAGACTGGAATCATTTATTGTAGCAGTCAGGATTTAATCTGATCTAACCGAAACATTTCGGCCCCTAATAAAGCAGACTGGCTGAGTTTTCAAGAGTTAAACTCTTATAACCTATATACGTTTCTTGCTCGCTGCTTATAAGTTATAACTATTTAATGTTGTAAAGAAATACATATGATTGCGAGGCGAATATTCAGGGATTTTCTGGTACATTTGCAAACAAACATGTTGGGGACGGCTTCACTCGATCGTGATATATTGCCTTGCCTTTTATCATCGGTGGCTGTATTGATGCTTATCTCCGAGCTGCAAGCCATGGAAATTATTTCATAATGCAGAGGAGGAAGGAATACTGTAATGTTCTATTTCAAGTGGAAGCTCTACAGCTTCATTTACATTTTGCCTACTGTACGTCAAAGGAAGAGACTTTATATATATATTGATACAGATGAGACCGATTCTTAGCTGTTCGGTTTGATGGGCACAATGCAGTGAACGGCTGATGAGATGGTGTTTGGGAAATGGAGGCCATCTGGACTCAAATCCCCACCAAACACGTGCTACTGCAACGTTACTTTGTGTCCATCAATCAGCAGTTCGCTGTGTGAGCAGCTGAAGCTCGGCAAGAGGCATCTGCACGGTCAACCAACCGCACGCACTGATCTGTGGTCTGCGTGTGAATTTTCCACTTCATTCTCAACCCTCTTTCATTCTTAATTTAGCAGGGAAAATGATCGATCTGTTTCACAACGGGTTTTTCTTGTCTTCAAAAAGATTAGAGCATGAGAACAGAGGATTGGAATCAAAGTATGAGTTTGCCGGAAGAATCTTTATTGAAGTGGCGTTTAGGAATTCCCCATCCAACACAGCAGCTTTCTTATTGGATGGTACAGTTTAACCACTTCACCAACGCTTCCAATCTGATCACAACACAGCAGCTTCAGCAGCGTGTAGCCTGAGGGCCTGTGCCATTTAGACTGCACTTCCCGTATGGGCTCTCATGTGACTAACTATAGCACATCAGTGCCATCCCAGTGGACAAATGGACTGTGGTAACGTCTGCTGAACTCTGACTGGGACGGTGATGCAGGATGAACAACCCCCCCCATACGCACATTTATTTCTGACACAAGACTCACATGATGTTGACTGTGTGTGTGACGGATCTCTGCAACAACAAACACGAGACACAGCAGCGGTTTGAGCTACATACCAAGAAAATGGAGACTTTGTTTGATTTCTGATTTGCTTGTGTAAAACATGGAAAATCAGATGAATATCTGCTTTATGGCAGCATGTATGATTTGCTTGTATGGTCCTGAGGGGCTGTGTGAGCAATGTGATTTATTTTTGTCTTCGTCCCCAGGGATGTAGGGAAAGGAAACCCACTGGGACTTAGTTTTGTCAATTTTGTATTTGTTATATTATACATTTGATGTAGTATCATGTTGGTTTCGAAAGATTTCGAAAGATTACACCCACATTACATATTCAAGCTGCTTTTCACAGCACTTAATTGCAGCTCCTAAAAGCTATATATTATAGATACATTGACTTTTACTTGGCCTATAAAAGGAGTACTCCAGCAATGTAGGCTAAAGCTTCCATAAGGTTGTTTGACTTGAGAGATGTGTTTTTAAAAAATGTTCAAAATTTAAGCAAAAGAGGCTTTGAAATCCCGAAGATTCATCCTTTGTACTGTTCAATCTCCCATAACGCTGAATCCTACAATTCCCACAATTCATGTAGTGACTTTTATTAAACCCTCCCTTCCTGGTAAACACAAAAACTCCACACCTTCAGGTTGTACCGCTCGCTGTCTGTCATAAGTTCGTCTCATTTCTACGTCTCAAAGCAAAAATTCAGATAATCCTCATCAGGGTTGCATAAAATGGGTGGAGTTCCCCTTTCAGTCGGCAAGGAGTAGCTAGTGTACGTTTCAACTATGTTTTATCACTTGCTTCCCCGCTGAGTGACACTGTTTTGTTTGTTTGTCAACCACAGTTCGCTGAAGCCCGTCCTCCCTGGCAGAGGATGGGAACAGCAGAAGCCACTTTACGCATGGACAGCATGGAGGTCAAGGACGAGTGGCAGGATGAAGACTTCCCCAGGTATTCCTGTGTGTGTGTGTGTGTGAGAGCAGTTTATCTGATTTGTGCGGAGGCTTTGACAAACAGTGCCAGCTATGATGGGAAGTTAGTCACGTGTGCTGAACGCTGAAAGGCAGCAGGTGTGTTCTTTCCTTTATATAGTGGTTTTGTGTTACATGACTGTACTGTATCGTGTCACTGAATAAAATAGTCTTTCTGGCGAGTATCGGCGTGACAGCAGATGCAATGTGTTTGTGGAAATTGAACGGATGAAAGGGATTATTCAAGGACATCCAGTGTGTTCAGAGCATATCTTATATAATGCTGCGGGTCATCTTGGTGTTTATAAAGATATAACAATGGAAAAGTAGTATCCTGGTACAATGCAAATAATGTAATTAGATGAGGGAAGAGGAATAATACGTATGTGCAGTATAACAATGACTGTATTTGCAGACAGTTTAAATGTGAGCGCTATGAAATGAAACATTTTACAATGTTTTAATGCGCCCCCTCCCCCCATTCCTGAATATCGGTTGGAGCTGTCTTTAACTTACCCCTACAAAGCTACTGACAAGATAATAACGGCAATTATCCCAACAGCTCCATCAACACGCCCATACTTGTGGTGTTTTAGGGCGTGTTTGTCTATGCATGCACGTCTGTGTCTTTCTCTGTCTGTGTGAGTTTGTACAAGTGCTCTCTACTATAACGTGCCCCCCCCCAGCACTGACGGTTCAGATGTCTTATTATAATGTCAAAGAGGAGTTAGTAATTGCTGGTGTTCTCAAACAACACACATTGTTTCCAAGGACATGCTGTTGTTTTATAAGCACGATTGCTCACTGTTTTTTTTTTTTTTTTAGCAATTACAAAAAAAAGGTCAAAACAATCCATGAAGGTGCAATATTCAGGATTCTGAGTATTAATATTGTAGTTAACATCAATAAGCTATGTAAAAATATAGTGATGTAATGTCTACCTGAGCAGAGAATGACTCACTCTCCCTCTGTGTGTATTGTTATCTGAGCTTCTCCCTACTTTGTTGACATAGCTGTTAACAGTGCTTTCTTTTAGAGCATGTTAATGCATGTGAGCGTGCCCGACTGGCTAGCTCACAGCGGCCACGCTGTTCTTGGCTCATACGGTCACAGTTGATAGTAGTTGGCACTGTTAGCTGCAAGCCACCAGCTCAGCCATCGCCATGTTGAGAGTCTTTAAGAATATATGAATAAATGTATATCCATGTCTTTCTCTGCAGGCCACTACCAGAGGATGGATACGTTGATTCTTCATGTGGTCTCACTGACAACAGAACCAGTAAGTGGAATAAATACATAGCACTGACTTAATATATTTATGATGTAGTGTATACTGTATATGTATGTATATATTTATGGCCTGTCTGTCCAGATCCTCCCTCCACTCTGAATGTGGGCGAGTCCCTGACCCAGCATAAGCGCCGCACTCTGATTGCCCCCGACTTGAACCTCTCCCTGGATCAGAGCGAGGGGTCGGTGCTCTCTGATGAGTTCCTTGAGACGCCTGACGACCTGGACATCAACGTAGATGACATCGAGACTCCCGATGAGACCGACTCGCTGGAGTTCCTCAACAACGGCAACGAGCTGGAGTGGGAAGGTCAGACCGACATCAAATGATAAAGACAACTCTAGAGTTCAAGGAATGCATTTCTGAATTTTATTTTTTAAGCAAATCCTACTTACTGCTGTTCCTCGGCTCCTGCCTGAGACATCATGTGTTATCTCCCTCTGGGTGTCAAGTCACAAGTTGCTGCCGACTGTCAAATACGACAAAACATGAAAAATAACACTGAATGCTGTGTTTCCTAATTCCCCAAATCCTGTCCAAATCAGATGAATGTTGTTCATTCTTATGGGAATATTTCCATCACTGCTTTGTCTTCTGTGTTTCCATCACTGATACAGTGCAACAATATCACCAATTATAGACTCAAAGCTATCGTAGTGTAAAAATCAGTATGCATTGCTGGTCTATTGTGTATTAAATTGAAAAATCATTGAAAATCTGAGGGAAATCCAGTGGGAGCTGTGCAAAAATCCACAGATTATGTGTCAACAATCAAAGTTTTACAAAAAAATATTATCCGTATCTATCTCGTGCTGATATTGATGGGATTTCAAAAATATTGAGGAAGACAGGTGGAGAAAGGAAGGTTAAACAATCTGATCAACAACCGTTTTGTGTCACCTTGTGTTTAGATGACACTCCTGTGGCCACTGCCAAGCGACTTCCAGGTGAAAGTGAAGAGGAGAGAGACTCATCTGGTCGTCTGTGGCGAACGGTGATCATTGGTGACCAGGAGCAGCGGATCGACATGCAGGTCATCAGACCGTACCTGAGGGTGGTCACACATGGAGGTAAGCCTTTATTTCAATTTCAGGTCAGTTATATAGAGACATACACTCAGTTGGCAGTTTATTAGATAAGTACAGAGTACCTTACACAGTCCTGCTATAAATCTTACTTTCGTGAAGGTTATGTTAATGTTATTCTATGCTCATTTTAGAGCAGCGGTCAGCAACGTGCTGAAGGTGACACGCAGCATCTTAACCAGTGGCACACTAGCAAGTGTCCTCTCCTCCGCATGCCAATTGACCTTCATACGTATGTGTGTGTCTCCCTCCTCTTTCAGGTTATTATGGCGAGGGTCTGAACGCCATCATCGTGTTTGCAGCCTGCTACCTTCCAGACAGCAGCTGTGAGGACTACACCTACATCATGGAGAATCTCTTCCTGTAAGATGCATGCTGGGACTCTTCTTTTTTTTGCACCGTATAACTGACCAAAGGACATGACCGGAGAAAATGTTTCCATGGAGTATGCATGTCAAATCATGTTTCAAATGATTATTCACATTAAATACTAGCAGTGAAAGATGAATCAGTTCAACGCTTCTTTTTGGCTTCATTGCTTTGTGAAGTTCATATCGGGATCCGTTCCACTCGATGTGAACGTAGGAATTCTTTCAAGTAAAGAGTTTTCATCTTCTACGTGACTGGTGCAGTCTGATTCCCATCTGAGCTTCCTCTCTGTCTACAGGTACGTTGTGAGCAGCCTGGAGCTGCTGGTGGCCGAAGATTACATGATTGTTTATATGAACGGAGCGACTCCTCGCAGGAAGATGCCTGGCATCGGCTGGCTGAAGAGATGCTACCAGATGATTGACAGAAAGTAAGACGGAGAAAATGTCCCAGCAGTTTGTGCAATGCGACGGAAATGGGAATATAGTTAAGAGTGTAAAACTTGTGTTGAAGATGATGTGGATGTGGAATTAATTCTGATTTAAATGATGATGAGAAGGAGGAAAGCATCACAAACACTTGAATGTCTCCTGCAGACTGAGGAAGAACCTGAAGTGTCTCATCATTTCTCACCCAACGTGGTTCATCCGGACCGTCCTGGCCATCTCCAGACCTTTCATCAGGTGAGGATACATTCCACCCAGAAATATATATTGGGTTTTCTGCAACAAATCTAAGAAACAGAAAGAAGATTACAGAAATGTGACATCATGATGCAGTTGCATGTTGATTCTGAGAGAGCTGAGACCAGTGCTAAAAGGCCTCAGCCTGGATGACACAGATACAAATGCAAGTGTTCAGAATGGACCATTAGTGACACTTGTTAAATGTTGTTGGTGTTTTTCTGCAGCGTGAAGTTCATGGATAAGATTCGTTACGTCCACACCCTGGAGGAGCTCAGCCAGATCATCCCCATGGAGCATGTGCAGATCCCTGAGTGTGTGTTGCAGTAAGTACTCTGAGCCACCAAGGGTCACTGTTGAGCCGTATATTATGTTACACGAGTATTGTACTGCATGCTTAAAGTAACATGGCTTTGAGAGAATGCTTACAGTACTGTGATAAAACTAAATATGAGGCAAGCTTATCCATTAATTAGCCTCATTAATCAATTCATAATTAGTTTTGTTAGAGTTTACTTAACGTTCACTGCCGCTGAAAAAGTTTGGGCTTGCCTGTTCATATGTCTAGTTATAAAAGTTAAATTTTAAATTACAAAAATGTAAAATATGTTAGGCACAAAAGAAGAGGAATTAAATGATTGATATATGTTGTCCAAGAATAGAAATTGAAGTTCTTGTGATTTATTTGTTACACATTTTGCTGTGCTGTGTTAGAGGAGAGACTTCAAAATGCAGTGAAAACTTAAACATAGTACATGTGTGATTGTTGGTGGACTTTCAGCTTCTTTGTCCCCCGGTTGAGAAGTGTGCTGTTGTAAAGTTCACATCAGTATGAGATTTCTATTCTCATTTTCAAAGGTACGATGACGAGAAGATACAAGCACAAAGGGAAAGGTAAGAAGAATTTTTCTTTGTGATTTTATTTTGCTCTTTTCCCTGCATTTAAGTGGTGTTATTGATATTTACCTGTCCTACTTACAGACTTGAGCAAGAGCAGCAGCAGAGCAACTCAACGCCGCCTAGAGAAAGGTGACCTCATTTTACAGTACATACTGTCCAGTGCCATTTTGGGATTTTCTTCAGTGTTACAACATGGGAAACAAGTCCAGACATTTTGAAAGCTCCCTCTATGTGTATCAAGAAAATTAGATGTAAATAGAGAACCAATCCGTGCATTTATTCCCTTTAAATCAAGTGTGAGCAACGTGTGCAGCCACACTGGAATATTCTGGCAACAGAACACAGCTTTATATGGGCTACATGACCAAGACAAACATTTATATTTACTTTTGGCTTAACTTTAATTTGTCATTTCCAGGCCAAAGTCGATGATGGCTGAGGTTGGCCGTGACATCTGACATTAAGGTGAGGCTTCTCATTGACCCAACAGTCTTTACATCCAACTTCACTGGTTTGTAATGTCAGCCCACTGCAACTAATCTCCGACATACGCCCAAATGTTCTTGTCTGTGAGCGCGCACACATACTTGTGATACAATAAATCACCTAAATGCTGGATGATGGCCTGTCTGGAGTCCAGCGGTCCGAAAGGTCAGCTCTCAGTTCAGGGCTACTGAGGTCCAATTTACAGTATCAACGTCGAGTGAGACCCCAAGGATGAGATTATTCAGATCTTCTCTTAAAAAGATGAACAGCTCATTTACTGTTCATGTCGACATTCTAGCTTCTAAAATGTGAGAAAATGCTGCTTTTCTTTCTGTTTTAATGAAATTAATATTTTAGGTACGTTTTAGACTGTGGGTCAATGACTATTGTTTCAGCATGCAAATCTTATTTAAAGTACGTCTCATTCATGTATAGTACATAACATGTAGTAATAAGTAGAAAAAATAGTCTAAGTAAAGCAAAACCATGTGTTTCTTGTGAGACCAAAGGCTGAAGCACAAAATATAACACCGCATGATTACTGTAAATGTTCAACTCTAGCTTATTCCTTTTGCCAAGTCATGTTTCAGTTCTTTAAAATTCAGACTGCGTTTGCATCCAAGAAATGTTAACTGATCCTCAAACATGGTATCCCCTTCATACCCCTCGTTACATAAAGCACAGCTGCTAAGCTCTTTAAGCCTGCCTGCACACAACCGATCGATTCTATTTATAATGGGCTGTACAACCGAGGTCTGGCACATTGATCCACGTCTCACAGCCTGCACTGAAATTGGGGGAAATACCCAGCGCAGCAGATCGGGGTGGGTTAGGGTGGAGTGGGTTATTTTAGAGACCCTCCCCCCCCTTCTGTGCTGTCTGGCCGAGTGTTCCTATGAACCTCCATATATCAAAGGACCTATCAACTGTAGGACTGGCTGACATCCCAGGAATTGACACAGGCACCATTTCTTAACCAAATGCCAAAGGCAGGAAGCAGGGGGGAAATAAATAGGCAAGGTGTCAAATGTGATTTAGTTTAGCTTCATGCATACTTGCAAGGATGTATAATGTAAGGATCATATAGGAACGCTTTCTTTGTGGAGATGCAGAAAAGGTGATGGAGGAAAGCCAATGATGACTATATTTGCATTACAGAGCTTTAAACTGAAGAACCAATGGGGCGGGGAGGCATTCATTCTCTGAAATGGGAGCCAGCCTCGACTGCCGCCATCCGCTTGTTGCAAAGGATTAAATCTCACGACTGGATCCATTAGCTGCAAGACAATCATTTCTCCAAATCATTCATTTCAATGACATGCTTGCTTCTAGCTAAACGTTAACTGACACCAAAGCGCTACACGATAAACGCTAAATCAAAACGTATCTGCATGTCAATATGAGCAGCATCGACTATACTCTTCTTCAACGATATAAATGAAAAATTAAGGACTTGGATGAACACTCAAGCATCTTCCTTCAAGAGGTTATTGTCGGTTCCAAAGTGTACATACTTGTAGAGATATTTTTGAGAAAGGCGTTTGCACAGATGTTTGTTTTTTAATATGAGTGGCATGAGTGTCGTTGGGTTTTATGGCCGTTTCAAAAAAATGTGCAATGATGTCGTTCTTCTTTGACCTTTATTAGATGTTATCTGATGCAAATGTGTGTCACGAGTTCTCCAGAGTTTTCCATGCAGGTGGCATGCTTGTTTATATCCTTCCGCCTCACTTGTTTATGTCGTTGTTTCCAAAGGCACTTTTACAAGATGGAAATTATACATTGTTACAAAACTAAATGAAATATATTTGAAGAGAGTCGAATTAATTGCGACAAGTGTTATTTATGAAAATGTGCCATTTAATGTTTGTAAAAAAAAGAAATAAATGAATGAACTAAAACAAGCTTTTGTCATGTATCCCCGTCAACCTTGAGATTTACATTACAGCTTATATTTTTGTCCTTTTTATTGCCTCTAAATGTATTCCAGTTTGGTCCAGAATGTTTTTGACAGGCTGACTGATGTCTTGTGCTCTGTGCGTCAGGGCTGTCACCTGAGGGATCCTTTGGATACACAATACTCCTGAGCTCCTTCTTTATTTGATCATGTAAGGACACTTTTAGCACATTACATAATAAACATCTCGGCTTAGCTTATCAAATGTAGGGATTTTCTGTTTTCTTTTTAAATAATTTTAATTTTAAAGACGTTCTCAGAACTTGTGATGGCCTTTTACATTTTCTTTTTTTCAATTTCAATTTTCACAATTTCAATCCAAATAATAATGAGCTATAAATCGCTTGGCCTTAAAAAAAATAAAAAAAAGTTTGCTGAACATGATGTTATAGCTAAAAATAATATTAAAACTTTTTGGAAAATAGGAATATTTGCTTTATTGATGAGTTTGAAAAAAGATGGATGCAGGTGTCATTTAAGTCTCTGCAAGTGTATTTACCGAAATGTATAAAGCTATTTCTTTACACCTGGAAATGTTGGTATATTGACATGATTCTGTGGGCAAAATCTTCAAAAGTTGTTAAAGGTTGGATCAGGATTCAAGTTTAACTGTGACCAAACAATTATTATTATTATTCACAGTGCTGGTAAAGTTAAAGTTTCTGTCTTTTGTGCAATTAATCTGCTTAAAACACCAATATTCTTTCTTTTTAACTGTTGTTTTTTCCATTTGAACTTTCACACACAACATAATTATCAGCCATCACATTGTGCAGATCGAGTTGACTTTCATGAATGTATAAAGATAAATGGAGGCAGGGGCCACTCTTAACATTCTCCCCAAAGTATGTGCATCACATGCGTGCTGGTTTAGTGCTCTACAGAGTGTCTGCGCCTATATGGGACACTTCCACAATCCCATATTCTTTCCCAGAATGCAACATTTACTGCTGGCTAACATCAGACTACAACACTGGAACAAAGCTGCCAATCACTTTGATATAGGAGGTAAAAGAAATCTTATCATCATGTGGTGTCAACAGGCGTTTGCATTGTCGTGGCAGTAAAACATGAAACCCTGTGCTCTGATAGCCGGGACTCAAGGTCCCAGGTTTCACCTCTTTCATGCCTAAAGTAACCGAGATAAGAGTTAGTTCGAGATACCGCACAGACATCATAAACACAAGGTTAGACTTGACAGGTGTGTGACAAACTGGGCTGATAAATGTTCAAAGAACTCAGAGATCTGTGTTATCGGACCTAAAGCTGTGACTTGAGAGACTGTGGTCACATGGCTGGCGGCCATGTAGCCCAGCTGGTTGCATCAGAAATATGCGTGACGCAGCAGGCCCACACACAACAGACTAAATATAGTGCTTCTGGATTTCACCCAGGGACGTCTAACCATGGAAAAGTTTCCCTCTACAAAATCCAAATATTAAGGTTTCACTGGGCTGTCATACAGAAGAGGATGTGCATTTTTATGTGTCTTACAGTACGTTTTAATGAGCCTCTCCACGCAGGGCCATTTCTTCCTCTTATGATAATCATATCTGCTCTTGAATCACATGTCTTACATTTCAATGAAAAAATCTATTTTTTATTTCAAATTAAAAGTAAAGATTTTCCAACAGTAGCTTTCTGTCGGAGACTCCAAATGTGATTGTGTGAGAGAACGACCTGTGTTTCACAGCTTAGCCCCATTTAATCATCCATCTATATGTTCACTGACCCATGACAGCAGGTCTGAGATCTACTTTCATGCCACATGTGAGACTCCTAAGTACTCCTCCCATCGGTGCTACACTAACTGTAAAGCGGCATCTTATAGGCTGCAGGAAAATAGAGTCTGATTGGTGTGAGAGGCTGTGACGCTGCAGCTCAACCCTTTATATGTCCGGCAAGGAGATTGTCTATCAATGAAGTAGTAAAAGGGGGGAACGTCTGTGGCAGAGGAGAAGGAAAGGGTTTTTAGAAGCCTTTCATAGAGTGTTTTTGGTGGGTTCCCTTCTTTTACTTACTGAATTCCAGAGGTGACCAACACACAAAGTCAAAATGAAGTTCATCATCGGCATTGGAGGGTAAGTCTCACTTCATTTATTGACCTAATTCTGCTTGTCTAATGGTATGAAACAAAGAATGTAACTCACGTCTTCTTCTTAATTTCAGAGTGACCAACGGTGGGAAGACCACATTGACAAATAGGCTACTAAAGACATTACCCAACTGTTGTGTGGTGCATCAGGATGACTTCTTCAGGGTAAGCTGAATTAAAGTCCCCATTATTTTTTAAATTTAAGTTGCTAAATGTTCAGTTTAAAGCTACAGTAACTACTTTTATTGTAATAATGTTGAATTATTGTGTTATTTTTTATGTATATATATATATTTTAATTTGCTACATTAAAATTTACCCTTGAGGACATTTTGTGCTCAGAAATGAACCGCCAGTCTGACCTGCAGATGTCCTCACAGTAGCCTAGTAATACATCTGGTTGATTGTCTCCTGGACAGCCAATGAAAGGGCCGAGCGTCCCCACTTAAAGTCAAATTTTGTCCAATCATGTGGCAAATCACGCAACCAACTTTTTGCATAATTTTCAACCTCATTTGGCTCAAAAGAAGCCAGAAGATTTTTTTTTGTTATCTCTACCACATCCATCTCTCCGTGCTGCGTTCAGGGCATGCAGTCATTTGCGTGTTTTTGAAATCAAAGTCACGTGATGGAATTTTTCCACTTACATTGCATGTTCTACCGCTTCAGCAATACATCGCGGGTGACCTCGAAGGTCGCACGACAATCGAATTTGCGATTTTCGCAAAATAGTTCGCTAAATAAGCTAGCTTCCGTCTTTAACACTTTCATCAAACTGAGGCAATAGCGAGCATTTCGGCCCGCGCTTATAGTTATTAAATATTTTTAGAAAAAGATGTGTCTTATGATATTAAAACCGATATTTTTTACATTAACGCCCAAAAGTGTCACCGTCACCGTTACTTTAGGTGGAGACGAGTCCTTGACTTCACCTGTCCAGGTGTGATCAGCTGGTTACTAGGTTGCAGCAATGTTTTATTGGTGACTGTTATTTCAGAAACCCGATCAAATAGAAGTCGGGGAGGACGGCTTTAGACAGTGGGATGGTAAGAATGGATTTTGCGTAGGAAAACCATGCAGTAATGTACTTTTATCTTTCCTGCACATTTCTTTGGTCAATCAATCCTAAACTATGTGATTTTGCATCATCTATCTATTCTGTGAATGCTTACATACATTCACTAAATTAAAAAAAAAAATGTGTTTCAAGCACATTAGTGAGACTTTTGGTTGCATGTGTGTTGAAGCCTGCTCTTCTCTCTCCACCCGTTGTTCTGTATCAGTGATCGGCGCCCTGGACATGGAGGCTATGATCAACACTGTGAAAGGCTGGCATGAGAACCCAGTCAAGTTCGCCCGCTCGCACGGCGTCAGCCTGTCGCCTGAGGCTGAGCTATCCGACTCAGAGGAGGGTATCCATATTCTTATCGTGGAGGGCTTCCTCATCTACAACTACAAGTGAGTTTTTTTTCGACCCATGCTCTCAAATTTAACCTCTTGACCTCTGAGTTTTTCGCTAATCTGAGCTTTGGTTCCCCTCCGCAGGCCTCTTATTGACATCTATGACAAATGTTTCTACATTTCCGTTCCTTACGAGGAGTGCAAAAGGAGGAGAAGGTAACAAGCCCTCGATGTAACTTTGAGACAATCCACTGACAGAAGAAAGGCTTTTAAAATGACTGGATTATGTTCTCTTTCTGCAGCACAAGGACATACACACTTCCAGACCCCCCCGGCCTGTTCGACGGCCACGTTTGGCCCATGTACTTGAAACACAGGAAAGAGATGGAGAACAACTGTGATAGAATAGGTAAGCCAAATCCTCCCATCACAAACAAAATATCAACCACCTTTCATCCGCCTACACTTCTCCGTATCAACATGTCAAATTAAAAGTATCCCACTCATCCCTTCTGATTGATTTTTTTCTGGACAGAGTACCTTGATGGGATGACGTCGAAGGAAGACATCTACAACAACGTATATGAAAGTGTTCAGAACTCGCTGCTGAACAGTTTATAGGTAAATAAAAACAGATATGAAACCTCAACATTTTCACCTTGAAAGTGTGACATTGTCAGTGAATGAAACTTCTCTCCTTTCTCTCTCTCTCTCTCTCTCTGCAGCGAGGCGGGACGGGTTGGATTTGTGTATAGACTTGTAAATATGACAGTTCTGAACGTGTAGCCTGATTTGTAAATAGTTAATCCTGTAACTTATTAAGAACGAATGACAGAAGCATTGTGTTTTCTATGGTCCTGTGTAACTTTTTTTTTCTAAAAGACAAGCCACCTCTGGACGGCCCACTGTTTAACATCAGGGACAAAACGCCCGCTGGGTAGAAGGATCTGTGCCTCGCAACCAAATGAAAAAATGACTGAATCTAATTTGGATTTCCTGTTTTTCATTTCACACACACACACACACACATACGTCAGTCCTGTTCAGAATCACAAACCTCACGCTTGAACATAAATATTGATGTGTTTTTGAGGATGGCTGATAACATCCTGTCGCTCTTGAATGAGGCCCCTTATCAACCAGATTCAATTTCCAGCCTCAATAAAAGTGAATCACACAGGATGTTTTCCTCTAAAAGACTATGAGATGGATTATGGCAGAAAAGAAAAAGAAAGGTCGAATGAAGGTGGTCTGATTTAATCATCACATCAACTGTCTGAGAAACTGTGGTCACATGGCTGTCAGTTTTAAACATTAGAATATATCAATATCAAAATATCACCTTTAACTTAAAACAAATAGGGGGTTTTGTGTTGAACACACTGAGGAAGGCAACTGTGCCAGTATGAATGGTGTGTTTTACATTTATTAAAGGTGCTTTATGTTTTATCACCCATTTAAATGCCTGGAACTGGGGTTTTAATGCTGCACCCAAAGATGTTTCTTTACCGTAGTCTAACCTTGACCTAAAATAGGCCTTGGGTGCCATATAACCACAGCGTCTCCAGTCTGCCTCCACACTGTCATCCGTCCAATTAAACATTCAGTGTAAGAATGGATTAGCTAAGAGAAAACATGTGATTGGTTCCACCTCAGAAGCGCTTATTAAAAAAATATCTGCATATTTCACTTTTCACCTGCACCCAAACAGGAAGCTCAGCTAAGAGTGGGTGAAAACTATGCTTCACTGCTGTGAGAGCAACACAGTGACCTTTCTATATTTCAGCCTGTAGCTTTGTGGAATAAAATGCCGAAAGCTCTACTGTTTTAAATTACTGGAGCCAACTGAATCAAGGCATGGAGTGAAAGCACCTGTCCTTTCCACTGATTGGCTGATACATCTCTCACCCACATCACTCCCTCAGCACAACACTGTCTGCACAGAAATGAGGGGAAACGTAGAGCAGTACATTTTTTATTCTATGGTCACCTTGAGGCTTGTCTGTCTGCAACCCGACTACACAGCGTAGATCATAAAACAAGTGTTCTTGTGTCTGATCGGCGGTTATGACTAAGACCACAAAGGATTTATAGTCTGAGTGCATATTAAATCTTATAAACTTTTCCTGATTTGCTCCTTGTTCTGATCATGCACCCTGGCAGGGCCACAGAGGGGTGCGTGTGGGGAGGGGGTGTATTCAGGGTCTTGTGATACGTTTCTGGGAGTCTTTAGATGCCATCAGTTGGCCTGAGGGAGAGGGTGGTGGGTCTGTGGGTTTATATTTAGGCCAAGTGTCTAGGGTGTCAGGGGGAATGTATTTAATGAGGCTACAGCCAATTGCTGATTGCCACACACCCACTCTACACTCCACCATCTCTGACTCAGGGGCCAGTCCCCACACGCCACCGCCAGGCGGGTAAGCTGAGAACCCCATGTTCCCACGTCACCCCCCCACCCACCACCGCCGGGGGAACCTGAAAGAACAGCAGCGGCGTCCATATTTAGGTGGCGAGGCAGGGACACGGGAGATGAGGCGGCTGTCACATGCTGCGCACATCCCCCGTGTGAGTGAGTAAGTGAAGGCCCCTGAGGCATGTGAACAGTTGTGGTTATGACACTGGAGTAATGACAGGAATATTTATGGCCATGACTGAACATGTGAACAACTGAACTCCCCCTGTTTCGCATTTAGAATCATTTAATAAAAGGATTATAACATGCTATAATGTAGCTGTAAGCAGGTATAAAGACATTTCAAGCGCTTAAAGTTATACTTGTTGACAAATAGGAATGATTTTATTAAGAGCACCATTCAGTCCTTTACATTCTTCTGGTTTCTTTAGAAACTAAAGCCTGAACCCTGTTTTGTCCCAGATGACCCGACGGCTACAGAGATGTATTTAGGTGTGAGACCTTTAGTGTTAACGATAAGATTCTATAATCTATCCTTTCACGTAGGGAAGCCAACGCAGCGATTCAGGGGCCGGTGTGATGTGCTCCACTTTCTTGGTGTTTGTGGGGACTCTTGGAGCTGCAGCTGTCTGATAGATTTTATAATAAGAGCCAAGAGACACGTAGAAATAGACACTGATATCTGCTTACAGCTACCGACTGTTAAAAACCTTCCGAACCTCCCCAGTTTAATTACTTACATGAGGGTTTTGGATATCTCTTTGTATCACTCAATGAACAACTACCGTTAATAAAAACCTTCATGATATAGATGGGAATGTCACTGGAAAGTTAGCCTTTTGAATAAATCTGACATTAATTGATGTGTGCTGCCTATTACAGTAAATACAGTAATATAGAATAAAAAAAAGAAAGAAATATATATGTATAACTATTTTTTTCTATAAGCATGCAGATCTTTGATCTAAAAAAAATAAATATTAATATGCACAAAGTAGCAGCAGTCACACTCTGTGAAGCTCAGAGGTCAAGATAACTCTTAACATCACAAGGTATCAACACACAGGTTTGGACTAAGGCTCCACTGACTAGACAGTTTTTAATGGCTGATATATTAAGTGCCCTCAGCATTAATTAGTCACGTGTCGATCGACCAAAACGTAAAGATAGCCACAGCAGCACGATGCTGAACGCTGAAATGTGAGGAGAGCTGACAAACGCTGATGTGGGCAAAAGGTTAATCAACGAAAACCACACGTGTCTCAAGAAAACTGATGAGCTGCGGTCCTCATATAACATACAATTCATCATCAATAGTTTTATTTAAGAATCCACACTTGCTGAACTAAACGCCCACATAAAAGGGACAACAGAGTTTCATCACTTTCATTTATGTTTTGCACACATTTGTTCAGCATCTCACCTGCATATTGTCTCCCCATGATCTGTGGTAAACCTTCTGGATCTATCATTTAGTTGTAAACTCCTCAGACTGGCAGTGTGAGGCCTCGGGGGAAGACAACAGGTGTATTCCTTGTGGGGAGAGTTTTCTTGTGGTAAAACCATTTTAAGACCATCACCGTCGTTAAATCTCACAAGAAGCAAAGCTGCGAGCAGCCCTGGATACCTAGATTCATGGGATAAGATATATTCAAAGCGTAAAAAAAAAAGCTGCTGCAACTGTAGTTGTGTACCACGAGAACAAACCAGAAACGTTTATTTTATTTACAAGCACTCCTACTTTACAATAAAGATTAGTTTCTTTTTTTGTGGCAACATTTGTTGTGATTTGTTTACTTCCAGGTCAGACACACAAGAAAGACTGAATTCAACGTTTAATACTTACTGGCTAAATATTGTGGGTTACATGTCCGGCTCGGGAAGTCTTGTGCCAAACCAGTGCCGAGGATCTGCGGCTCTTATAAATGTGGAGTGCAGCGGGGACAGGGGGCGGTGCTGGACTTTGGACTGGGGGGGAAGGTTTCTTTGACTAAGAATAGAAAAGCATGCGGGCCCTGATGCCGTGTTTGGCTGACGAATCAACGGCACTTCATGTGAGTGTGACACATACTGAGCTCTGCCTGACTCTGTGTGTGTGTGTGTGTGTGTGTGTGTGTGTGTGTGTTCTCTCCTATCTGTGACCCACATCGGACTAAGCTCCTGGAGACAAGAGCCCGGTGACGGTAGTCTTTAGGTAAATGTGAAAGCCATGTTGAGCAACAGTGAGTTTAATAATCGTACACCATTGTGACGAATAACTGAATCAACAATAATGCAATAAATGACCTTTAGTGAAAACTTAATGAGCTCAGCATGTCTGACATGTAATTATATACTTTGACTCAAGTACTCTACTTAAATATAATTTGACATACAGCTTTTGGAGTTACCTTACAGCTTCACATTGATCTACCTAATAAATGATATCCTGTTAAAGATTAGTCTATGTTATGCTAATCTACTGCTACTTAAGTAAGAATATGAATGCATGCCTTTTCCTTCTAGAGTGTTTTTTGTGCTGTGGTTTTGCTCCTTTGCTACTATAATTAAAAGATATGAATACTTCATCAGACAAATTTAAGAATAAAATGACAATAAGCGATGTTAAAGTGCCAAAGGTCTGTGGATCATCCTGAGTAACCAGGTCATTTACCCAAAACAATAAGTTGATCATATAGAATCTGGACATTTTGGAAACAAAACAGCACAATATCCAGGAACGACATAATTGTTTTATGGACCTGGACTCTGAGGATGATAGTGGAAGATAATAAGCTCCTGTTGAGACACCTTGTTGGTGTCTGCAGGACCGTGACACAGACGCAGTCTGCCGCCTTGTGGTGGAGCTTAATCCTGCAAGAGGCCATGTAGCCATGTAGTGCATCCTCTCCAAAGTTAGTAGCTTTGCATAAAACTACCATCTGGTATCTCTTTATTAAAGTTTATAAACTAAGGGTGAGGCAGGCACGTCAGTGAGAAAATATTTTGATTATTTTCTAATAGATTTTTAATGAAGCCACTCACTAGAGGGTATAATTTATACTTTCAGCGTTTCATCCCCCCCCCCCTCTCTCTCTCTCTCTCTCTCTCTCTCTGTCTCTCTCCCTCTCTACTGGGCGAATTACGGTAATATTTCGATCAGAGATTTTCTGCGACCCCTAGGGGGTCCGCAAAGTTACTGCAGGGGGGGTCCCCGAAATGATTTGAACCCAAACTATTTTTCTTCCAAAAATTCAAATACACATTAACATGAATACAACCTATAATAAACAAATATAAACCTTTCTTGTTGTTAAATGTTATGTTGTGTGAAATTGTGAAGTAGAAATGCCAATATATATAGAAATAAATGATGTTCTATAACTACAAGGATCTGTCAACAATTATTATTTTAATAACATAGCATATACATACATCATCACAAAGTACTTTTATGGCACTATAGGCTTTATACGATATGTAATAGGGGCCCCTTCACCGTGTCACTATAAGCCAGGGGCCCTTGGCCTGAGAAACGTTGAAGACCTCTGATTTACATGACTTCAGTTCACACCCGTGCGTAAAGTTTACTCAGCAAACGTCTTGTGTAACAGAACTGATCCGCGGCCAGCCACGGGTTAAATCCTCTTGCTTCGGAAGTTTGACTTTGCGTAAGAAACTGGGCCGAATTGGATAAATGAGCAGAAGAAACGGCTCCGGTCCTCCTCTCGTCTCCACTTGTCATTCCTCCTGAGAACTGATATGTTGTTCTGTGTGAGAGCTGGAACCGAGAGCCACATCTGTGATTCATATCATAATCTAATTTATCATTGATTTACAGGAGGGTAAGTTAGTTTAGGCATAGTTTTTTTCTATTTTTTTTTACTGCCATGGCAAAATTGCCACTCTTATTTTTATGCCTCTTTCATGGACAGCTTCCCCACATCTTTGGGCAGCAGCAGCATCAGCGCACAGCTGGCCCTTGGCGGCACCGGATTCAGTGGGAGAACAACGGGCAGGTTTATAGTTTAGTGAGCACTGGGTCAGAGTACCATGCTCCGGTTCGGTCCAGAAGCCAGTCCAGGGTGTATGTTAGCGGCCGGAGGGATGCCACCAGGACCCACATGGCAGGAGCGCACAGGGGAGCGACGCATGGAAGAAGCAGACAGGCTGATCACGGTGCAGAGCCGGCATATGTTGCGCCGGGAGTGAGACAGTATGCGGCTTTTAACGGCCGTGCGTTAGGGGCCGGGCAGCAGCCTGATCGCCCTCACGGAGCAGGAGCCGCACGACGCTCGAACCACGAACACGCCAACACCATCGACACATCCGCACCGGGGACGTTTACGGACCTCGCGGGCAGGAGAGGAGGCGTCGCCGCGGATGCCGCTGCGTCGCACGCCAGAGGGAGAGAACCAGGGCCCGGCGCGCACTACCAACAGTTACGCGCGGTGCCAGAGGGGATGTCCGTCTCTAGGCAACCCGTGCACACGGATCAATCCGCCTCAGCGTATCCCACGAGCCCGGAGAGGGGACCCGAGGCTCCTGCTCCGTCCCCAGCGCTGAGCGAGGACGGTTCAGACGAGGCACACGGAGAGGACATGGTTAACGACGACCCTCGAAACCCGTTTAAAAACCACAGGAATTCTGTTTTCTACAACCCGTATCCGTCCAGAGGGAGGTCAGCGGCACGGACGCGCCGTCCGCCTGGCACAGGCCACGGAACCAGATACTTCCAAAATGGTGAGTTTAGTGTTTAATGAGTTAAGTTCATTTAAATTCATTAATATATTGTTTTGTATGAACATTTTAAAGTTTGCCTGATCACTCACAGAGAAGGAAAAAACTACAAGACAAGATGGGAAAATAATCACTTGGAGCTTTTGGACCCTTTCGACACTTTGATTAAGCCAACAATCACAAACAGCTGCTCTCATTATCAGCCTGGACGCCGTCTGTTTCAGTGAATAGTTCTCAGCACAGAATAAACTGGCGCCATTAAGATCTCAGAATTACACAAACGACTTGCATTGTCCCTTTAATCCCCTCTGCCAGGACTGCCAGACCTCGTGCCAGACCCGTATGCCATCCAAGCAGGTGCTTACATCCAGCGCATGCAGATGTTTGCGCTCCGCTGTGCAGCTGAGGAGAACTGTCTAGCCAGGTAATCTGTGGTGCCAAGAGTGATTCACTTCCTCAGTACGTAGACAGTGAAGAAGCAGGCACACACACACACACACACACACACACACACACACACACACACACACACACACACACACACACACACACACACACACACACACACAAAACACAGGTATTTCCTTTCTTTTTACAGCTCCTTGAAGGTTAATTTGACAACATTTGGTTATATGAGGATAACACTCACTTCCATCTGTATAACGAACTTGGACGTGGCAGGACACTGGTTCTGTTGATAGAGTAACAAAAACAGTCTGATGTTATTATGGAGCAGATTCTCCAACGTGATGTCCTGCCAAGGCATAAATGTTCTGGGTTGGTTTTCCCAAAAGCATTAAGCACAATGGAACAAACCCTTTGCACTTTGAAATGTAGCTGCCGGGAGCTCAGCCAGTAGCACTTTCCAACGCAGCTTATGCCCGTTTCCCCCCAACCCCCCCCCCCCCCCGTGATCCGTCCAAGGTCGGCTTACGGACCTGCCGTGAGAGACATCGACTTCAGAGTTCTCCTGCGGTTCCCCCAGAAGGTGAAGAACCAAGGCACCACGGACTTCCTTCCCGTCAAGCCCAGATATCAGTGGGACTGGCACAGCTGTCACCAGTGAGTTCACTCTTACCTCACGTCACTTAAATATGATGATACACACCACGCCACGACTATGAAGCTCTGATTCTGTTTTACCCTCTCAGACACTATCACAGCATGGACGCCTTCAGTAACTACGACCTGCTGGACGTCGCCACAGGACGCAAAGTAGCCGAAGGACACAAGGCCAGTTTCTGCCTGGAGGACACCGGCTGTGACCCCGGGTTCAGGCGCCGCTACGCCTGTACATCTCACACACAGGTACATGTATATATAATATGTACACTCATTCAGGATGTTAAGTACCTGTTGAATAGCCTTAATCGGCTCATGCTCTAAATATGTTTAGAGATGCCTGCGATTAAAGGTTAAAGGTTACGTGATTTAACTGTAATGTACAAAGTACTGGGTGTCACCCCAACGCGACATTTGCTGAATAAAACTGGACATTTGAGTCTCTCAGCAGCTCATAAAATGCATCGCAGGAAGGATAATGAAGACACAAATTAATCAGACAGTATTGCAATCTTCTTCCCAACTTATGAGGCGAGAACGAAACAGAAAAATGACTCATAATCCTGCACTTTCTTTGAATTGCTATGTTATGTTCAGAATTTTGTCAGAATTAATATTGTCAGCATATTGTCAGATGAGAGACAGATTTATTTATTTTTTCTAAAATGGTCAGATGGGAGATCTGGATCTTTGGTCCCTGGTTTGGGTCAAATTCCAAAGTGAATGTTGCACGTTCTTCCTCTAGTTTTAATGCGGGCCTTTCGGTTGAAATGGAACGTCTGCGATGTCACTTGAGATGTTTTACAACTATTGTTACAGGTTGTGTCATAAAGTCACGAGTAAATTGATTTTGACATGTGAAACTGGCGGAGTGCTTCTGAGAATCTTAAGAAGAAATGAATAATTTAATTCATTTTCAGCCACTTAGGTAGCTTCAGGATACCAATCCGGATCACTTTGAATGTCAAACAGTGGATGGACATGTCTCCTGTTTGGTGTGGAGGTCAAAGTTCTATTTATGAGTTATTATTTAGTCAAACAAAGGCAGCAAGGCTCACAGTTACTAGTTTTGTATAAATCCTCCAGTTCCACTTCTGAGAAAATGCTTTCCGAACTAAAACTCAAGTATACGCCAAACTTCCAGAGAATGTAGGAATATTTATTGTATCTGTTGTCTGGGCTCCGTGATTCTGGCTTGCTGCTGGTTTCTTGTAACAACTTTGCTTCCAAAGAACTGTTTGTATAACTAAAACTCAAATGGACTTAATTTGCAGCGCCTGTGGGGGGAAGTTTTAAAAAAAGCCCTCTGACGTTGGGTTGTGTTTTCAGGGACTGAGTCCAGGATGCCATGACGTCTACGCCGCCAACATCGACTGTCAGTGGATCGACATCACCGACGTTCCTCCGGGGAGCTATGTCTTGAAGGTAACGTGTGTCACATTAACTCTATAACAACAAGTGAAGATTTTATCATTTAACCAACCTGCCTGCGAAGCTGCTCAAACTGTGTTTTATTTATTCCAGGTTACCGTCAATCCCAATTTCCACGTTCTGGAGTCAGACTTCACCAACAACGTAGTGAGATGTGATATCTCATACACAGGAACTTATGTCCAGACACGCAACTGTCGAATAGCAAGGTACCGTTCCTGAACACGAAACCTGCTATATTCTTGATAAAGATCCATTAAATATTAAAAGGTTATGTGCACAGTTTCCATGAGGAAAAAAGCCTGAGAGTTGGGTGCTTATATTTTAATACCTGTTTTTCTTCCCTTTTTCAGGGGTTGAAATCCTCCTTTTCAAGTACTATCTGCAGGAGTTCTGGAGGCTGCGCGGCAACATCCTCTCTATGACTAAACTTGGTAACATGTTTAATTGTAACTGTGTGCTACATTCCTGCTTTAGTCTTGAGTTGCATTTACTGGAAATAAATGCATGTTTACACAAATGTTTTTACATGAAAGTAGTGACTTCCTCCCAGTTACTTGATTATTCATTTTTTACAGTCTGAAGTCATAACAAAAGATAACTCCTTCTTTTGCCTTAACAAATACAAGTACTCTGTTCATATCCATTCATTTCTTGAATGCTGGTTAACTGAATTTGAAATTGCTTGAATGGTGTTTTGCTGCCTCGTGTTGTCTTTGTCTCCTTTTCTGCTCTGTATTTTTTATTGTTATAGTGTTTAGTGTTTTTACGGTTTTATTTAAAGGATAAAGTATTCTGTATTTTTGTTCAAATCCAATGAAAATTTCCAAACCAACAAAATGTCAAATATGCAATATACAACTTTCAGAGCATTAATATAGCAGTGAACTATCTATTAGCTATGTAAAAAGTTGCTCTCCCTCTGTGTGTGTTGTTATCTGAGCTTCTCCTTGCTTCGTTTACACAGCAGCACTGGCTAGCTCTGCACTGCTCTGCTGGTTTCAGCTGAAAACGGCATCCTGGCCGAAAGCGTCGTAGAATACAATACGTTGTCCGTTCCCCCTCATTTAAACCTCGTTAGCTCTGTCAGCACTTAACACTGTTAGCTATGAGCTACCGACACAAGTATTGCTCAAAAATGCTCCCAACCCCATATTTTGCACCTTTAACAGGTCACAAATATACAATTTAATTTTCAAAAAAGACAAAATATACAGTATATATATATTTAAATTGCAGGGCATTGTAGTTTTGATGTTTTTCAAATGGGAGCACATAGTTCACTTGTTAGGAACTATTACCAGCCGCAGATTTTTATGTAAAATACAGTATTTTTGGTAGCAGGATGGTGTATGTGTTGGTACTCTAGGATCACTGCTGCTTTCGGTCTTTTCATAGGTTGACAGAAAGAAAAATACAGAATATCACTTATTCTTTAACTACTTTGTGGTTACATTAACAAAATGTAAAATATTAAATTGTATAAAGGTGGTATGCTTTTAGAAATGTGCGCTTGTGTGAATGAAAAACGTTATTTTAAAACTGTTAATATTGTTATATTCTGTTGGCATGTTGGATTTAATGCAATAAAGATGATGAGGAGAGAGAATTTTTTTTTTAAATGTTAATCCTTTATCTTTTGAATGATAACTCCAGACATCTGTTTAATCTTCCAAAATGCCAAAACATCCAAGTTGTCAAGGACTGTGAACGAATAGATTCTTTTTAAAAGCTTCAAATCCAGAATTGTGGACAAAAGCAGCTTGTTCATAGAAAGTATCAGGGGCTCGTCCTTGTCCTGTTGAACGCAGACGCTTCTCTTTGAGCGATGCATGCAGATCGTGGCCTCGGAGACAAACAGGCCTGCAGCCGGACGCTGGCGGCATGTTTGCTGACAGGCTTCTGTGAAGACACAAGCTGCAGGATCTTATACAGCCATGCCATATACTACTACACAGCCGGAGCACCATGAAAGGAGGCCTTTTCTCACTCTCTCCTCCTCTGCACGGAAAGAGAAGTGTCTCTCCTCGCTGCATTAAAAGACTCCTTCCTGGCCCAGAATCCTTTGCATCATGGCTTCATTCACGTCCTTTGGGGATGATCCAAGACGACAGCCCTTTTGAAAGCACTGGGACAATTTGTCTGAGTCAGAGGATTAACACAACCCGCCAGAGAATATCTCCAGCAATTCATTCAAAGATGTTTTAACCAAGGACAAATGTGTTTTTGCAGCAAGCACCAGACTGTTTCAAACAGCAGAGTAACAGGAGAAGCATCGCACCTGTAGATTCACGCTGGAGTGGGCCTCATTCAAGGATGTTGTCTTTACATATCATGAAGCGGTTTTGACTGAAGTACTGGAAAACATACAGGCTCCGAACAATGTATGCACTGTTAAATGCACAGATGTTGGGTATTTACAACAAAACAGAGCTCAGTCAAAGAACCAGGAAGATTAAGCACAATTGAAATGGTTTACATTGGACGTCACCAAGGTGCTTCCCTGCCAGAGTAGATTGTCTTTGTTATTGAAAGTGTCTGGAAAATCCCTCGATTCCTATTGAGTCGACTCCCTACTTGTCTGTCTGGGAGTTTTCAGAACAACATTTACAGACTACTTCCGTGAAGGATCTAACATGATCAAATTGACAACGATAACATGCCGAGCATGTATACTTTCTAGCATGTTCACATCTTAGTTTATTATGTTTGCATGAAACATTTGCTTATTACAAGCAGCTGAGAAATGAAGCCAAAACTGCAGTTCCTCAAATGGCCTGTGGAGGCTCCGATAGCGAGTCAATCCCAAGTCTTTACAGTAGAAATATGATATTTAAATGTTTGCAGCCTGGTGGTCTACAGCTAACATCACCGTCCGTGATAACTGTACAAGGGGTGAAGCCTGAGGCTTAAAGCTAGGCACAATTGAGCATGTGGTCCCATTGAGTGACCAGTGGGTTCCATACCAGGTCGCCAGGATCACCTTTAGCTTTGCCATCTGTATAAAATCAAAATTCTGCAGGATTTCCTTGATTGTCTCACCACTGAGCATTCAGCTCATTTGCTTACTTTTCACTCTCTTGACATCGTTTTTTCTTTCACTCACTTATAAGGCAGACCAACATTACCCAGAGCCAATACAAATTCAAGGAGATGTCCAACTGTAAGCTGTACTAACAAGCCGGTCGGGTGTTGAGTGTTTGGCCGACTGCGTTGACCAGCTGGTCTCCTCCTTTTTTGGACCAGCGTGTCATATTAAACATGTCATGCTGTAGAGAGAAGACAGTGACTGTTTGCTCAGCTGTGGAGCTTCACAGCAACATCTGGAGTCTGTCGTTAGCCCTCCACGAGCACAAGAACGCCGTTGGCAAAGGCCAAAAACAGAAAAAGGGCAGGCTGGCACGTCCTGTTTGGCAAGCACAATCCATCTTACAGGTAGGTAAGGTGAGGAGGGGATGGGATGGGTTTTTTCCGTCTGCGTGAAGTCTGCACTGGAAATACTTCGGCAAGGAGAGACATTTTCCGGATGCATCTGCACGTAGGCGGGCAGTTTGGAGAGGTTACAGAGGCCAGAGTTTGGTATTTGGAGGTCATATTTCAACAAAGCGGGACCACGTGAGACCGTAACACAGGAAAGTGCTCAGCTTCAAAAAAAAGAAAAAAGAAAAAAAAGAGCGCCTTGACAGGTTGGTTTAGGCACAGAGCAGAGAAATTCCTCGGCAGTTCTGTCATCCTGTTGAGATTAAGAACAGCGCTGAGGTCAGACGTAGACTAGTGAGGGCGCGTAGGGCAGACACACGGGGCCACTTACACAACCATAAATTCAGACGGCGAAAAGTACGTTGAGCACAGAAACGCAACACAAAGGAGTCCTCTTGGGGTGAGACTGATGATGAATTGTGTTTCTCTTTCAAGCTGGGTGGTATTGTGACGTGGGTGGTATAGCTCAAAGGATTCGCCATTCTTTGATTGTTGAGCCACTATACTGTCTGTCTGTCTGTAAATTCTTCAAACACTTTTATTCATTTGTCTGTGAAGCAATCTGGGAAAATGCCTTTAAAAAAAGCCTCAGGACATACTGGAAAATGGAAAAACAGTTTCTTGTTTTCTGGCAACAAACACTGAGACATGGATTTTTTATAAAAATCAATTCATTGTTTGATTTTCTCAACAAAAAAGTGTTTTGGCTACAAAAAGAAAACTGAACTGACATTTTTCTGTTAAAAGGCATTTATAGTCTGTTGTAGTTTTATAGTTTTACATACACAAAATCTATATCATTTAGTTTTGTATAATAATGTATGGCAAAAACTAAGCTTATAGACATTCAAACATACAGATTTTCATCATATACAGCAGTGACTATTATTCTTATTTATTTTTGTCAAAAAGTGTTTTTTATTGTTTCACATGCTGTCATTTTATCATTCATGCTTAAGTTATTCTGTACTTTCTGTTGCAATGTCCATAACTGTCCCACCTCCTAATATTCCTCCTATCTGCTGTGTTGTCCCGGCTCCCTCCTGCCCTGCAATAATCCCTTTTCCACCTTTTCCATCACCTGACCTTCCTCACCTGCTTCCCATTTCCCTAATCAGCCCTGAAGTATATACACCCACCTCACACCTGCCAGATGCTCAGTGTTGCTTACGCCTTTGCTTTCCAGCCATCTTCACCTGAACCTTATGCTGTTCCTTGTTCCTGGGTTTTGACCTGCTGCCCGTTCCTGTCCGGATCACCCTTGGATTTGTTTGATTGTTCCGCCTGCCTTCCTGTTGCCAACCAGTAAGCCTTTTCCTGACCTTTTGCTTACGTATATTTCCCTTCAACCTGGACATAACACACCTTTTACACATCAAAATATAAATATAAAATATGCTATAATCTTTAGAAGTGACAAACAAGCATAAGATGTAAATACAAGGCGAACACAACAGAAGAAAACACTTAACATAATGTGAAAACAATAGAAGTAAAATACATAAGAAGATGAAGTCGAGCTCAAATCATTCAAATGCTAGTTAGAAGAGGTCAAAAATGTCCCAACGCCCCCAAAGGCCACGGTTTTCGCCCTAGGAGGCTGAAAGGTGTGTTCATGTTCATGGCAGCTGGCAGGTGAGAGTGGCCTGTAACAAAACATAACTTCTATACTGATTGCTGTTGAACTGATTGTTATAGACACTCGTGGGAGGAATCATTGGTTCCCTTTCCATCTGGCCATGGAGATCAAGTGCGTGCTTGCATTCGGTTTTCAGTGATTTTTCCAGTCTCACAAATCCACAATTTTCTTGGAATCCATTAGAAGTTCGTGTCATTACCTTAAATCTGCTGCTGCTGTCTCTTCCTGCATCCGGAGGAGGCTGGTTGGATCTATTAGCGCCTGGCTGTTGTTGAGGATCAGACTGCAGTTGTTCAGCCCGGCTGTGGTTTTTCTGTCTGAACCCAAACAAACCAGGAAACAATATTCCTCTGGACAGGAATCAAACACTTTGTGGTATTAGTGGCATCCTACTCATATTAGTTTTGGGTGGATGAGACCAACGGAAGGTGGCGGTACTAAGAGTTGCTGTTGTTCTTGGTCTGAATCTCTGTCTGAGATTCCAGAGTCATTCCGGTATTTACAAAGGCGGCACGTCCAGCGGCTGAGTGTGCCTTCTGTCTGACACGATTCACAGACGGGGTATACGGAACGGCTCAGACAGGGACGGCAGGCCAAGTCCTTTCTCAAAGTCCATTAGGCTTTAGTTGCAGCAGACATTGTGTGAGATCCAGGGCCGCAGACCCCAAAGGGATCGAGAATTAATGGTTGTTTTGTGATTTCAACGTGGTATTCATACAATGAACAAGATCGCACATTTATTTGAACAGTTAGAATATGGTCGAGTTGGCGGAGGAAAAAAATATCTTTTATATTTTTTCATACTTTTTATCTCATTGCCAAAGCAGAGTGATGTTGTATCTGGAAAATATTCTGATACAGTTCATGACAAAGCTGAAAAATATTAAGAGTTTTCTCCTGCAAGAAATGACAGACAAGGCCATATTTCAGAGGGCAAGAATCCAAACTGTCCCACAATGCATCAATCCTTTTTAAAAAGAACATTTGAACAGCCGTGAAAATAAGTCTGTAAAATTCTCTTTTCACATTTTTTATGTGACTGCACCTTAAAAAAATAGAAATTCTGAAGTCGAATGTCTTTTTTTATGAAGAAAATAAAAAAATGGCCTTCACTTTGACTCAGAGCTACATTTTGGCACAAACAGCTGTACATTTAATAGGCTATTATAAATCAAATGATATATATATATATATATATATATATATATATATATATATATATATATATATATATATATATATATATATATATATATATATATATATATATATATATATATATATATAATAGTAGTATATATTCCTATTTTTATTTTTTTGTCTCATTGGGTGTTTTGATCTGGGAAAATGTGGTTGGAAAGTATTACTGTTTACTGACATATTATACCCTACACTTAAAAAGTAATGAACGCATTCATCGGTGATTGTCTGTACTATTATCAAATCATGATATAATAGGATGCTCTCAAGAAGTAATAATGCCCTCTGGCACTTGACCCCACCCTATCTAACCGTATTCAACTCTTCGTAACCTCCCCTCTCTTTGCCCTTATCACACTATTACTCTCACAACCTGTCTACCTGTTTGTCGTCCTACATCTGCCAGCATCAGCAGTTAAAGAGACATGAGAGCTGTTTAGTGATGTGGATTCTACTGTGGTAGTTCTCAGAGAGGGAGCGGTGTCCTCTGATAGCAGCGGGGGGAACTTGTGAGAGCATAGCAGTGGAAATCTCAAACACGATTTCAACAAACGGAGACACGGACTCTGGCCCAGGACGCCCTGACAGAATAAGGCCATGAGAGATCACATACTGAGATCACACTGCCGTCTACCAGATCAGCCCAAGAAGAAACTTCCACCACCATTCGGGATGCTTCTATCAGACTCCGTGAATGCAGAAATAATTTACCAGAGTCGGGGAGCAATGAAATGTTGGCTTATTTTATTTCATATTGAAATGTGGGACATTCAGCACATTTCTTCAAGTTCGAGACGTCAGATTGTGTGGAAAAAGGGGAGAAAATTCTCTTGAATTGCAATTCAATGTCAGCTCTGCCTCTCCAACTTCCCCATCTCCTTTGCTGATTATTCTTCGTACATACTGGCACAAAAAACTTTATTTGTAAAATATCTCTACAATAGTTTAGAAGATATACATTTTTGATAAAGCATATATTGGGTTAGGTAGTAGTATCCAGACTGGTGTAAGCTGCCTGAAAATATAGTTCCTCAAAATAAGAAAATAGCCTCTTATAAAATAAATTAACACTGTCATAGAAATCCACCTCTATTGGTAGTTGTTGAGTAGCACTTCACAGGATATCCTTTTTCATTATTTGCCACTACCTCGTCAGGGGGGGAAAAAGCAGAGATTCTCAGAGAAGTTTGCCTGCCACGACTCCACGCTTCTGTGCTTGCATGAGACACCGTCATTGGTCGACTCTTGGAAGGAGTTTTCCCTTTGGAAATATCCCCATCTTCAGGCCATGCTCTGTTTCCACCAGCTGACAGCTTGTCTCAGTGGCATCAGCTCCTGTTGGAAACATCACAACAAAACATTTAGATTCTGCACTCGCATACTGTACGTACAAACTGTGCTTCTTCTCAAGGCTTTTTTCTCGTGACGTCATGATTATCTTCATTGTACTGAAAGTGAAGGGGTGTGTGTGTGTGAGTCATGATACCACGCTTATGCAGAGGACTGTAAACCAGGTTTTGTTGTGGCAAGAGCTGTGTGTGTGTATGTGTGTGTGTGTGTGTGTGTGTGTGTTAGTTTTAGACCTTGAGAGAGGGCATTCATGCCAGTCCTCGTATTTGCAAGTGAATTATAGGCCTATTGTATTTGTAATCATGGATTAACCCAGACGACTAGCTGTGGTCCCCCATTGACTGCCCACGTTTTGCAATCAAAACGCAATTGAATGTGCAGCAACAAAAACACAAAGCATATTCAAGTAAATAGAAATGATTGGAAAAAACAGAAAGGGGGGGGGGAAAGGTTAAAAAATCATGTCTCTCCATGGGTTTGCCTTTGGGTATTCATCATGTAGAGACCTGAAAACAGACTATGCCAGTTACATTAAGCTCCAAGCTACAGAAACAGGACTCCTGCGCAGGAATACATCCTGGCCTCGAGGTGGCGGTTATTTGATTAAACACAAAAGTTTATTGAGGAATGTGCACCTTGGAAGCACAAACTGAAATTATAGTTTTTCAATTTTGATTTCGACACATTATTTTTTCACTTGACCACATGTATCTTGAGCTTTTGGGGGCACCCAAGGGATCTGACTTTGGTGGACGGAGCAGTTTGTAATCCAGCCTAATATAAAATATACAAATTTGAATAATCTTTTTAATCTCTTTTCTCGTCGTGTGTGTGTGTGTGTGTGTGTGTGTGTGTGTGTGTGTGTGTGTGTGTGTGTGTGTGTGTTACAAAATCTGTTGTGCTGGCCGTTTTAACACTGATCCTGCTCTGGGTGATTAATTCAGATGATTCAGGCCTTTTTTTTAAAATGCCAGCTGCATCAACACTTTGAAGAAAGTGAAAAGGTGCGGTGTCTAACAGAGGAGCTTAATTACACTTACAACTAATAAAACAATAAAAAGCCCAAGTGCGTGCACTTTTTTTTATTTGGAGACCTGTTTCTCAGGCTGCCGGCCTTGACCTGAAGCTCGGAGCGCGTCTCTGCCCTGCAGCATCACGTCAGAAGCTGCTCCGCTGTGCAGCGGTGCTTATGTTTATATGGACGTCAGAAATATACCAAGTTTGCCTCACTCCGTTCTGGCACGAGGCCAGAGGGTTTTATGATTAAAACCAGATTGTGCTTGCCCAACTCGGAGAAGCCAGAAAAATAGATTGCAGTTACGCATAGTCTGCACAAGAGGGAAGTACAGAAACATGCAACATCTGTAAAAGGTGGACTTTTTCTTTTTTTTTAAGAGGCTGATATGATGTTTCACCCCCCCACCCCCATCTGCTGGAGGGACTTTTTCACAGATGTCATCTTGCTATTAACTCTGCTCCTATTTCAGTAATGATCCATTTAACCATGGCACGAGAAGAAAGCTTTAGTTTCTCCTCATCAACCCCAGACAGTAAATTAAGCCAATTCTGAGTCAGAGCTATGATCATCCTGTTAATATAATGACGCCTCTTTTGTGTCACATGATTGGAGTCAAGCGGCTGTGGGGTCTTCCTTTGCCAAAAAACGACTGAGCTCCTGCCAACTCTCACAGCGATGACTACGTTACACTGCAAGAAAAAAAGTCTGTTTTAAGATTTTTATCCTCCTTTCTGATGTAAAATAGTCCAAATATAGCCTTTTTATGCTGCTTAAATAAAGATTGCCTTCATTTTGAGATGTATTTAAAGTCCCTAATAACTGATCTAGTTTTGCAAGATCAAATATTCCTCAAATCTACATGAAAAAGTTGCATTTCACTTCAGCAACGTACACGTCTGCACCCTGCTCGCTACTTTGGACCACATGTGTCACCAATCTGAAGCACAAACACTAACTTCTCCTTTCGCTGTGCAGTGTAGTGAAGACTGGGAAATCATGTGACATCAACAAAAGCAGACACATTACACCCCCGCCACTGCCGCCGCCCACACACAGACATCCCACACACACACACTCACACATACACACACACACACACACAGACATCAAACGCACACATAAACCCTTTTTTGTAACTGGGAGGAACACTGCAATTCATTTACCGACTTTGAAAACTACGCTGCCAGTAAACACGGCAAACGTCATCGGCCGAGAGTGCTGGAAACGTCAACACTGTAAAACAAGTTCTGGACTCACCATGAGTTGTTCCCCTGCCTGGTCCCGCTCCTGACCTCCACTCGCTGCAGCAGGCTCTCATGTTTCAGGCCCCCATGGCACCGGGGGCAGACCACCCCCTCCTTCACACCATGCTGGTGCTCTGGGAGCCTCGTCCGGGGTTGGCGGGGGCCCTCGCGGACTTGGGAGGCGGGTACGGGCCCTTCCCACAGCGCCCGTTTTGAGGGTACAGAGGAGGCTTCTGAGTTCTTGAATTGGAGGTGCTGTTGCCAACGATGACCTTAGGGTCTAGGCTCTGTGGGTGGGGCTCGGGATGCGTTTGGCCAACGTGGTTGGAGTCTCTGGGGGGACACAGGTGAGGCGGGTGGCCGTTAACGGCCGGCCACCTCTCATGGTTGATGTCCTTAGTGTGGCTGGGCGGGGTGAAGCGGCTGGTCTTGACGACCGATGCCATGTGAACAGGGGAGGGAGAGTTAGTCCTTAAGATGATGCGGTCTTCGTCGCTGCGATGCAACACCTGCACTGGAGCGGGCTTGTGATTGGGCAGCGGGGCCGCCCTGAGGTCACCTGGATGCGTCCTCGACGACGACGCCTGAGTGATGCAGGCCCTCTCCTCGCTGAGGTCGATTCTGGCTGTGAGGCGATCAATCTGCTGGACCACCTGCATAACAATAAAGAGAGTCGGTGCTTGTCCAGACTGCAGTGGTGGGAAGAAACACATTCACTCTTTGTACTCTACTTGTACTTACTCACATATTTCCACTTCATGCTTCTACTCCACTGCATGTATTTATCAGTTACTTGTCAGATTTAAGATTTCAATATTTATAAATTACAAGTATTTCTCAAGAAATGCAGGCTCTTCCGCTCTAAAGTCTAGAAGATTTCACAAAAAGCGAAAAATATGAGGGAAAAAAATGTATGTCAATCTGAGTAGCTACAGGTTTTGTCCTCTTTCCTCTCCCATTAATCATCTCACAACCCCTCAGATTGATCTTGTGGTGGTTTGGAGGACCCTGACCCCCCAGTTGGAAACCACTGGACTAAACTATCTGGCTGCATAAAGTAGTTAACACCACGACCAGCTGCAATAAAGCCTGAAAAATGATAGATTCAAGATTATAATGAAGCTGTATATGATTTTATAATCGCAACAGGGCCATTTTTCATGATAATAATTTGTCCAACTGTAAGTAGTATTTAACTGTTTACCTGTAATGGAGCATTTTTACATTGTGGTATGGAGTAATGAATCTAAATACTTCCTCCATCACCGCCATAGTGTAGTTTCCCAGCTTATTTTTGATGACCATTTATGTCTTGATTCACAATCATGAAGGTGTTTCTTCAATTATTCGCATTCAGGACGATGTCGGGCCTCGCGCAGATGCATTCAGCTGTGAATCAATGCCATTTTACAGCTGCATGCAAAATGGATACTGTAAGAGCAAGGCATAATTTAGTAACAGTCTCAAGCCAGGCTTTTTTAATGTGCTGGCCGGAACGCTGCCAATTTCTGCAGCCTTCTGCAAAAGGTCAGAGCAAATTGTTCTCAATCACCACTTCGGTAAGAGATGATAAGTGAGTCACAAACAATGGAGTCAGCGTTGGCCTACACACACACACACACACACACCGTTATGTTCTCATGAAAATGGGAACATTGATACCCAACGTGTGTCAAACTGATCTGCACTTTTGTCTGCACGTCAGCTCTGAGTTAATCCCTTTTAAATGTCACGATATCCAGGGGAGCATTGATAAAAGGCTGGCACGACCTTCATCTTTAGACGATGTAAAGAATAAACCGCTATAATAACAGACGCTCCTACCTCTTTCATCTCCACGTGGACTTGCTTCAAACCCCCCAACACGTCCTCCAGATCTGTCACCACTTGTCTGATTTGATCCCTCACTGAGTCGTGCCTCCTCTTCTGCTTTGCCACCTCCGTAACCTGGTGCTGACGGTCGCTGTCGCCTGTCGATTTTGAGGGATCTGGACTGGTGATGGTGACGCATGGCCCCTTCTGTCTGCTTTGGTTCAAATGCTTCTGTGGGACTTCCGTGGAGAAGAAACCTTTGTGGGAGCCATCGCGTCCGTTACAGCCCTCCTCTGATCCACCCTTTGGTCTGCCCCGGTCCTGATGGCTATCTCTTTCCTCCCCTCCCTCAAAGAACGCAGGCCTTGGTCCACAGTGGCCGTTTGTCATGTGGAAATGACCCGGATGGGGATTGTGTGGCTTTGAATGATAGCTCTCGGAGTTGCAGCCCTCCACCTCCTCATCCACCGAGATGTACCTGACCGTCCTCCTGTGCCTGTAGCCTTGACCTTTAACCTGAAGATGGGGGAGAGGATGTGGTATCCCGGCATTAAAGGGGTGTGCCCTGGCGTCGCTGCGCAACACACAGACACACTGTTCCCTGACAGACGGGTAGTGTCTCACCCCAGGCTCCGGCGAGTACCTCCACTGGCCAGGGTTCAACTCCCAGGGGCAGAGTTGGCTCAAGTCGTCTGACTGGCTGTAAGGGCCCGGCCCCGCGAACACAGGCCTCCTCTGTGGGCTCCTCTCAGCCCTGTCCATTACCAAGCTAGCTCTCCCTCCTACGTCTTTGACTCGAGGAGCCTGAAAGTCTCTCCTGCAGTCCGGAGACGGGTGTTCTGTCTGTTTGGCCGATGGTGGCCTGAGTCCCGGCCCGCCGTGGTGGCCGTACGCCGGCGGGTCATTGTGGACGCAGTGCTGACCGGAGCAGGGGTTGGCAGTGTTGACGTGCTGGAGGAATCGGTGGTGTCCCGTTGTTTGAGCTCCTTCTGTGTACATGTCCAAAGAAGTCCAGAGGCTTGTGTGAAAAACGCCTTAGAAAACAATTGGTTTCCTCCCCTCCCTGCTCTCTCCAGCCCAGTCATTCACTCGCTCTGTTTTCCTCATCTGAGTCTGCCCACAAGAAAACTTTTCTTCAGCTCTTTTTTTTCTTCCTCTCCTACTCAAAACTTCTCCCTCCCCTTCCTTCCTGTCTGTTGTTTCCCTTCTTCTTCTCTCCTGTAGCTGGAAATCTCTGCACCCCTTTCTATTCTTTCCCAGGAGTCTTTCTCCTACTTCTCCTAACTTTGTCTGTAGTCCTTCTTCTTCTTCTTCTCCTTCTTCTCCTTCTTCTTCTTCTTCTTCTTCACCGTGTAGCCCTCTCTCTCCTACATGGGGCCCCTCTCCACCTCCCTCCCTCCCTCTCTTTCTCTCTTTCTACCTCTCCCGCCTCGTTGTTCTGTTTCATTTGCTGCTGCAGGCTTCCACTCTCTCTCTCTCTCTCTCTCTCTCTGACTGTGTATTTCCCGTTTCCTCCCCTCCCCTCTCCCGCCTCTCCTCTCTTTCTCCACCTCTTACTCAGTCTCCTGCCTCTGGTATATTCTCTCACATAGTCGGCTGCTGTACCTGGATTTATGAATCCCTTCTCCTCCCCGCCACTTAAGATCCGGCCGCCTCGCGAGCCTCCTCCAGTAAAGGATTCCAAATGGCTTTCTGTCTCCCAGAGAGTGTGTGAAAGAGTCCCAGCTCCGGTGCCGAGCTCATTAGCCCAAACTAAAGCCTTTGCACTCTGCAATTAAACGCAGCCTGGGATTCCTTGGCCGGAGACTGAGGGAGGAGGTAAGGGGAGGGGAGGAGAGGGGAGGGGAGAAGCACTGGGGGAGGTGGGGTTTCTAACATACACAGACAAGGGAGTAGATAGCACTCTGAGTCTGTCAGACAGAGTCACTGCCTTTTCTTTACAAGGCAGCGATTTTTCACCATTCTTTTCCATCTCCTTTTATCTGCCTCCCTCCCCACCAGTGTCGTCCTTCAACAGATTCGCTTCAACAGATAAGCAAAAAACTTCACTCAGATGTTAGTCATGCTTTATAGAAAATAACCCTTCTTCCAAGTCAATACAATATACTATTTACATGCCACTTAAACAGCTCAATGTCAGAAAAGTCAAACGGTGAAATCAAGATAAATGAAGCGAAAGATGAGAAATTAAGATCTCACTCCAAAATAGCATAATGCGCAAGTTTAGTGGTTCTCAATACGCAGCAACCGAGGACAGCAAGGCGTTTATTTTTCAAAGAGGATAACTGGAGCTTTTACAACAGAACAGAACTGGAGCTTTTAAAAAAAATGTGTTGTAAGGAATTCAAAATCAACCAGCACTGATATGTTGCCACTTGGCAATCCTTAAGATTTCAGTCCTGATTGATTTGGAATTTCTGGAGTTTTGATCTGCGTCTGTTTTATATACCGCACACTATTTTTCAGAATTGTGTGCGTATGTTTACAATGGAGAAAAGAGTGTCAAAAAGCATTTTTTTCCCCAAAGATGACCCCTAGTTTGAAATACTACAATTATATAACTATTGCAAGGCTTTCATGGGCCATAAGCAAGGCAATGCAAATTTACTTATATCGCACAGTTTACTTATTTAGCACACTTACAAGAACATTTCAATAGAATTTAAAAAAAAAAAGTGATTTAAGAGCCAAAAGAATAGAAAATAAAACATGCTAAAGTAGAAGAAATTAAATACAAGAATAAAAGTAACCATGTAGTGTAAGAAATTATTAAATAAAAAGCAGCGGCAACACCTCAACCCGTCATCTTCATCTCAGTATTTCTCAGTAGGGGTTCCTCACGCAGATCTCTTGTCTACCAGCTTCAAAAGGAATATCAAAAGTTGTAGTTGTGATACTACCTGCACCATTACCGACTGTACGGGCGGGTGTGGTGTTCATGTGTGCGTGTTGCCTCAGAAAGTTACCAGCATGTGCAGCTCTTACATCAAATTCTTTTGTGTTGACCTGCCCACCTCCCGCTTGGCTGCACAACTGGAGGGCAACCATGAAGCAGAGAAAGGAAGCCGCACTCCACCGCTCTGCCATACTGCACTCTCCTGTCCTCACGGGGGTCAAGATGACCTAATTAGCACATATGGATACCTCCTAAACGAGTCTATAACAAGCTCAATGTGGTGCTGGTGATATGTCAGATGGCGTGTGGCCTATTTACCCTCAAATGCAAATGCAAGGGCCCAGATACTTAGTGATGCAGACTTGAGTGTCCCACATCACACAGTATGCTAATTGTTTGTAATGCATTCGTTTGCAAGCTATGCATTATGTGATATGATTAATGTTTTGTCTGTGATATCACCATATTGTATATAGGCTCTTAGCCTCATTAAACTGGCTCCCAGTGTGTCATATTGATTTTAAATTGTAATTGCTTAAAAGGTGACAAAGACCCAGAGAAATCTGCTGAGGGTTTGACAACATATTGACCCTCAGTCGGTCTGCAATTATCACACTTTTATCAACTTAAAATACTAAACTAACTGAAAATAAATGATTGGCCTATTAGTTTGAGGGTTACAGTTTTACTCTAAATGGCACCATCCATCCATCCATCCTGCATTTCTTTGGACTGTGGGAGGAACCCAGAGAACCTGGCGAGAACCCATGCTTACATGGGGAGAAAATGCAAACTCCACACAGAAGGAACCCGTACCCGACCCGGGAATCGCACTCGGGACCCTCTCGCTGTGAGGTGACAGTGCTACCCACTACACCACAGTGCAGCCCTCTAAATGGCACCATAATTAACTAAATAGACATCATGCTGTGTCAACGAAAACTTTAAACTAGCTATTGAGACCATAAACTAACGTTTACCATGTTTAATGAGATAATATAACAAGTGCAAAGTAGAATTTTTTTCATAGACTTCCATGCAATATGACTTTTTTTGCAACGAGAGTCGCCCCCAAATGGCCAGTAGAAAGAATGCAAGTTGAAGGCACTTCAGCATTGGCAAAGTCTGAATGCTCCTGAGCCCAATGCATCACTGCAGCCACTGAAACACTGAGGAAATTCAAGCCAGGTTTGGTTCAGGTTTGGTCCAGGTTTGATCCAGGTTTGGTCCAGGTTTGATCCAGGTT
This sequence comes from Eutrigla gurnardus, assembly GCF_963514095.1. Classification (NCBI taxonomy): domain Eukaryota; kingdom Metazoa; phylum Chordata; class Actinopteri; order Perciformes; family Triglidae; genus Eutrigla; species Eutrigla gurnardus. Next base: position 22,617,746 of record NC_139918.1, read on the forward strand.
TGATCCAGGTTTGATCCAGGTTTGGGCCATGTAGAGCGGAATCAGGTCGGATTCTGGCCAACACCCATGAACACCGCTTCACTGCAGCGCATGGACATAAATTATGAATTACATTCCCTAATTTTAAGAGTTTTATTTATAAATTCAAGACCTTTTTTTACCTGACTAAATACCTGAAGTGATCTCACTACTGCAAAAAACAAGTTTGTCTCCCCATCAAATCTCTTTTTTCCTTCATGTTTTTGAAGGGGGGGTTTATTTATTTTTTTATACACAACTGTCACTGTATTCTGACTGCATCTGAAACAAATCAGTTTGAGCGTGCATCACTTGGTGTACTTCCGTTTCCACCAGGACACCGTGTGAATTGGACTGTTTTTGCAATGATTATTTGCATAGAAAAGGTCCCATTTTGCAATAAATGGATATTACCTAATTTTAATTACATGCAAGGAGAATCGGAGCACCGAAACCTATTTGTTTGGCAGTGCAGTTACGCGTGCATTTCACTGCTTGTGGGTACATTGAGAATTACGTGTTTCTTTTCATTTTCAGGTTAAACAGCCACAAAAGCTGCACAATCCTTGTATGAGTTTGTCCCTGAATGTATTAAATGTGAGGGGTATGCTCATGGCTGTAGTAATCGTCCTCTCGTCTTTATCTACACAACTTCAAGCATTTTATAAATAAAATCAATGATGGAAATTTGTTTTTCTTTTTTTTTTTATAAAAATGCAAGTATCCTTGATGGTTAACAAACTCAGTGCTTTGATAAGGATGAACAGTTCCTTGCATCTGTAGATGAGGTCAATTTAATCTCACTTCCAAACAATCTGCTTTTATCAGTAAATCATTGCATGTCCTCAAGAACCAGCACCTCTGTGGAAATGTGAGAAAAATGTCCATCTAGACTTGAAATGAGATTAGTTTTTTATGGTAAAAAAAGAGCCATGGTGTATTTTAAAGTATCAAAAACGGACAAAAATCACATAAATTTGCCCTCGGTAGTGTCATAAAAGTTTTGATGCAAGATTGCACTCACTGAGACGAGAGAGATTGGCCTTTAAAAAACTGCAGTCAGAAGTGATTTTTCCATTGTGGGCTATTGACTAGTGACAGTGTCGAGTCTATTTAACAGAGGACTACATTAGATCTAAGACCCAGTAACGTCGTATCTCATCAGTGCTCGGTGTGTCGGGGCACGTCCTGCATTTAGGGAACACAATGGTTACGTTGTCCCAAAGAGGATTATAAAACAACTCCAATTTCTGTGCCAGGAAACCCAATTGCATCATGCTGCAAAAAAAAGCTACAATTCATGAGATAACTTACCCTTTTGGTTTCTGTGAACGAAACTTTTAGTGAGTCACCGGAAGATGACAGACACGGTGTGTTCTCGCTAAAGGAGTCTAATAGATTATCGAGCAAATCCCTGCTGTTATTCCTTAGATCTTTGAGCAAGGTTTTAAGAGAAGACTATGCGTTTTCCTTTGTCATTCTATAGCATTGAATGCTAGACTGTTTCATATGAGAACTAGGTGGTAAAGACCTCAGGGTGATGTAGCTAATTTGTCTTTATGAGGAGCATCAAGGGCAGGCAGTCAACTGTTCATAAAAGGCCTGAAACCCAAATGACAATGGCAAAAAGCACTTATGGACGGGATAATGAAGAGAGTGAGCTTTGCCTTGAGAAGCGCAGCTGAAATAGCTTGCAGAAAGCTGTTGCCATGGCTGACAGGAAGAAAATGGAAACAAAAATGATTCATTTCACCCTGTTGGCACGATAGTGAACTTGCCTTGGGAACTGAAGAAAAAGTAGCCGTGTTTACCTGTTTTGAATGGTGACGGGAGGAAGCAGAGATGGATAGATTGGGGTTATCATCTCTGCACTGACGGCACAAAAGGACAGCGAATGCAAGGCCATGTTTGTAGTTAAAACCGCCTCAGATGAATATGCAGTAATTGTAAGATCCAGATCTGTAGCAGTGCAAATCCTCCACAGGAGCAAAGTGAAGTATTATTGCAAATTTCCCAACTTAAAATAAAGGATTTTTTTTTAAAGGATGAACAGCAATGGACTTACAGCTCGGGCTATTGGGAATGTCACTTTTGCAGGTATTTCAACATGAACCCATTTTGTCCCAAAAGTGGTTTTCAGTCTGGACCAAAAGACCATATCTGCAGATCCACATCACTCACAGGTCAAGGTGCTGTTTGATGGATACAAATCCCAATAAGTTATTTACAGGTCCAGACCCTGCTGGAGGCTACAATTTGACATAAAAAAACAACCCTTTTTTAAAAATGTCTTCTAGCTTTTACCTTTTGTAAGAACCAAACTGTGTGGCACCGTGAAAATCAGTCTGGGACATGAAAGCCTGGCCGGGCATCGTCTCACAGTCCACAACGCTGACTCTGAAACAGGAAGAGACAGTCGGACTTCTTTTCACTCTGATCTAACCAGCAGCAGTAACACGCTCTGACCCAGATAAGCCCACTTCACATTGTTCGTTAATCAGCTCTATGCCGAGGCCTTTGGTCATTAGTCCAGGGCAGAAGATTTTAAATTACTGATGCCAAAGTCCATTGACTTTCTTACATTTTAATAAATCAACATCCCTAGTTGTCATACACTGAGGCAAATGTGAATTCCTAACAGCCTTTTGAGAAGTACTTTGAAGCTGAAGTTTCGTATGTAGTTCATATTATAAAACGTGGTTGCGTTGCAGTTAGACCAAACCAATATACAATATTCATTTCTAGTGTAGGAAATCCCAATGCTGTTACCAGACAATCTGCACAGACAACACAGTACCTAGTAGGCCTGTTAGCTAATAGGCTGTAACATGTTTATTCTTTGTCATTATTGTGCCTGCTGAACACCAAGGCAAATTCCTCATATGTGAAAACGTACTTGGCAATAAACTCCTTTCTGATTCTGGTTCTGATGTACATGTGTGGGAATACAGTATGAAGTTGTTGAATTGAACTAATTTAGCAGCTAGCTAGTGAGTTAGCGAGTGAGCTAGATAGTGAGTTAGCGAGTGAGTTAGCGAGTGAGCTAGATAGTGAGTTAGCGAGTGAGTTAGCGAGTGAGTTAGCGAGTGAGCGAGCGAGTGAGTTAGCGAGTGAGCGAGCGAGTGAGCTAGCGAGTGAGTTAGCGAGTGAGCGAGCGAGTGAGCGAGCGAGTTAGCGAGTGAGCTAGCTAGCCGCTACTCATCCTCACAGTGGCAGTAGAGGGAAAAGTTTTGATTACCAAAGACATGAGGGTTGTCTTTACAATACTCTGCACCGAAAATATTTATGCTACACAAAATTATGTATTGTTTCTCTGATCTTTTCTTTCTTGTATAACTAGATTGTTTTACTTCTGAGCTTCTCAACCCCTGACGACGGTTTGCAAGTAGACATAGGCCTATAGTTTTTATTTTAGTGGATTAAAAAAAAGTTATAACTGGTGAAAAGCATCCACATATTTACATGATGAGGTATCCGATCACATTAACTGATCACATAACATTTGATTAATTATTCTGAGATACAGGCTGGATATCATTATTGCAATCATCCTTGCTGTAATTTATATTAAGAAGAAAATATGTTTTTTTTTTGTTTTTTTTAATTTTAGGAGCAAGAGCTGGCCTCAATTTTTGTCATTCCCCTGACCTTCTAGTTCATGGTCATCCAGATCTCTCATGTTTACTCACAAACAACAGCTGTCTCATTCATTCTCCGCCACTGCCTTGCAACTAAAACAGTGAAGCCTCCGGCCTTCAAACGTTGGCATTGGATATGAATAGCAGTGCACTTAAATCAGCGCACTGATGGAGAACTCAGAGCCGAAATCATCATTTGCATCTCAGTGCTTTACATCTGCTTCATACAAATGACTCTAAATCAGCCTCAAACTCGAACTTGCTCTGAATTCAAGGTGCTGCTTTTTGTGTGTGGGAAGTTGCTCTCTGTGTCTCTTCGTCGTGTCGTGTAGATATGGAAATGTACTGCAGATGGAAAAGAAAAACAAATCCCCTGACGTAATGCGGAGACATTTGAGAGCTACGTTTTCTTGCTGTTGAGAACATTACTGGGTTTGCATTTAATCTGAAGAGAAATGTGCCACCATGGATCGCGGACCATTAAAAGTGCCTTGTGACCTCATTTAGAGAAAGCCTGCAAATGTCCTCATGTAGACTTATAGCGGGAGAAGAGCTGCTGATGGTCAGTGGAGGTGTTTTTTATGTTAAGAAAGATGACAAAATCCTTTGTTGAACCAAGACAAGAAACAGCCAAGCCCAGGAGTGCGGTTTAACAACACTGTGCTGACACTTGGCTCAAGCTATGCGAACGCTCTTATTTTCCAAAGTGGCTGTATCTTATTTAGTGCCACAGCTTAGTATCATCTTTTTCTGTCCTCTTAATCATCATCAAAACTGTAGTGGAGACCATCTAGGGCAACGTTCAAGCTCAGGTCCAGTCCAAACCAGGGCCTTTTATTTATCAAGCTCAAGAATGCTCTGAAGAGTCGACTTACTATTAAAATGTTTTTCATTAAAAAAAAAGATATGATCAGGAGAATTGCCTTTTTCTTATAGGAATATATAGATCGCATGTGATCATTTTATTATTTATATGTATTAAGAAGCAGAATATGTAATCAGGCAAGAATTTACCTACAACTGCCCCATTGTTCAAAACAGTCCTTAAATGTTGTTCATCGATGCCTGAATTATTTAACAAACAAAACGAAACTAAAACAGCAAAGGAAAGCTAAATAAAAAAATAAAAAAATAATAATAATCTGCCTTGTCATGGAGACAGTTCATTCTAAAAGATATCAGTGAACCTCACAGGAAACACAGGAAAAGAGATTTTACAAAACGACATAGTATGACCTCTGAACAATTACTGATGATGATTAGTCATACCTTCCAAATTAAAACCCCAATATCCTGTGTGATACTTGAGCTAATGTTGGAGGGTTACAGCAGGGGGCGCTAGAAATAAAGGGATGGTTTACCCTCAAATACTCTGACAGAACTTTTTGCATACTCTGGATTTTCAAATACTAAGTATTTGTTTATGGTCTTTTATTAAAGATCTTCTCACCCATAAAGGAAGCTACTGTGACACCGTCCCTGCGGACGCCTCAGTGAAGCGAATCAATCATCCCCATGCTCTTTGATCGTGCCCCAGCTAGTGGGAATTTCGACATGATATGTTGCGTGACTTCTCCTCTTTTAACCCTCCTTCAATGCACGACGAGTGTCACTGACTCCCACTAACCACTGTTGGGGTCAAAGGTCACCCGGCCATTTTCACAGATCCTGTTTTCCTTTTTTTTCCGGAAGCAACTGGATATCTGCTAACCCCACTGAGAGTCCAGGATCTCGGGGGTGAATGTGTTTCACATTCTGCAGCTGCTCTCAAGCTAAATGATCAGAACATTATTAAACCCTGACTTCATCTTTTTAACCACGCAGGTGTGAAATTGATTGAAATTATCTCTTGCACCTCGGAAATAGATTCAAATTCTCATCATGATCAATAGGTGGCACTCATGATCCTTGAAAGTTGACTGCAAGGTCATCTATTTTTTTTAGGAATTTATAATTGCTGCAATAACTATTTCTTAACAATTTTTTTGCGTGACACCTGGGGGAAATCCTAAATTATATCACATAACTTCAAGCGTATGAATCATATTTCCCTGCTTTCTGACTCTGAATAAACCTGCTGGGTGAAACATCCTCCTCCGACACTTCCCATGTCTGTCCTTCGTTCTCTTTCTTGCCTGCCCAAATCCTGATTCAGGCATTCATCACCTCCAGATCACACACACACCTCTGCTTTAGTACATTACCTTCCCTGTCTCCCTCCAAAAAACAATGCCTGTTAGCTTTGCATGCAGGAAGGGTTGCAGATCAATCCACTTCTCTCTGCATAAAGAGCTGTTCATCATGTGGCTCCTATCATCGCTGTGACTTACACTCTTACTCTTGCTGATGCCAGAAGACCTGAGCCTCATTGTCCACCTTCAATCAAACTTTTGACAGTCACCTTTTTAGTGAAGCACGGATCATTTCGAGCCATGGCGAGCCATCTAGATGTTTTTTTGTGAATGCCAAATTACCTAAAATGACAGATTGGATATAACCGATAACCGATACCCGTACTGATTCTATTGCTGTATATCATTCCACATTTATAGGCCTTTTTGATTGCAATTTTGATGCTTTTTGAGCTAAACATTAAAGTTTGCTACCATGCTCACAATGACAAGGCAAACATTTAGCTGTTTAGCAGATCTAACGTTTACCATCATTCACTGTCGTAGTTTGAGCATGTTAGCATGCCAACGTTTGCTGATTAACACTAAACACAGTACAGCTGATTCTGATGGGAAGAGTCAATAGTTTTGCAGGTATTTGGGCAAATGGAAAACATGTAATATGTTTTGTTTATGATCTGATGATGGCACTATTCACATGGGATCACAGAATATATTACAATTCCTCCTGAGGGGAATATGAATGCATGAACACGCATGGCAATCCATCCAGAAGTTGTCGAAATATTTTACTTAAAGCTTCAAATGTGAATTTTGAAATCTGAATGTCTGAAAAAGTGGTGAAGCGACTGCCAGACCGACATTCCTATACAGCCACACTGCTAGAAGGACTCACATTTTAAAGCAAAATGTCAACAACAAAAAATCATAACAATGCCTCACAATAGAATGCCAATAAATAATGTTTTTCTTTTTGAATTTCAAATACCAGACATCAGTAGGACACAATAATACGAGAGTTAAGGGGTTTGTTGGACATCCGAGCAGTTAAAAGCAGTTTAACTTTTCGAGCCATAGCAGCACATAATGGACAGTCGGGCGTCTCGGAGCCAGCTAGCCCATTAGCCTCGGCTAATGCATCCAGGACTCCCTGCCATGCACTGCCCATCACTCCAGATTAGATCTGGTTTCACACAGAAGCCGCCTCGTCTCTTTGTGCTCGGGGCAACGCTCGCTGCAAGACAATGACCCCTGAGAAACTGTTGCTGAGAAAATGTGCGTTTTTTCATGCTAATACGTTTGTGTATTCAGTGGCTGAGGTTACAAGGTCAAATAAAGGTCTAGGAGAGAATATTAGGTATCCGCCAAAAATAACAAACATTTCCGAGGTTTCACGGACAGATATGTTGTGACTGGTTACAAGTGTAGGGGATCCTCTGAAATGAACAGATTACAAGTTGCAGAAGTCCTATATTGTAAACGTGCGGTAACACGTATCCGATTCCTGTTTCCCCTCAAAATGTAAAGAGGATATTGGCTCAATCAGAGGGTGAAATTGTTTTTGACCATGCCTGTGATCTTGGGTTTCACAGCTCCGCCTTGCTAAATGGACCGGGTGCATTAGGGGCCAGAGGTGCACGCCGCAAAGTGCTCTTGAAAGGCGAAGGGCGAAAAAAACAACTCAAGGCAGCCTCCCCGTGTTTTTCAGCCCCGCCGCTCCGCTGTAGAGGGACAGTGACACGTACCGACCACGGAATGGCAGCGTTGCGTGTCGGGTTGCAGCCCAACAAATCAAAACAATCCTCCTGATGGAGAGCGGGCCGAATGTTCATGGAGGGTACGGTGAGTGACATGAGGGCCCTCGTGTGATGGAGGGTGAGCGTTTTCCATTTCTTACTCTGCTTTGTTACAACTGGACAGTGTTTGCAAAAAAAAAAAAAAAGAAGAAGAAAAAGGAGACAAAAAGAAGTGAGATTTAATTGTGATGTGGTAATTTATTTTCCGAATCATCTCTCATCTCATATCACAGATAAGAAACAAGGAATTAACAACTTGGATATTCTGCATTTTTCAGAATCCAACATTTTATTAAATATATAATTCATGGAATTCTTTCTCTCATTTGGTTAAAACGTCATTCTCAAATTTTAAGGCTTTTTATTCTATCTATTACTTCCCTACTCTGTGGTACTTATCCCAAAGTCCACTGGTTCTAAATAGAAACATAGAGCTTTAAACATTTAGTTTAAATAAATATATTCACGTATCTGCAAGTCATTCTTTAGAAAATGTCACACAAACAGGAGTTTTATTCGGAACAGCAACAGACGTATCCATTAACGTTTGAGATGTAAAACGTACATGTTTTCCTATAAGAATAACGTCCCTTATTTTAAGGGACGTTATTCTTCTCCCTGAACATTACACTCTATGATCACTTCATCTCATTTGTTTGATTTAACTTAATGCATACTTTGATTCATCACTACCGTCACTGCCACATCACCCAGTATTCAAGAGTGTTTTGATTCATTATTTTTACTTTTGTTCTGTTTGACATTAAAAAAAAACATTCCAGACAGAAGACTGAAAAAATACTTAAATGGAAAATCGATTTAAATACCACAAAGAGTTGTAATCATAACCTCTAATAAAACATACTTAAAACCAAAATCTAGGGCCTGAGTGCACAATGATTCACTCCCTCTTGCTCGGAAACCCACATTTTCTCTCACTGCCGCCTTTTGAGAAGAGGTGACTCATCGTGCCGAGGCAAATATGCCAACAGTGTGCACTACCAGCAGGGTGTGTAAATTCCACACCTGTCCCATCATCTCTCCCTCAATCCCTCCCTCCGTCTCCCCCTCCCCTTTTGTGCCTCCTCTCTCCTCACACATGCTCCCGCCCTCGCTCAACTGCACCTCACACCGAACAGCTTGAGGAGCAGAGAGCAGCCCTGTCGTGCTAAGAACATGCCACGGAGGGAAAACCAGCTGAGAGGGACCGGGTCTGACCGCTCCGAGGAGGGCCTCTCTCTTGTGTCTAGCCCACATCGCAAACAGGTAAGTTGAGAGTCACACCTTTTTTACAGGCTCTTTGACGCTACATGCATGATGGTTGGTATCTGAACTCTTTGGCCAACAGAAGAGGAATGGTGAGTGAAATCAAAAGCATGTGTTGGGATTATGCATTAAAGTGAATCTTTATTGGGGAATATTTTTGTGGCGCTGCCGGTCCACTATTATGTTTCTATCTCCTGCTTCTCATCAAAATGTCATCATCTCTGACATATTTTTATGTTTAGTTCTCCATTACAGATGAGGCAGAACAAGCCCTGAGAAGTTATGGTTCATAGAATAAAGTCATGTATGGAAGTAGGAGGAGATGGTGGCGGCTTTGTTATCCTGCTTATTTCACACCAATGATGGATCTTCTCTACAGGGAAAAAAAGGAGGTGGTGGGATGACAAAGGCTGCAGCTGCCTTTTCTTCTCCTGAAGGAGGGTGAAAAAAAAATCTAAATGACATAATGGCATTGGAGCTCAGGTAACTTCACTGTGTGACACTGATACCCTTGAAAGGAATCCAACTCTTGGGATGTGTTTACAACCCAAGAGTTGTGTGAAAACCAAGTCATTTTGAGGACGCAATCAATGAAGGTGGTTTATTTGGGATAAGAATAAAGAAATGATGAAGAAATGACATAATGATAAAATCAACACTGTAAAGAAGTATTATTATATTCGCATGTAGGCCTTTTTTTTATTTTTATTAAGATTTAACTGGTACAACTTGGCAACTTGGTCACATTTTGCCATTTGAGTAAATTTGTAGAATATCGAGACAGGGTTGATGCCTGTGTGCAGCAGGTGTAGTTGTGGGGCTCCAGGTGGAGGCGGCTTGAGCGTGAGGAAGGGTTGTTTTCCAGCGAGGGGTGATGTCATGACACCACTGTTTGGTCGGACTGTTTGTTCTGAAAACGGAGCCTGTGTCCTGAGGCTCAGACAAACTATCCGAGTACAAACGATGGAGGCAGCGACTCTTCACAGCCCGGCAGGGAAGGAATATACCATCTGTGTGAGAAGGGAAAGCCGATCTCTGCATCGAAACTTTATAAAACACCTAGTAGTCATTTAAAAGGGGCCTGCATCTGGTTTAACCAGTACTTTACCTGACTTTTTCTCCACCACATTTATAAACTATAGCTATAAATTGGATTGGCATCACAAAATCTAAAATGCAGTCATCCAAATGTCAATAATCTAATAATATCTTCTTGCTATACCAGGTGCCATTCTGCTGCATCGCTGCAGTACGTTTAGTGAGATAAAATCATGAATGGAAGACTTTGTACTTTCAATGGAGTATTTCTTACTGAAATGGTCGAGATGCTTCCTTCGCCACTGGACGTAAAGAGTGATGTGAAGCAATGAACTTCTTTACGAGGCTAATTAGCATGCATGTTACTGTAGAAAAAGAGCCATTCATATTGCATTTGAACATCATAAAACTGTGGTCTGACTCTATCATCTTGTGTCTCTACATTCAGATAAGTGGGCAGTGTTAATATATTAGAATAATACAGTTTTATTAGCAAATGACCTCAGTTTTTTTTCTTTATCTCATGATGTATTTGCCTGTAGTGGATCACACAGCAGACATTATTACTTTAAGTGCTTTGAGCAATGATTGCCACATCAATTAAATTAACGATCTCCATTAAAGTCTGTGTAATTTCATGAGTTGGATAAAGATTTTTTATTTATTTTTTTCTTGCAGAATGAGACACACAAACCTGTGACCGGATGACTTTTCTGAAGATGCAGAACTTAGCTCATTAGTGAGCATTGAACCAAACAGGAATTGTTCACAGTGGCTAAGTTCAGTGTCTAACATGAAAGAATGAACTCCCACAAAAACCGTCCCCCGGAGCGGAGAGGTGAGAAGGATTCGCCGGATGGAAAAAGTTAGGCCACCTGTACTGTAAAAGAGGAATGCTTTAAAAAAAATACTAATAAAAAAGGTCTTGCATGTCCAGACAGTATGGTAGTCAGCTGATTTATGGAAAGAAGAAGAGTTGTGTACTCCTGTGCCTACTGAACTGGATTCAGTGTGTCTTTGCAGAACTGGCTCAGTTCAGCAGGAACAAGAGTCACACCTGATGTGACCCCCAACAAGGCTAACAAGGCTGTCATCATCGTCCCCATTAAAATAATATAGGAACACCACAACCATGTTCATTACGGCGCTCGCAAGCTCACAAAAGAAAACGCTGTGCGTGCGTGTGAGTGTGTGTATCTGCATGCGTGTGTGTGTGTGTCCCAATTTGTCTTCCCGGGAGGCTGAGTATGGCTGCCTCTGCAGGCCGTCCTTATCAACAGCAGCTGATTTGTGCTGAGTAACACTCCACGTTGGCTCTCCTCATTGCTCACGCTATAATAAGCTGTCAGTGTCTCTGAGAGCTTCTTCTCTAAATTGGGATACACCGACTCAACGCCTCTGCAGTCATTATATACCAGAATGGACAGGCGCTGCATTAGCATAAGCAAAACTGTTGCTATTGATTTTGGATGTCCTTGGCTGTCACGGTGCCGTGTGAAAAATTACTGTCGGGCCATCTTCCTGTGGATTTATCTATGGGAAGAAAACTGCATAACTGAATACAGCCCGCCTGAAAAAGAAAGGAATATTGTTGAATTGATATAAAATTGAATGTTGAATTTTTTTCTGACACTGCTATTAAATATAATGTTGAGAAAGCATTCAATACAGACTGGACTTTTTATTTCATCATGATGTGAGCTCATTATTCCTGGATGAATGTATTATATTGTAGCCTGCAACTCAATGTGAACAGTATACTGCTGTAGCTGCCGGTGGAACTACTTTATATACTTTTAGGTATCCAAGGTAAGTCACAAGATAAACAGAGGGTTGTGGGATAATTAACAGGAGGAGTGAAACAAATTGTTTTATATTCTTTTTTTCTGTAATCTTTGCCTTTTTTTGTGAGTTGTGGGTTTTGGATCATTTCTCCTCTTTGGGCCTTGAAAATGTACCATCTGAGACGTTTTGAGGGACAATGTCTCTTTGATTCAACAGTAAACATACAAAATCTCACAAGAGACAAAAAGGTTGAAAACGTGTGGTTTATTTTTTATTAATGCAACATTTACAAGATTATTTTATACTTAGATTACTTAGATTAATCTGAAAAGTAACTGCTTACAGCTGTCAAATTATGATCAAATCACATTTATTTATGACATACACAGAAACATTTGTAGTGACATTATTTTGTGCTTCACACTGGAAAGCCATCACCTAATAGCTATTAACAAATACAAAAGTAGAAAAGAATACAGAATTAAATAGAATACGTAAAATATTTGACAAAGAATCAACAAAACAATATGACGATATGTTTCAAAGAATGATATAGTGGAGTAAAATATAATGTAATAAAATATACAATAGTAAAAACGTAAAAACAAATTTAATTGAAGTACAATTACTTCACACCATTGCCTTTGTGTGGTAAAATGTACTGTATGTGCTGTGCGGCGGCTGTAATACCTCAAACGTCCACTTGTGGGTGCTCAAACCCCACAGTTCACGCATCACCACTAATGAGGAGCATGAAACTGCTCCCCGGTGTCGCTCTATTAATTTCTCCTCCTCCGCGGTAATGTGAGTGTGTCACCTCTCGGGCTCCTGTGATGTTTAATTCTCAGCAGTTTTATCTCCTGTTGGCTAAACTTTGACATCTTCCAGGTCAGTGAAGGAAAAAAAAAAAAAAATTCTCACGTCGTCGACGTGTTTGTGCGTGTGTGCGCGCGTGCGTGTGCGTGCGTGCGTGTAGAGAAATCTAGGAAGTAACTTTTCGACCAGGGCGACGCGGAGACGCGGATCCTGCTTTTCTTCAATAAACGGTGGTTTTAATAGCGATAGCGACGCCGAACTGCTGGGAAATAACGTGTGAAACATTTAAAGTAGGAAAGAAGGAGTTTCTTGACTCACCTTTTTTTGGGGGGGGGAGCTCAGGTGAAGACATTTGTTTTCTCCCAGTTGTGTAGTTGGATTTCGGTAACGCCAGAGATCTTCCTCTTCTCTTCGCTTTCAGGACTATTTCATCTTTTGGAGATGAATTGAGTGCTTTTTTTTTCTCCGAAGGTGAGACTTTTTTACATTTTGCTTTTTGTTTTTGACACCTGGACTGACTGTATGTGTGGGAATGTTGATAGGAATGAAGGAAAATGTCGGCTATCGATTGATACAGTAGCTTATTTACATGCTGATTCCTGGGTAGGAATGAGGCGTTTTATTAACCTATTGCAAACACTTGACTATTAAGAGTATGTTTGAAGTGTAAATGTGTTTTTAAATGTATGTTTAACTTCCATTTGGTCATATAATGTGTGTTTCTACAGTGGCTGCAGGCAGAGAGTTGGGTCAGTGAGTTATGCTGAAGCCCGCCTGTGTATCAGGATGAGCACCACAGATGAAGCCGGGGCCCCTGAACCCAACGGAGAGGCCCGCGTCGTGCAGATCTACCTCCGGCTGCCCCAGGACACGGTGACCTACTGTCCCCTGCAGGTCAGCGCGCAGGACACGGCGAGGGCGGTCATCCACAACGCCGTTGTCACTCTGGGCCTGGACGCCAGCCGGAAGTACAGCCTGCTGGAGGTCAGGAAGAGCGAGGCAGGGGAGAGGTTGCTGGAGGCCGGGGACTGCCCTCTGGAGAGGGTCCTGCTGTGGCCACGGGGGGCTCAGAGGTGGCACCCTCAGAGCCAGGGGTACTACTTCACCCTGCGGCACGAGCAAGCCGACAATGGAGGCAACCAAGAAGTCAACAGAGAGGACTACGATGACCTCTGTAACCTCCAAACTGTGACTGAGGAGAATATTCTGGAGGCCCTACGCCAGCGCTTCTACAGGCTCAAAATCTACACGTACGCCGGCAACATCCTCATCGCCATTAACCCCAATAAGTTCCTGCCTCTTTACTACAATCCCAAGTATGTCAAGATGTACGAGAACCTGCCGCTGGGGAAACTGAGCCCTCATATCTTCGCCATAGCCGACGTGGCCTTCCGTGCGATGCTGAACAAGCAGGTTAACCAGTGTATTGTGTTGTCCGGCGAGAGCGGCTCAGGAAAGACTGAGAGCAGCAGTTATCTAGTCCACTGCCTGACTGCACTCAGCCAGAAGACGTACTCCAGTGGTCTGGAGAGGACCATCCTCGGGGCCGGCCCGGTGCTAGAGGTAGGTCGCTGTGATGTGGAGCTGGTCCCACCTGCTAAAATCACTTTACACCCACATCTGCTGTAGCAAGTCCACCCTGTTAACCTCGTAGAGGCAACAAGAAAAGGGTTTGTGACCTTTGTGGTGTCCCTTTATCTGTATCGGATATCAAATATCTGTCAAAACCTTTTCTGGTTCCAAATTCAAATGTTAGGATTCACTACTTAAAGGGGCAGTTCGCCAACAAAATCAAAACACATAGTTTTTGGGATTATATAGCACTCGGATTACACATCTATGGCCGATACCTCCAATAGTATGAAACTCACACCAAACAATCTACTGTACCTTTTTAATATCAGTGCTTATAGAATATGCTTGGGTGGGTTGGGTGGGTATGGGCTCTTTTTGACTGTTATGACATAGAATAAACAAGTAATCACAAAAAAAAAGATTTAATCTAAAAAGTATGGTATGAAGAGCATATTGGCCCCTCTCTTTTTTCCCCCTCATATCTTCAACCATCAACCCAGAAACTTAACTTGTCATGTTCACTTTACCATCCAGACTTCATAGAATCATACAGATATGATTTTGCTGATCACCAGATTAATCTGGTTGTTTTTTTCTTGTTTTGTTGCACTGTGTGTTTTCATATCCTTTTTTTAAAACAATTTTGTTCCAAAACACAAAGTGCCAGAAAGAAACCACTCCCTTTTTACAGGAAATATGTTTATATCAGCACCATGTGTTTTGTACTTCCTTTTTTTTGGGTTATCATTTAAATACATAACGGGCCAAATCATTTAAATACATAACGGTCCAAATCACTTACCAGTTCAACTAGAAAGGCAGTAAATCTGTATCGTCTGAGTATTGATGATCACTACTACAATGAAGTTTGCCACATATTCCTCTAACATTTGGATTTACATTAAGCTCGGACGGTTCCTCAAATCAAAAAGCACCAAAGAGCAAAACATGGGAATGTTTTTTGTTTTTTTAAATCTTCAGTTTCACTCTCACTCATTCAGGTCAAAGGGCGTCTTTGTTGGCGACCACATTTGGCCTTGTGCTACAGTAACCGTGTCAATGAGTAACAGGGCGACACATTCGCCCACATTTCCCTGTGATGTGTCCTTTCTGTTCCGTTCTGTTGTCTTGTGGATTACACAATGTGCTTCAATGATAACTGATTGCATTTTTTAGGGAAACACCCCCTCCTTCTTGGTACTGGAAGTGGGAAGCGAGGCATTTGTTGGTTTCACTTCATGTGAAGAAACAGGCTTGCTCCTCTTTACTTTGCACCGGTTAAACGTGTTCCAGCGACCAATAAGTGCACGCGGTTTATCTTACCATCGGTAGACCAACTTACCGTTTTCACAAAGAATCCTGGCCCACTTTGTTATTGATCACACGCTCACACAAACCCAGGAGGCTCAGCCTTTTGTTAGAGAGTGACTAAATATGGATCCTTCCTCTCTCTGAACAAGTCGAACGAGTTTCTCCTTGAAATAAGCAGCAGCTTAGGCATTTTTCTTCTGTTAACTGATCTTTCCTTGAGTGTTTGGCTTTGTGACCTTCTCCTAAAAGACGTTCAAAGCAGCAGAGATTTTAGCTTGAGGAGAGAAAAATGGCTTGTTGATGTGATTAGATTTGTTTCCCTTTTTTTTAATCATGGTGAATAAGAATCAAACTTACTGAAGATGATGCACAAGTAAATATTAATAGAGGCTAAGACCTGTTGGCAAGATGCCCTAATGTAGTAATGAGGATCAGTTGTGGCGTTAATCTGTTGTTTGTTATGGTTTTGCAGTTTGGCAGCTTTGCAAAATGCCTCCTGTCGTTGGATTTCCTTTTATGCGCATGAATCACACCATAAGATGCTTCTTCCTTTATTATCTGAAATTACAAAACCGGCTATCAGTTTTCTTTCACTCTTAAGTTTTAGTTAAATGTTATCTCACAAGTTGAAAAAGATTAGTTAGCCGTTAGCCAGCAGGTGATTGCACCTTGCTTAAGTAAGGTTTGTTGGTGATCAGGAAGCCGAGCTCCACAGGGGGAATTTGCAGGGCGTTGTCTTTGAGGGAACACCAGAGAGAAGAGAAGCAGGAACGTGTCAGAACAGGCTCAGCCTGGTCTGTTGGCAAACCCTCACCACCAAGTATTAATCTCTTAATCTCTCTCTCTCTCTCTCTCTCTCTCTCTCTCTCTCTCTCTCTCTCTCTCTCTCTCTCCCTCTCTCTCTCGTGCACCTTTTCACTCCTTACCCCCCCCCCCCCCCCCCCTTTGTTCAGCTGTGTGCAGATTCTCTGAGGTCTGGAATTTGATTGAAACCATTTTTTTATCCCAATGTTCTCTTCTTTTGTCCAAATTTAAGACACAGCTGGTGCATATCATAATCATAATAAACAATGTTCAGACGGTCCTATGCACCTCACAAAGTCAGGAAATATCACTTTTCCTGACCACCTAAATGTAATCAATGACCATGATTTAGGTGGTGGAAATCTGTTATATCAACTTTTCAGATAAAATATATTTATAATGGTGTAAACTATAGAAAAGCAGCAAATTGTCACCATTGAGAAGTTGTTTGGCACTTTTGCACCATAAATCAGTTTTTCAGAATGGTGTTTTCCAGGTGTTCTGTTGAAGTGAAATGTCACAATTGTTAAATAAGGTATCATTTTATTTTCCTTTCCGAGCAGACCAGATCTACCTGAATGCATCCTTCGTTTTTTCCTCTTATTAGGAAGGACAAGCGGTTTCAACCTCTTTATGATAGTGTCAGTATGACGTGGTAAACTATTACTATCCCTCCTCCTCATTCTATCGTCTCTCCATGTTTTTTTTTCCAACTTTGTTATCTTCGTTGATTGACCTGGTGGAAAATGACAACCATGAATGGTATGTACAGAGGAGCACAGGGTAGAAACATTCCGGCAATTCAATGGTTTACCTGCCAGCGTGTGATCAGTACAGTGTGCAGGTCTAACTCTCTCCGTCTCTGTGTAAGCATTGCTCCAGCCTGTTACGACACGACCATCAGTGTAGCTCCACTGGAATGAGGGAGAACAATACATTTTTAGATGTTGTCATGGGCTCGGTCGGATTTTTCTTTTCCTTTGGGGAAGATTAAAACTGCTAAAAAAAATTAAAAAAAAAAAGCAGAATCTAAACCAGAGTCAGTTGCAGCTTATGACCACTTGTAAGCCTGTATGTGTCATTGGTGACCAGCCTGGGTGGAGTCTGTTGTGTTGATAGTGAACCTTAGATACCGTCTCCACTCTCACAGAACAACAATCCGATCATAATGATAATATTGCCTCATGTGCCGCCATTTATAATTCATAACTTTTCAGACCTCTAATTTTCTTTAAATTACTTAATTTTGTGTAATTGTGTTTGACTAATATTGGCCGTTTTTACTTGATGAATAACTTAAAATGATAAATGAAATAATGATTTTTAGGATCACTGTCAATTTTGTGGTAGTTCATTAATGAATCATATTACTTATATTTCAATCACAGAAAACACAGAAGAATGAATCTTAAGTGAGAGTAAAACTCCACTCTCTTTGTCCAGAAGCCTTTTTGAGAACTTAACAAAAGGCTGCAAGATGACACTTTTCTTTTCATTGTGTGTGGCCATTTAAACGTTTGCATCATAGACGTCTCCCGGTTTAATTGCATTACTCATAATAAACACTGAGAATGCTTTGCAGGCGTCGCGTTCAGGCAGGTGCACTGAATGATCGTGTGAAGATGCAAGTGAGAATGGGGGAAGGGAACCTCTTGGTATTTTTCATTTGTAGGCAAACCGTTTCACTTATACATGCAAATAAAAAAGGTTTTTCAGTTCTGTTTTTCAGAAAAGTTTAATTTTCTCTACGGAAGCCCTGAGAGCAAAGTGAGAAAACAAGTATTTGTTATTGTAATGCTAATTTTGGCCACAAGAGGCTGAAGAGCAAATCTACCCCTTGTTCTTAAGTCATAAACCAAGATAATGAATTAGATCAGACTTAGAAAATGGATGATTATATATTTTTTTCTCACTTGCTTCTCAGGGCTTCCATATACACACGGCTTTCGCTTAATTTGGTCAGATTATATCTGCACCAATAAGCAGGCTTTTTAATTGATCAAGAGCAAAGTGATTGTAAACATGTTTGTGGTTAGAGCTTCTTGAATGTGAATATTTTCAGCTTTCTTAAATCTTTCATTGTAGACCGAATGTATTTCTGTTTTAATTTGTTAAATAGACAAAACAAGCCATTTGAAAACATCACCTTGCGCTCTGGGAAGTTGTGATGGACATTTTATACAAACATTTACGAATGAGACAATAGATGAATCAGTTAATTGAGTAAATAAGCAATAGTTTAATTTATAATGAAAACAACCATTAGTTTTTCTGTTAGTTGCAGCCTTAGATCAGAATTAGACCAACTTTATCTCTGGTGTTCCTCAGGGCTGCTAAACGGGCCCCTGCCATCCACCAGCCCATTGATTTATTCGATGGCTCTTCTGTGCAGTAAACATTTGCAATGTTTAGGTCTGGGTGCCAGTGTCTGTGAGAAACATGCCTACAATTTCTGTCTGTTTATTTCAGTGAAAAATTATGTTCGCTGTGTTTTAAACAGGCCTTTGGCAACGCTAAAACCGCAGAGAATAACAACTCCAGTCGCTTTGGAAAGTTCATCCAGCTCAACTATCTGGAGAGCGGCGTCATCAGAGGGTAACGCTTCATGTTTTATTACTTCTCACCAACCTTCTGTGCTCATGTTGTGACTCTGCAAGGCTTCGGCAGCAGTTAACAGTTTATCTTTATGTTTGTTTCATTTAACATCTCATCTTTCTGCCTACGTCATGATTGTGCAGTGTCGGCAGCTGCACCAAAGCCTCATGGGTTTTGTTAACATTCTCCTTCTTGCGTGTCTCTTCCAGGGCAACTATTGAGAAGTACCTGCTAGAAAAGTGCCGTCTGGTGTCCAGAGATCCAAAGGAGAGGTATAACGAAGACGCTCAGAAACACTAATTAACACTTTATTTCTTATTCATACACTCAAAATCTGGGCATGGAAATGAATGCTTAACTGGTACAAACCTTGCTTGAATCACCACAAATTGTACCCGAACTCTGACGTCTAATATAAGTGAGTGAAAACACTCGGAGGTGTGCAACTGAAATGTTGAGTAAATAACAGAGTAGAAAAGGAACATGCGTGAGCCCTGATTGACTGTACCGGCGTGTGACCTCTGATCAACAGGAACTACCACGTGTTTTACTATCTGCTGGTGGGCGCGTCCAAAGAAGAGCAGGAGGAGTTTCATCTATTAAATCCACAGGATTATCTCTACCTCAAGCAGGTACCTTTGATCCACACACTTTACATCCGCAGACACGGGGGAGGACTAGCGCAAGACGTGATATGTCGTTTGATTTTGTGAAACGGGGAAAACCAGTGGTTTTATATAGACAGACACACAATAGCTAAAGACTTCTCAACAGTAACTCACACCAAAATGTAAAACTGCACTTAAAAACTAGACTGTTTCCCCTTGAAATCATTTTTCACCTGTTCTGAAGTCCTAAACACAGGAGAGAAAGCAACGTTTATACTGAGACAATGGATCACCAAATTATTGTTCCATGTTCTCATACAGTTTTCTATCTCGTCCAGTTTATATATGTGTTTTAAAATGCTAGTATTTAATTAAAACTGCATTTGTACTGCATTTTTTAAGTGTTACCAAGGCAACATGGACCAACTACCAGAAGTTTCTCCCATCATTTTGGGGTTTAGAACCTATTTTCCCCTATTTCCCCCCTTTTTTTGTTTTTAGAAGCTCTTGTTTTATGGTTAGTAATTCTCATAACTGACTACGGTACATCTTTGTTACTGCTTTGTTCACACATTTGCAACATAATTTGCTGTCTTTGTCCCTGATTAAGAACCCAGCAACTAACATGTCTTGTAATAACTCAATCTTCAGCTTTTGAAACTCAATTACAGTTTTAAACACAACCTGGAAAATCTAATATAGTCAAGTCAATGATTTAACAAATAACAAATGTTGACCAGAAAACATTGTAGATCATGAGATAAAACCTCAAATATGAACAGGAACACTTATTAATTAATTTAAATTGGAGAATCAATCATTTTGGATTAAATTTTGAAAGTTATCAGTGTGTCTGCATACACCTCTTTGGCTGTTCTTAATAATACTAACCCCCCTTTTCTCTCTGTGTCCCGTCTGATTGTTCTGCAGGAAGACCTCCATTCAGATAGTCATGAGGAACTTGGGCACGAGTACAACAGGCTCCATCAAGCTATGGAGATGGTTGGTTTCCTGGCCTCCACCAAGAAACAGTACGTATGACAACTGTAATGCTGCAGGCCAGCGATACTCGGCAACGTCAACGGTGGAGTTAGTGGAGCAGTGTAAAACATCCCTGTAAAACACTTTGTTAATAATATTTAGGGTTTTCTTCCGTTACAAATGTGAGATGTGTCATCGAGGACACAACAGCAAATGCTAGAAATGGCACTCTCAGTCACACAGTGTTTACAGTGTTGCTGCCAATCTAAATATGACGTAGGTAGGCAAATCACTTGTTCATTCAACTGAACACTGTCAGAGGAGTCTCTCCTTTCTGTGCTGATGTCAGGAACAGGTCAGAGCTTGTCAAGTCAAGCAGGAGAGAAAAATGCAGCGAGCATGTTGACGAGCGCCTGACGGCCTCGGGACACGGCCAGCACGTAAAAGTGCCAGCAGCATAGTTTGTAACCTGTTCGTGTTGGTCCTCCTGCTGAATATCACACAAAGACACAGTAGTGGTTCAAGAGATTGTATCTGCAGAGCAATGTAGATACAGTTGGCTTCATAGAGTCTTTAGCAAACACCTCCAGGAGAGTCACAGAGATCTAGTGGAGGCTTGGTTGTAAACCCTAAAAAACAAAATAGATATTAATAGTCTATTAAAGTGATGGTTCAGAGTAAAATGCACCCTAGGTAATTTCCACCATTACATCCAGCTAAATACCCCCTCAGAAGCATTTTTAGCGATGGTCAACATTGGTCAAGATAGTCGCTATCTACTGAATGGCTTAGTACTAGCGCTATGGTACATTTTGTATATCTCGTAAATTACCCCACTAATAATGCATGGAATGTTACCAAACTTCTGCAGTAGTACACATAGGGTCTGTACTCACAAAACGAGGCATTTGAAAGTTTGTAAGTACACCAGGAGTTTATTTAAAAGAACACTTGCCTGATAGCTTCTATCCTCTGCTGCTAATGCTAACGCTAGCGCTGCACCGACGCCACTCCCGTGTTTACCCAGCACTTGTCGTCACGTGAGTTTCACACGAGAGTATGAAAACGTTTCGCAGAAGGTTAACACTTCTGGATTATTCATCTTAAGCGTTATTGTGATTATTTATATTACGCAAAAGCAGACAGGACCTAGCTTACTTTGTTTTGCATCCACGGCTGAATTTGATGCTCACATTGGTGAGCTGCAGCATTTATTCATGAACCAACTGAAACCTGCACTGTACATTTTCAAATGACTTTATTTATTCTCTGCGCCGACTGCCAGCATCAAAATGTTTTTGATTAAAACACCAAGTTTGAAACAAATGTACGGGGAAATATAATTTTTTTTTATGAACAGTGGCTCTAAAAGTGTGACATTTTAGAGCTTAATTTCTCCAATGAGGCTTTCTGGGTCGAGTTCTATTGAGGAAGTGGATCAGATGATTGATCGCAGAGGCGACGACGTCACCAGCAGAAACACTGTCATACCTAATCATTTTGAAAGAGCAATGACCAATGGGGAAACTCCAACCCGCTCAGTGACTCACTCTTGGAACTTTCGCCGTTTGATTTGTATTTAAAATAGATATTGTGACTAGAACCTTTCACAGAATATAAAGTAAAATAAGCCAGCTGTTTGTGTGTGTCTATTTCCACCGTGCAGAATATTTTCCATCCTTTCCGCCATCCTGCACCTGGGCAACGTGACGTACACGCTATCGGAGGAATCCGATGTCCTGGAGGTCGGACCTGCTGAAGTTTTGTCTACACTGTCTGACCTTCTCAAAGTACGTTCCTGAGGAGAAACATTATGTTTGCCAACTGCTTAATCACCATCTGGGCTTATTAACTCACAGTTACTCAGCGGGCAGAGCGGCTCCTGGAGGGGAAATGTCTCATCTTTACGCCTAAAATAGCTCCCTGTGTTTGTTTGAGAACAAACGTGTTCCAGCCTGTTCTGTGTGTCAAGTATAGTCATTAGTGGTCATTTTCCTTTGGAATTGATAATGTGTTGCACTACAGTGGGACCCTGTGTTTTGTTGTTCTAGGTGAAAAAGGAGCTACTGGTGAACACTTTGACCAAGAGGAGACTAGTGACCGACAACGCCACCGTAGTTTCACAGTACACACTACAAGAGGTAGACCGTTTTTAATTTAGTTTAATCATCAAATATAATATGAATATGTGTGATTTGAGCTTAGAGCTGCAAAATCTATTTTTCAGTTTGAGTTGAATTAATTCGCTTTTTTTGATGTTTCTGTGTGTGTAGGCCTACAGAATGCGGGACTCAATGGCCAAGTCTTTGTACAGCGCTCTGTTTGACTGGATCATCCTTCACATCAACCATGCCATGCTCAACAGACGAGACCTGGAGGAGTCGGTTTCTGTAAGTCACACAGGCAAAAACTGCATCATTGACTGCAAGAGGCCTACATTTTTAGTCAAATAGGGTAAAATATTTGTAATTGACCATAAAATTGTTGCATATATATATGTATATTAAAATATTAGAATCTATCATTAGTTGTGGGGATGCACGGTGGTGTAGTGGGTAGCACTGTCGCCTCATAGCGAGAGGGTCCCGGGTTCGGTTCCCCGGTTCCATCCCCGGGGTCGGGTTCCTTCTGTGTGGAGTTTGCATGTTCTCCCCGTGTAAGTGTGGGTTCTCTGGGTTCTCCGGCTTCCTCCCACAGTCCAAAGACATGCAGGATGGGGATAGGTTAATTGATGACTCTAAATGTCCCGTAGGTGTGAATGTGAGCGTGAATGGTTGTCTGTCTCTACATGTCGGCCCTGTGATAGACTGGCGACCTGTCCAGGGTGTACCCTGCCTTCACCCAATGACAGCTGGGATCGGCTCCAGCCCCCCCGCGACCCTGAATACAGGATAAGGGGTAGATGATAGATCATTAGATGCAATGCTGAAAAGGGAATTATAGAATGTTTGTAGACTCATGTATCTGAAGTTGAATGTTGATAACAATTAAATACATAAACACATGGGTTTAGCAGTGGTGGCATGCTTATTGTAGTTAATGAACATCATCATGTTTTCAGTGTGTGTAGTTTCAGTTTGTGTATGTTGGTCATGAATTGTCTGGTTTCTTTGGTGTTTTTAGTGTTTGTCCATCGGTGTCCTGGATATGTTTGGATTCGAGAACCTCCAGAAAAACGACTTTGAGCAGCTGTGCATCAACTACACTAATGAGAAACTGCACTATTACATCAACCAGCACATCTTCCAGCTTAAGCAAGTAGGTGTTTTTTATTTTCTTCATTCCAGGGTGAATATTATTATTATTATTATTATTATTATTATTATTATTATTATTAATATTCATGGCCAGCACTTCTTATGGGATGTTCAGTTGTTACCACTGTGCCTGCAAACATCTTTAAATATCTGAAATGATGTCATCAAATTGAGGCTAAAATTGTGAATTCAGTGTTTCTTCTCATCTTTTCTTAATTATTATTATTTTTTAATCCAGTTGGCATTGAGGAGTCTTAAAACTTACGTTGGCTGTTAATGGCTACACTAATACACCTTTCATCAGTGCCACAGAGACTCATTAATCTACATTAATTTCCCTTGATTAACCTAATTATGTAAGACATTAAAATATATTCCAGGTAGATTATGTGTCAGAGGGCATCGCCTGGCAGAACATCAGCTACACTGACAACGATGGCTGCATTCAGCTGATCGGCCAGAATTCAACCGGATTCTTTGACCTGCTGGATAAGGAGAGCAAGTAGGTGAACACTTCTATTGGGTCCTAAGTGATGATTAAGAGGACTCATTACTATGACTTTTTTTAAATTTTCTTTTTAGGAAAATCCTTCTTCCTTTATCATTGATATGCTGTCCTCTCTGTGTTCCTTCAGCCTCCCTCAGGCCACGGATGAAACCCTGTTGGACAAGTTGAAGCAGCAACATCAGGACAACCCATTCGTTGTGGCCTCCACACAAACTGAGCCAACTTTTGTCATTCAGCACTTTGCAGGAAGGGTCGAATATCACATAAAGGTGGAGTATATTTTCCCACACTGCAAATATCATTATTCTACCAAGTAAATGAAAAAGCTCCCTTCAGTGCAACTAAAACAAGAGTAAAGGAACACGGCACGTTAATTGTGATTCTTCTTGGTCTTTAGGGTTTCCTTCAGAAAAACACAGAGCACATGCGTCCTGAAGTCGTATCACTTCTACGGAGCAGTGAGCGGGCGTTTCTGCATCACTTGGTTGCATCCAGTCCAGAAGCTCTGTTCCGATGGGGAGTCCTCCGGGCCACCATACGCATTCTCACCGT
Organism: Eutrigla gurnardus; assembly: GCF_963514095.1. Taxonomy (NCBI): domain Eukaryota; kingdom Metazoa; phylum Chordata; class Actinopteri; order Perciformes; family Triglidae; genus Eutrigla; species Eutrigla gurnardus. The sequence goes on from NC_139918.1 coordinate 22,642,426, forward strand.
ATTCAAGAACCTGGGACGCCAGCGGGCAGAATCAAGTAGGAAGCTTTAGTTGCTAATAGAGCTGCATTTTCAGCACCTAAGAATTATTCACCCCTATTAAAAACGTTCAGTTGACTTTTTTCTGTTGTATTGTTGTTCTGATGATTACTGATTTGTTGTGTTGTCACCATAGTATCTGCTAGACGAAACTCCCGCAAAACCCTCAGAGAGATGAAACAGCGCAACAGTACTTTGGACAACATGTCCAGGTAAATTATCATTACCGGACAGTTTAAGCATATGCTTGTCAAAAGGAAAATATACCTTAGAACTAAAAACAGATCCTACTGACAACGTTGAATTATCTCTCTTGACATTTGCAGCAGCAGCAGCCTGACTGTGGATTTCTCTTTCGATCGCTCTGATGAACATCCTCTCGATGTCTTTGAAGACATCTTTGTCAACTATGAAAAGAGAAAGTAAGTGGGCCTCGTGGCTTGAGTTTAAATACACAGATTTTGATGCTTTCCTGGGCTGGATGTTGCCTTTGAATGAAGCCTCATCGTGTCTAAATGTTCTGCAGGAAAAGTCGAGGTGGTCGACAGAAGCAGCTCATTCCAAAGGTAAACCGTTAATGAAAGAAAGTCCAACCCATACTGGATTCTTTACACACAGATGTTTGTACATCTTAAAAGTGAAGGAGTGATTCATGCTGTTTATTAATTCTCCAGTTTGTCCATTCATCCTTGTTATTTTTGGCTCACAGACCATATTATGTCATGTTCAATAGAACCTCGTGGATTTGTACTCCCTCCGACATATTGTTGGTCTCGCTGCACACGACCGAACCAGCAAATTCATCTTCCACCCTCAACGGAAGACAAAGCCGCCGACGGTCGGTGCCCAGTTTCAGGTTTGTTTGTCCTCCTCCTTTGCTGACCGTCAACAGTTTGTATCAGAAAGGCCAACTTTAATCATGACTTAATGTGGCAGAGAAAGGTTTGATCTAAGCCTCAGCACATTCAAAGCATCAGTACATCATAGGCCGACTCATCTACGTTACTACAGCGTAGAAAGAACAGGATTATTAACCCATCAACCACCACTCGCTACACGTCTGTTTCTCACAGGCCTCACTCGGAAAGCTGATGGAGACGATTGGGAAAGCCGAGCCTTTCTTTATTTTCTGCGTCCGCGCCAACGCTGAAAAGGTAACGTCGTCTGTGAACCTGCAACGTCATCCTGTGTACGTCTTGTATGTCGGATAGCACAGTGTAATACAGTTCCTCACTTGGGACAATGTTTTGTTTATGCAGAAGGAGCTACACTTTGATGGTGAACTGGTGCTACAGCAAATCAAGTACACAGGCATCCTGCAGATGGTTCACATCCAGAAGTCTGGCTACAGTGCCAAATACGCATTTAAGGTGGGTAATTAATGATATGTTATTTTAGAAACATACATATAACAAGAAATGCAAGTAGAAACAGATTCAGCGAATAAATGATGACATAAATGAAGCATGTGACTCAAGCTTCTGCATCGCTGAAGAGATGAAAGGTAGATTGATCTTCATCACTCCACAAAGATGTGATGTAACCTTCCTCACATTAACACATGACACAAACAGAAATATTTCCCTTGAGTTTTCTATGTTGTTTTTCACTTTAGTGGCTGAAAATAAGAATCATTCATTTGCATTTCCTTTGTTGACTTTCTCAAAATTAAGGTAAAGGTTTGCTATGTATTTAGATGGAAATGGCTTGTGAGAAGAAAGTTAATTTGTACTTCTGATACCGTTTTCCTCCTGATGACAGGAATTTGTTGAGAAGTTCAGAATGTTGCTTCCAAAGGGAGCATCTGCAACGCCAGAGCACATATCTGAACTGTTTGAGAGGATGGAGCTGGACAAGACCACTTATCAAATAGGAAAAACCAAGGTAAATCATCTTGATCATATCAGTAATGTATCCTCATTTTAACTCACCGTAGTCCTGTGTATCACAGTGGCTGGAGGATGAAAAGTGCCGTTTCCATGGTTGGAAACTTAATTCACACTGAGGTCACCCATTAGCATTAGCATGTAGCTATGTTTCCGTAATGTGTTTAGATTTAAAGCATCCAACAAAGGACATGGCTTGCAGAAATTGATTTGTGAACATTGAAATGTCTCTTAAAGTAAACCATTATTGCCATGAATCACGTGCTAAAAAAACCTTGCAGATTTCCCGCTTTACCTGTCATAAAAGTAATGAATACAGTTATGCATGTATTAAAATCTACAGGAGATTACTCAGGATAACTGCTCTAAATGGTTCCATATTTCTTCCCGCCTTTCTTTCATCTACACAGGTGTATCTCAAGGAGAAGCAGAGGCAGTTGCTCCAAGAGACTCTCAATAAAGAAGTGATGCGTCAAATTATCATCCTGCAGCGCTGGTTCCGTACCTGTCTGATCAGGTTGCACTTCCTGCAAAAGAAAGATGCCACTTTGCTTATACAGGTACCATTTAGTGTATAAATACTGTAAAATAGAAGACCGTTCCTCATGGGGACTCATGGATACCACAGTTTTCAGAGGATGTTCCTGATCAGGACCAGTGCTTTTCCTTCTAAGTGTCCCAGCAAAAACACAATAGAAATATTCACAAAGACACAAGAACGAATAAAAGACACAGCAGACTGAAGTTGACAGAGAAATACTTGTGTTTTATTCATTTTTTTAGAGGAGCTGGCGTGAGTTTTACGAGAACCAAAACCGAGCTGCTACGGTGATCCAGACAGCATGGAGGAGCTCCCTGAAGAAGCACCAACATGAGACAGAGGATGATAAAAACACGTCCAACACACGGACTGGACGGGACAGGTACGCACTTAACCTACGCTGTAGGAGAACACGTTGATCTTGTTGGATTAAATGTCACTCGCAGAAGCCAACACATGACTGAGAGACGGAACTTAGAAAAGCTGCATTTTTAATCACAGTTCCGCTGAATGTTTATTTGTATTAAGAATATGTTGTTGTGATGACCGTCCCGTTCTTACATAACAGCTTGACAAAAAAGGAGTTAACGAGGCAGCACAAAGTGGAGATCAGCCCGAACAGGACGGAGCAAAGGTCCAGGAGCAGGGAGAAGCGAGACGGCAGGGGATCCCCTCCCCCTCTGACCAGACCCCTCTCCCTCCCACTGGACTCTAAAGTAGGCAGTGATGACGGCTCCACCAGCCCCTCTAAGAGCAGCTCGCTCCAGCGCTACAAAGACATAGGGGTCATCAAGGAGAAGGCCGAGAGGTGGAGGGAAAGACAGAGTGAGGGGGAACCGACGGATGAATCGAGTCCAGAAGTACGGCGACGAAGAGAGGATCAGAAAGATGCGTTTCAGTAAGAATACAAAGCTTTCTCCACAATGTTTGGTCTGTTAAAATGGTCCCAATAAGCTCTTTTAATAGACATCTTTTGTTTTGTTTTAGTCCCACAATAGTCCACAGCTTTTCTTTCCCTCTGCAACACAGGCACAAAGGGAAGTCGAGGTCTGTTGATGAACTGTCGAGGATCAGCTCATCAGGCTCCGATAGCTCTCCTTCTGGCACTGAGGTAACCTTTGTCTGTCTATGTTATTACAGAATATTCAATCTGTTTTACTGTTTGCTTCTCATACAGTTGTCATTAGTGTCCTGAGCAACGATAAATGTTGGCATTAGCTTTTCAAAGTACTGTAGTAATGTGTGCTGTAAGCAAAGACGAACGGAGGCCCCTCACACAATCACAGAAGGCCACCTTCCACTCGAATCAGACCGTACCTCATCACGTTTCCTGGCCCAATTAGGTCAGGGTGCGTCTCCGCAAGCAGCCCAAACGCAAGCGGCGCTTAGCCTACGCCCGCAGCGGTTTGATGATGAACTTTGGGGGCTCCAAGGAGAGCGAGTACTGGAGCTTTCCTCTGCCCCCCATGAGCCCCCATGTGCCCATCCTGAAGAACTCGGTCAGTAGCAAGGTACTGGCCAAAGGGACGTCTTGACTGACCTCGACTGCCCTCTGCATGCAGGCCTTGCATGTGTATGTCCCCGAACTGAAGGTTGCATTGCTCTGCGACTTGGCGTTTCTGTTCTGCAACCCAGGAGAGGGATAAAAAAGAGCTGTTGCTTCCAAAAAAAACAAAAAAAGGAAAACTCAAAGCTTGTTTCATTCTCTGGAATATGTCAGCAGGAAAGGTTCAGAGTCACCACACATGGTGAATTACTTGTATTTCGGTCTTACTTGGTCACTAGGCAGGGATTGTAACTTTAAGACTTATTTTGTATTGCTTTATAATTATGAATCTGATTATCATATGCAAGACTAATCGATTTTAGTACAGACTTTTAATTTAAATCATGAACCCACCTTAATCTACTGTAAATGGCATTATGCATATAAACCAATCAATGAATGAACCCATGGTTGGGTTATGGCAACAAACAAAAAAATCTTATAATATACATCACATTCAATAATGAATGTATAAACGGGAATAACATTTAAAATCACTTGAATGTGTAAGTAACATATGCTTTAACACACTGACACAAAGTTATTAATATATGAACTAACTTTGCTCATACTAACTAAAGCCAAATAGGTTAACGTTCAGCTGGTGGCAGGAAATGAGCTTTGCATGAGTTAAAAATGGTGAAGGACTACCGCTATGGTGCTTATATTTGGTTACATAAGCTGGTATGTGGCCTGGTTTGGTGCAGGGCAACGTGGTGGGAAAAGGTGAAAGTGGTAGTTGTTTGTTCCCAAGTTTTCTACCTCGGCTTTGCATGTTCATGTTTTGATGCTGTTGCAGATATCATCACAAACGGATGGGTCACGGTTCAGCCTCCCAGCCAGGAGCACCAATGAGGACCCGGGACAACAGGGACCTAACCGACTCACGACTCCTGAGAGGTAAAACTCTCTCACTCCGCTCAAAGGAAATGGTTCCATGTTTTGAGGCTTTATGTTTTCATGCTTAATGTATTTGATGTGTTGCTGTATGGAGCTGATACAGACTCTCTTTTATACAGGATTTGGTTTCTCAGTAAATTCCTGAAAAAGCGGGCGCCTAAGCCTTCGCCTGACAACGAGTCTCCATCAGATAAAGCAGGTAATCAAAAGCAGCAATCTTAATGTATTTGTACTATGCAGATATTTTTATTTTACTTTGAATAGCGAGCAACAGGGACTGTTGAAAGTACTGTAGTACGAACAAAATGTTTGGGACAAGGTTAACACACAACACACTCATTGTCTTTACTGCCATCTGGAGGTTATTTGACCATCAACATGTATAAACGAAGATCTTCCTGAAGTATCTTACACACCATCGGTAGTGTCAGGCTAACGATTCCACATCTCCCTCCTCTGACTGCAGTCACCTTGGCCAGCTACACTCCACATCCCTACCACATGCCCAACCAGAACGACGAGAGGATCCGTCGAAACCCAACCATTAAAATCAGCCGGGCCACGAGGGCGTTGCAAGGGAACGCGTCTCTGGATCGCGAGATCACCGACACCAAAGAGCTGCGAAACCTGGATGAATTCCTCGGCAATCAGGTGAGATAAACACCTGCGGAGGGGGATATAAAGCACGGCAGATAGCTTTTGACTCAGGTTTTTATTTATAGCCCTATAAAACTTGACACACATGACTTGTCTGTACTGTAGACGTGCAGTGTCACACATCATAGCCCATCTCTTCTCTACAATCTTACACTTTTTATTTACTAGATACATTCAATTAGCAAAACATCCATCTAACATGGATTTTTAAAATAGATTATTTAATAAAGATTATTTAATAAAGATGAAGGACTACTTTGTACATATCCTCTTACTGAACAGTGTTGCATTGGTTGATGCAATTTGCTACGTGCAATTGTTTTTTTTAAGTCTGTTACTTGTGTATTTCATATGAAAATACTGATGTTGTTTTTAACTTTAAGTCTGTTACTTCTTTTGTTAAACATTTTTGCCTCTTGCATTTTGGAAAAGAGCTCTACTAAAAGTTTAAGGTCATACACATACCCTATAACCAACTGTTATTGTTGCTTGTCTTACCCCTCTCTCTCCAATAAAAGCAAAAATGTGGAAAGATCCACATGTTCTGAATTCCTCATCTTTGTCTCTCAGGTGAATGAGCTGCAAAGTAGAATCAAAGAGCTGTCACCAACAGAGAGCATCTTCCTCTCAGCCACGATGCAGTTCAGAGATACCATCAAAGGCATGTACTCCGTGCAGGTCAGTTCAGCTACTTCCTCTGTGGAATACGAAGTTCAATATAGAAGTAGGAAAGTAGGAGAGTCATTTACACCTTTTTCCAGAATGTCTTTATAAACACTTCAGGTTTGTTTAACCGTTAAAGTCACTTCTTGTAAGTTTTCTACTGAAAAAACAAGCCAAATGAAAAAGGTGGAAAGGGGTCACTAACTTTTCATGCGCACCGCGACCAACAGAAGCCCCAAATTGGCTACAAAGATCTGATGAAGGGCTACCGCAACAAAGTGAACACGCTAGCCGGCTCCAAGAAAAAGACGGAGGTCTCGCTGGTGGTCAACTTGTTTCAGTCTGTGCTGGACGGCTTTATTAGGGGCGAGCTAAAACGAGGGGATTCGGAACCAACCAAGGTAAATTAGAGTTTCAATCAATCATCATTCAACAAACGACCTGGTGAGGATAAACTAATAAACTCATATATGTCACTTCTGGCTTCTCTCAGGCCACCAAGACAAAACGGAAGAGGAGGAACAAGGACAAATGTGTAAGTTGAACATCTGCATTGAAGTGAAGTTTCCGCATTAAACATCCAGGTTAATCATCCCAGTGTGTTGTTTGTACGTCCTCTACAGCCTAATAGTCCTCTGGATCACCTGTTCAGCACATACCAGGTGAACATCATGCAGTCATGTGACTTGTGTGGCTCCTACATCTGGGGAATGGAGAAAGCCTACATGTGCAGTGGTGAGTTCAAAGAGCTGCAAAAATATGACAGAATTTAAATGAACAAGAAGGGACACAATTAAATTTTTTCCTCTCATTTTTAGCCTGCAAGTTAATATGTCACAAAAAATGCCTGACCAAAATCATCACCGATTGCTCGACACGGTGTGCCAGACAGGTAGGAACTGACATTTTTAAATACTCCTCCAAATGCGATCGTATGACTAAATAACTCAAGACTCTCGTCCGTAAACATCTGTAAATCCTCTTGTCTTTGCTTGTGACAGGATGACAGCCTACCAGGCTCCCTTCACTTTGGGGTGCGGGTGTGTGTCCTCAGCAGTAAAGCTAACCCTGTGCCCAAAGTGGTGGAGTTGTTGCTGATGCATGTGGAGCTAAACGGCCTCTACACAGAGGGCATTTACCGCAAGTCGGGCTCAGCCTGCCGGTCCAGGGAGCTCTACCAGATCCTGGAGACTGGTAAGGAATCCTTTGCAAACCAGCTGAAACTTGCAATGCACCAAATGTTGTTTTAGAAACCCAAGGCATCCAGTCAGTTACAGTGTACATTGAGTTCATGTTAGTGTCACATAACATGATGTTACTTGTATTATTCATTTGCACGATTGGTGCGATGTGTCGTTCTTTGTCTAATCTCCTCTGTTAGTGTGTGTTTACTTAATTATAAATACTTCACCTTAAAGTTAAGGGATATACTTTAATAACAAAAAACTCTATATTCAATTTTAAGGAACTATTAACTCTACAATCTCCTTACTCTATCATCATTTTATGATTTCAAGATTATTTTATTGTCACACACACACACACACACACACACACACACACACACACACACACACACACACACACACAGTAGTAACATAGTTCACATTGGTCAATGAAGATCTTATTTTGCAGTTTCACTTCCCACAGTGACCTCAAATAGGAAACATATGATAGTAAATAATAGAAATATATACTAAAGGTATAAACGTATAAATAAAAGAACAAAAAGTATTCACAGTCTGTGCAGTTAAGCAGCATTTTTTGTGTAGGTTTAGAAAAGATATGGATATAGTGAAAATATGAAGATATGGATATAAATATAAAAGGATATCATGCAATGAAGCATCGTGCATGGTGCAAATAGGCAAATATACAGTTCACAATTCACATTATGATGATAAAATTTCGTAATCACATCCTTTGTTAGCTGACTGTGAAGAATGAAAAGTAATTTCATATAGCAATGAATAATTGTATATTGTTTGGTGTATTTTATCCATGTTTTCTGTCTTATGGCATCAGATCCCGAGGGACCATGTTTAGACAACTACCCCATCCACACCATCACAGGTCTGGTTAAACGTTGGCTTCGAGAGCTGCCTGACCCCCTCATGACCTTTTCCCTCTACAATGACTTTTTGCATGCTGTCGGTGAGTCATTGTCAAAAGCAACAGCAAATCTGCTATTGGAAAAGTTGTAACGAGTGATTTATTTTGGGCTTTTTTGCTTGAAAAAATATTGAAACAATTAATCAAATATCTAAGAAGTTGCAGATCAATTAATCGATTAGAATAATTGTCTCAGCTCTTCTTCCGAATACTTCTTTAGTCAATTAGTCATTTAGTTGATGCCGTTTCCATGCAGAATGATTTATATCCAAGAAACTTATGAACACATCCGCGGTAAACACAAGATTTTAATTAGTGATTTATTTATTTTTTTTATGGAGGAAATCATAAACATTCATACAGGAACTCATAAAGATCTGTGGATTGAGTCATATAGTTGATAAAATGGTCAGTCAACAGTTTGGTCGATTACAGCCCTATTGATCTCCGTGTTTGTTTTCCCCCAGAGCTGCCAGAGAAAGCTGAGAGAATAAGAGCTGTATACCAAAAGGTTGATGATCTTCCTCCTGCTAATTACAACACGTTAGAGCGGCTCATCTTTCACCTCGTCAGGTAGGTTGACCTCTATTTATCCCCTTCTACTATGTCTACTCATTAACTGTAACTCTTATCGCTTGTGTGTTGCCATAATAAAATTATTATATTATAAAATGTGGGGTTCAAAGAATCCTCCACACCTCACAGTGTTTACTTGTGTGAGATAAAAGTCCTGTGAGATCTTGATCTGGGTGTCTTTGTAGGGTTGCGAAGGAGGAACAGCACAATCTGATGTCACCAAGCTCTCTTGCTATTGTGTTTGCCCCGTGCATCCTGCGTTCACCTGATGTCGGTGACCCCTTCCTTGGTATGAAGGATGTGTCCAAGACTACAATGTGAGTCATACTGTACACTCCCATAACTCTTCAAGAAGTTGTATTTATATCTTTCTGTATTTTTTTTGCCTATTGCCTACCATGCAAATATAATAGGACATATCCAGACATACCCATTCAAATGAATGTAGCAGGATGGTCAGATTGGTGGACATTTTTAGGTGTCATTTTGACGATCTACGGTCCATATAAATGAATATATGGCAGGTCACAGACTGGCTCATGTTGGTGTAACGTCTAAATGAAAGCAGGAACATGCTTCTGTTAATACTACCACTACTAAAAGCCTATTAAGGCAGTTTTTCTCACCACTGGGTGATGTTGGGACTTCTGTTGTGATATGACACTATAAATAAAATTGAATATATATTATTTTATTTTATTTTATTTTATTTTATTTTATTTTATTTTATTTTATTTTATATTATATTATATTATATTATATTATATTATTTTATTTTATTTTATTTTATTTTATTTTATATTATATTATATTTTATTTTATTTTATTTTATTATGTTAATATTTGAATATATAGATACAATGCAAAGATTAGGTTAATGGAATGGATCATAAATATATAAACAGGTTATAGATAGCGATAAGTCTAGGATCTGCCTGGCTTCAAAACGCTGTATGTGCTCTTTGGATACACTGAGTTTATTTCTACAGGTGATTTTTCATCTTTGACCGTGTTGCTTGCAGGTGTGTTGAGATCCTGATCACTGAGCAGTTCAGACGCTACAATGAGAAGATGCAGAACATCCAGGAGCTGGAATACGCAGAGGCTCTGGCTGTCAATCAGCTCAAACTGAGGAGGCAAAACACGGTGAGAGAAAACTACAACACCTGGGTCAAGCAGCCTCGACCTGACATTTAAATTTTCGGTTAAAGGTTTGTTAATCTGGCTCGAATATTTCAAAGACGCATAAGGCATGAAGACAGCGGACACCATGCCATGGGAAAATGTATGCCACCTGAATGTACTTCTGTTAAATCCACTGTTAAGCTCTTCTTCCAGAGTAGATTGCAGTAGTGGCTCATAATGTAACTAAAATGAATCTGATTTGAAGCCAGCTGTCACCTAACCAAGTCCAACTGCTCTGATCTCTGTGCAGGTTGTTGAAAAGCCTTCAGAGCTGGATGTTCCAGAGCAAATACTTTCAGATGAAACAGAGAGGACCCTCATCGATAGGATCAAGTCCATCAAGCAAGAAAAGTAGGCTGAGATTTATTTCATTGGAGGCAATCCTCTGTGGGTAATTACAGGAGTTTGAATGCTGATATCTTGTTTTCTTATTTCAGGGTGGACTTGGCCTGCAGGTTACCCGACCTGGAGCAGGAGAACTCGGACAATGACAACCTGGATTCTTCGTCATCCATGAGCTCAGACAGTCTGGAGGAGAGCCTGGGCAGCCTGGATTCGGAAGGTCAGTAGGGAGGTAAAGTATTTCCACCTAACTCTGGATTTAAAGTACCTCGCTAATAAAAAAACTGAATGTGGTTGCTTTTTGTGGTTCTGGCTCGATCTGACTTCTGGTGCAAAGCTGTTAACAAAGTTAGCTTCCTATTTGAGGTAAACTTTTCAGCTTAGATATAAAGTTTTAGTTGCTAATGGCAGAGTGTGGTAGTGAGGGTAGCGAGGCTGCAGTAGCGACCTGTCAACCACTTGGTAGCTACACCCTAAAGAATACCCTGCTCTATCGGCTATTTTACTCTAAATGGGACCATAATTTACAAATATGGAAAACATGCTTTATCGAAAAAGACATAAAACTAGCAATTGAGACCATAAACTGATGTTTACAATGTCTTTTGAGATAATACATCAAGTCAGAAGAAGGGTCATTTTCTCATAGAGTTCCATGCAATCAGACTTTTTTTTCAACCATAGGAGTCGCCCACCTGATAACCAGTGGAGAGAATGCAAGTTTAAGGTACTTCGGCATTGGCTTCACTTTTCAGAACCACAGGATTTGCAGGACGACTTTGAATTGTTTTTTTTTCTGGGGACCTCTATGTTGGCATTGCACCACCGGACTGCCCTCATTCAGATTCATGAGAGGGCTGTGTTTTTTCTCACAGACTAAAGTAAGAGATGGGACAAAAAAAAAAAAACATTCCATCCTGCTCCACACTTACCACACCAGGGCACATATGGCCTAAGGAGTGGGTGTCATTCTCAGATCTGTCTGTCGAACACATCTCCTCCAATGCATATGAAATATTTCTATTTATATCAAGTGTCAGTCAAGTTCCTTGCCATTTCCATAAATAAGCTACAATATTAAACCAACACGAGAACCTGTACCACGCACCGTCATGCCGATTATGTTTCCTAATCTTTCTAGTACCAGGCAAGGTGACCATGCGCTTGAAAACCCAGAAACCTGACTGCCCACCTAAACCTGCTGACCTGGCGCAGAGAATCAGGAGTCTGATGGCTCAGACGGATGATGGCCGAAGAGAGTTCACACCAGGACAAATGACAGGTGTTTCCCAATCCATGTGCTTCCCGGCCACCCAAGACGACCCCTTCCCACACGACGAGCCCCAGATCACCAGCAAAACCTCCAATGGGAGCTATAGCGATCTGGACATCCCTTACATCGATGAGGACGAGGATCTAACCTGCACATAACACCACGAGCTGTAATAATAAGAATGTTCTCCATTATGTGATGATAGAAAACCTCTGTCAAAAATAGCTGTGCACTTTGTTTTATAGACTTTTCCATTTGTCAATGCTGCTATGGAAACAAAGTGCTTTGAGAATTTATATGTATTAAACGGGCTGTCCCTTCTGGGTTTTTATAACTGATCTTGAAGAACCAATCACAAGGACGACTCAGCCTCTATACAATACACTGTATGTGATGTTAAATATATTTCAGAATTGTACAGTTCACATTTTATAAAACGTATAGGTACTTCTGTGAAGCTGTGTGACCAGCTGTGTCAAAAAAACATAATAAGCAACTGAGGACACAAGTGCCTCCTTCACTAATAACTAACATTAGTCTGAGCTCAGCCACTGTGGTACTTACGGGACTTTATGGTGTTTGTGGGGAAAACAATGTCTTGAAAGTTGTACCAAAAAGGTTCTTAGGAGAATCAGAGTGCTTCTCCATTGTACAGCGAGTCATTGTGTTTTGGGCTCTCATTGAGTGCGTTGTTGTGCATCTGAGACCTTTCAGTTATGTTTTTCTGCTTTTTGTGTTCGTAATGTAACTACTGTTGTGACTGACCACTGATTCAATGCTCTTGTAAGGGAAATGGTCATATTGCTGCCTTTTAGACTGACTGAAAATACTTCCCTCTGTCACTTCTCTTGGTATTGCAAGGCTGTGCAGTGTCACCAAGTTAATGTTTTGTCTGTGCATGTAAATTTAAAAAAAACATGGATGCATGCATGGATGCATGCCTGTACATTTTATGAGGGGTAGGAAAAATGCATATTGGGGTGAACGTCCTCAGTTTCTTTTGTCATCAAATGAAATAAACTGACCATTTTCAGATATCTCCTGCTGTAATGCAGATTACTACTGTATAACCAATCAAGTCTCTTCTTCTTGAACAGTATATTGCATATTCTGTTGAAATATTAGGTAAAACAAAATAATCTACATGAACTGCACAACATTAAAAAACATGAAATATTATTAGAAAAGAGGTCTATCAGTTAGAAACTAAACAAAAGGCCAGATTTGAATTTGTATTTTGAAATGCCATATTTCATTGGTTCCATAATGTGTTACATTTGTATACACATACAACATATTTTGGCAAAAGAGCGACTGGCCAGGCTAAAAGAAATTAAACAATATAATAATAAAAAGCAGCACACATACAGAAACTTCACATTAGTGAAGCCAGAAAGGTTAATGTTGAGAACAATATTTGCCAAAGTGTTAAATGTTTAAAGTCAAATCTGAGGTGTTGTGTAAGAAAAGAGAGAATGGCGGATATTATTATTATAATAATTTATTTCTATGCTGAATTGTTTTCATTGTGGAAGCAGCTGAACATCTTGTTCACTTCCTTCGTAAACTCAGCCATTCACCATATAAGGGATTTCCTCTTGTACGCTGAACCCGCCGTGTGATGTTCGCAAATCACCATTCGAGGATCAATAGCACGAACGTTTTTCTAAACCAATCAGACGCTTAGTTCGAATTCGCTGTTCCATCAGACAGCCAATCGTTGTGCGGCGTTGCACCGGAAAGGCGGGTCAACACTAGTTCAGGAAGACGGGTTGAAGTGAGGATGAGAAATCATCATTTAGTTAGCCCGCTGCTAGCTACCTGGAGCTGACTGCCGAGGTGTTATAAGCGTTGTAGCCAAAACCAGTAGATTGTATTAGTTTCGATAGGTGCCGTGATGACCCACTAACACCAAGAATGGACATAAGTTAACAATGACGGGGGAGAAAAAGAAGAAAAAGCGGCTGAACCGCAGCATTCTTCTTGCAAAGAAAATTATAATAAAAGATGGAGGAAGTGTGAGTTAAATATTTATTTATCTTCGTTAACTCATCTTGCCGCGGAGCTAAATTGGCATTCGACCGCTTAAATTAATTAGTAATATTGTTTACTTCATAAAAATACGTAGCAGTCGTAGCGGCATTTGTTTATGTTTTCTGTCTTTGATGGTTTGTCCCAGCGGATAATGTTAACCGTTAGCTGGCTCCGCCTAGCTAACTGGCTAACGCAGCTAGCTGTAAACTAGCATTGGCTAATGTAAGGGCCTACGTTTGCTAGTCGTTTACACGTCAGCCCTGGCTGTGCTAGCTGGCTAAAGTCAACGTTAGGTGTCTTCTTCTTTGTCCTGTCACAGCAATTGGCTTAACCCGAATATACGTTTCATATCCAACTTTAAACCACCACTTAATGTTTTATTGTACCTCTCGTTTGTTACAATCTTTAAAATTACGCGTGACAGTGCATCACTATGAGGCACAAACTGGGGGTTGGTTAACATTAGCTCACTAGCATATGTGTTTTTAATTGGGCTTATTTTGATCCAGTTGCGACAGATACACGATTAAACAAAGCTTTAAGTAACTTTATACATGTTAGTAGTTAGACAAAGAACGGCGTGAGTTATCAATAGCCGTTAATGTTGTTAGTAAATGGGCGATGGCAAGACTTTTAAACACGGGTTTTTGTTGGTCGAAAACAAGCAACCACGGCCGTTAACGTTAAGTCAACAATGCAGGGAAGCAAACATTGACGGCCACTGTTGAAACAAAAGTTAATTGTGACGACGGGTATGGTTGCTGCTCACAATATGGTGCCAATTATTAAGTTAAATACCAGCTCCTTGTTTCTGACACATATATACTTTTCTGGGTCATTGACCCATGTAGTCCTGGTACGCTGGAAATATGTGACCTATAAAGCTGACTTTACCTGGATGCATCAAACTTACTCAATATATCAAATAGACTATTCAAATAGACAACTATAATATCTGGGATTTTACTTATTTGGATCATTTTTATATGGTCCAAAGTGATTTATCCAAATTAAGCTCTTGGCAAAGGTTGAGAATGGAAGGATTGTTATAAATACAGTGAGGCATCAGTGCTAGTTATGTAATCAGTCGGACAGTTATGCCAAACATGCTGGGTATCCATATGAAGTCCCACAGATTTGTAATCCTTATCAAGATAACCAAAAACCATTGTGTCTAATCAATGATTCTGTCATCCTGATGACTGTCTTGTGCCTGTAAATCTTATTTGTATACACCTGACATAATGTGGTTCTATTCTAATGAGGTCCTTAGTTCAGATTGTTTTCTCCTTACTGTATTTCTGCAGCTAGGTCTTACTGGTCGGCCATTAAGATTTCACTTTCAACATCCAACCCTTGATCGAGTCATACATCTCGTAGATTTGTATGCTGACAAGTCAATTGCCAAATGTGATCTCTAAGGTTGTAGCTGGTCGTCATTTCAGTGAAGAGGAAGTTGCAGCATTCATATAAGATTGTTACAGATTGTTCCTCTTTTTTTCAGTTCAGCCGATTGTGTGAACATATACTTATCACGGAACAAAACGGTGTGTAGTTTCCTCTGGTTAGCTGCTTGTGGCCCACTTAGTCATACTCGGACATGTAGACTGGTTTTTAGTGATGTTTTCACCCTCCATGTGTGGAAGTGACAAACCACATCAGTGAGTCAACACATTGCTGTGTTTCCTGGTAAAGATCCTGCTCAGCATCCATGTGCTCTTCATCAAACTTTCTCTTCACCTTACAGACTTGTATAGATTTTACTATGCTGCGGTAAAGTGACTTCTTCTCTAGAGAGTGGATTTTACAAACGAGAAGAATGTCAATTTGTGTTTTACTTATTGTAGATATAGGTCTGTATTTATACAATACCACTGAATATTAGGTTATTTTACCTGTGTGGATAACACTGGTTCCTAGCTGTGAAATTTAAATGAAGCAATGCTTGATTTATATGTTGAAGAATGTGTCAGTAATGATTTTTTTTTAACCTTTTCATGAAATATTGTGCCAGTAAATAGGTTTACCGGGTATGAATGTAAAATTAAATTAATCCTCTTTTCTTGCTCCAGTCTCTGCATTGTAGGGCTGAAACGATTATTCGAGTTACTCGAATAACTCGATTACAAAAAATGCTCGAGGCTGAAACTCAGCCAGGACTCCAGAGTGCGACCATTTTTGGCGCACATGCAACCTAGGGCCTAGGTTTCTGATTGGCTCAGACCCCGGTCTCCTCTTCTGTGAATTTGTGAGGAAAAGTAATCAAGTAGAGTGACTTGAGCATCAATGAAGACAACTGTCAATCGTTTTCTTTGTACAGAAAGTCGTTTTCTTTGTACAGAAAGTTGCTTTGCCGGAAACACCTGTCTCCCCTCCCATAAGATACCGGTCCTGTCTCGCGCGTCTCTCTCTGTCTGAGCCGGTGTCGCAAACCAGGTGGTCCGGTCGGGTGTAGTTTTAAGAACTGGTCGTTTTCATTCGGTCTTCGGTTCGTTAAGGAATCAACAAGTGTATATGGGAACTATATACAATGTTAATTTTTATTTGATTAATCAATGGAATAATCAGTAGATTACTCGATTACAAAAAGATTCGATAGCTGCAGCCCTATGGCATTGTGGGTAATCAGATCAAGGCAATATAGCTAATATCTCAGTTGTCGAGTAAACAGCTTAAACTTATTGTCTCACCAAAATGAATATTGTTATGTGAGCAAGTATGACTGACTGGATTTATAAAGTCATAGCGATCAGCTGCTTTTAAATTAGTCCGTTGGCATGTATGCATCTTAGTTGCTTTTCTTCTTGGGTCTTCAATTTTGATAGTGTTTTGTAGGGCTGCAGCTATCGATTCTTTTTGTAATCGATTAATTTAGCACTTTATCGATCGATTAATCGAGGAATCGGATAAAAAAAAATTGCGTTTTTAAACAACCAAAACAAATAATGCATAATGAAAATGATGTGGCTGTAAAATGATCAAGCATTTCTAAAAACAAATAAACAGAGGTATTCATTCCAACTCCAAAATTTGGCTCCAAAACTAAGCCCATTTATTAAGTGCCAGTGAGAATTTAACAATACAGTTAAATCAACTTGGATAAAACATGGATAACATTTAATTTACGTTTTGTTTTGCCAGCAATGGCCCTTTCCTCTCCCTGCCCTAAATATGTGTGTATATAGTGTACTTCTTCTGTGCCATTTATGTATTTAGCTTTCTCTATCACTACAGTAACTGTTTGACCGTTCTTTTCTCTGCTCTGAACTCCTCCGTGTCTCCCGTTTGGGCAAACACAACAACTCACAGCCAAGCGTAAATCAGGCTTTCCGATTGGCTGTAAAAGCCGCTACGGGAGCCAATACGAGCGTCCGATGCATAAACGTAACTCTATACGTCACTCGCAAGATGGCGGATGAGAAGTGATCGATATACATAAACAAAACGGATAAATGCGCCACGGAGACGAGGAGACATCTAGTCACATATGTTACAACTTTACGCATTCGTTTTGTTGTCAGAAATAAATCGCTCACATGGGCAAGCAGGATACCGTTGTTTAGCCCCGATACTCTCTGTCGTTTACGGACATTCTGAGGCTGACTTTCCGCCATCGCGCCAACTAAATTCAGAATGAATGACCGTGTATGACGCGCTGGTGTGCTTCCTGAACAACGGTCCGTGTGGAACAATCGGATCCCTGCACATAGGTGCGTCATAGGAATTTAACGAGGCTTCGAGGCAGATGTTTTGCCTCGAGGAATTTTCATAATCGAGTTAATCGAGTAACTCGATGAATCGTTGCAGCCCTAGTGTTTTGTGATAGTGTTTGTGCCCTGCAAAGCTGTTACTTGTGCCAATAAAAACATGGAATTGCTTAATTTTGTCTTTAGAAAGACCTCTTTATTCACACTGTAAATTCATCAGTTTAGAAAACAATGCCATTTTCCTTATGTTATTTCCTAATCATCTTTTTCTTTTTTCTTTTTTTTTACTATGCAGTAACTTATTAACTCAACTAAATGGAGTTAACATGTGTTCAGAAAGTTCCTTTGTTTTGTAATCACATTATTTGTGTGCATGCACATCTGAGTGTTTGTGTCAATGATTATAGATTTCTAATCTAAAATTGAATTTCAATTGTAGAAACAAAACAAGCCCCAGAGCAATTCTCATGTTTGGTGGCTTGTTTAGTTTGTCATTTTGCACTGTATTGGCTAAATCAAAAGTTATTGTACATACAGTACGTTTTCGAAAGGCCCAGAGTGAAAGCATATTTCACATTTTCTCACTTGCTGTTATCCAACTGTGGGCTGTCCCACAGGATCAGGTGACGCAGAGTTTTTGTATCATTAGGCAAATGCTGCTTTGAAATGGATTCCGGTTTAAGGTTTGGTTTGTCAATGTGTTACCATTTACAGGCACTGTAATGCATGTGGAAATGTTTGTTGGTTCTCAGCAAATCACCTTTGTTTTTGTATGCGTCTCTCTCTGTCTCCATCCAGCCTCAGGGAATTGGTGAGCCAAGTGTTTACCATGCCGTGGTGGTCATCTTCCTGGAGTTTTTTGCTTGGGGTCTTCTTACCACCCCAATGCTCACGGTAAGGCCAGACACACCCACACTCAAGTAGACACACTGTTATGTAAACTGACATAACGGTTAGTAATATATTCATACGCCTACCCCTCTTCTCCAGGAAATCCAGCCAAAGAGTGGCATTTCCCATTGAATGGAACCATACAAGGCACATCAGTGTCTATGAATGATTGAATTCCTAATCAAATGAGTGAGGCCCTGTGTGACGCAGTTTTTTTTTGTGCGTATGTGTTAGCAGATGTTTTGCCAAGCTCTAATGGACTGAGAAATATGAAAAGGGCATCAAACTGTTGTATTGTCCGAGCACCAGTTCTTTGTTGAAAAGGCTTATCAGGGGGTCACCGGTTTGTGTTGTCAGGCTACAGCACATATGCCAGCAAGGCAAACCACGCCACACATTCGCCTCAGTGCACTTCAGAATGGTGTGGTTTACATGTTTGCTACAGGCAACGTGAACAGCATTATTGAGAGGATCCTCTTTTTAAAATGTAACCTGCATTTTCTGGTTGGTACCAGAAGATCATCAGCCAATATTTAATAAACACAGATCATAGTTTTGGGTCCAAATTTTAAGCAAAGTGCTAAGATGACTCATAGTGATGATACGCTTCAGATCATAGCAGCAATGATACTTGTCCTGTACTTCACAGAAGCTTTTATTTTCTCAGTCAAGCACCATATTCATTGAAATCCAGTTTTTTTTTTTTTTTTTAACCAACACATTTTCTCTACAAACTTAATTATTTTTGGTAGAAACTGGTATTGCAAACAAATGATGAGCAAACATCTGTGTACCACATGATGTGAACCAGACAGGCTTATGCAATGCATACTTTTAGCAGTCTCTTGTTTCAAGAGGTGGTTGTATGTGTAACTGTTCGGCATTAATTACTGGGGGTTTGTTGCCCTCAAGATCCCTCGGCGGAGGTAGGATTTGCATTTTGGACTAATCAGAGGGCGCCTGAAGATGAGAGGGACTGCTTCACTGCTCCCAAGGAGCACACTGCTTCATTAGTATCCAGCAGCAACAGTCGTCACTGAGCATTCACAGTCTGTGTGTGTTGGGTAACTGACTCCCAAAGGAAGAGAAGAGATTCTTAGCCATGCCATGAGCTTTCCTTCTGTACCCCTAAACAATAAGCAGATCCTGTTATTCAGTCTCAGTCAAGCTCCACAGCATCCTAAATTAAACCATGGGTTAATTTTCCCATGTGTCAAAGACACTGATGTTATGGACTGAACTGAACATACCAAGGATTTTAACTGAACACCCCTTTCCCCTCTGCATTCTCACAAATATACAGTATCATAGGAAAAGTCTGGTTGTATACAGGTCTTGAAGACCTCCGGCACGGTGCCGGAAATCCGGCGTAGCAATATTTTGGTGAAGTGTTTTTTTTTTTTTTAACTGTAACCAGTCGTTTAAAGTGATAGTTCCAACTACCAATGGTACTCAAGGTAACCAAGGAGTTCTAGCCAATCAGAGCAGAGTAGGGCGGGCCTTAAGTTTCCAGGCACCTCGGACCGGGACAACGTAGCCAGAGCGATTGATAACATCAGCCCAAAGGCAGCCCTGCACACTTTTCATTCAGACAAACTAATGCGACTGCCACAGTTGTTAGATTTCATCAATGAGACCAACATTAATCTAATAAAAAGAATTTAACCAGCCAGCGGCAAACCTCTAAAAGCGTGCGGATAAGTTACTTGGCTCGTTTTTCTCCCCCGGGATGACGACAGAGGTTGGCCCTGGGCGATCAGATCAGTAGACCGGCGCTGCCGCCGCTGTGACAGCCATTGCCCTGGTCACCGGTCGCGGCTCCCACAGACTCTGCACTGGATTAAACTGTGACTTTCTCGCATGAAAAATATTAAAACTGTGACGTGTTAACAGCGCTAAAGCCAGAATTAAAACAGCTTTTAGCAGCTTTACTGCTATCGCTGTCGATTGCCGCGAACTAGCGATAGCGATGCAGCATCACTGATGCTAATTTCTGAGGTATTATACGTTAGCATTAAGCTAGCGGACTTTATGCTTAGTGATACTGGCTGTGTCTTTTGAATGTTGTTTCAAACTATAATGTGGGTTTACTCTCAAAGTGCACCAGATTAATTCATTTAGATTGCAAATGTTCAGAATTTTCTTCTCCCCAATGCATAAAAAAATTTCAGGCACAGGATTTTTTCCTGCTTCAAGCCCTGTGTATATATCCTGAAATACTTAAATGGAATAAGTAAATGGACTTTATAAAGTGTATATCTAGTCTTGAGCACACTAAAATTGCTTTACACCACATCCCAACATTTAGATTTACACACACGATCATGACTGAGGGCAGAGGCCAAACTGCTCATCAGATTGTAATCTAATCATTCACATACCACACATCCACACACCAATGGCAAAGTCTTCTGGATCAATTTTGGCTAGTATATACTGGAGGAGACTTTAACTATGGTTCTTTTATTTGTGAGACAATGGAGGTATAACCTAGCGTGATCAAAAATTGAACCACCTCCATATCATGTGTTTTATAAGGAAATCTTCTAAAATATCATTACCAATACCATGTTATTTTTTTTGGCCGTTTTTGCCTTTTGTTGAGAGAGAGAGAGAGACAGCGAGAGATCAGGACGACATTGCAGAAAGGGCCGCTGGTCGGATTTGAACCCGGGGCCGCTGCAGTGAGGACTTAAGCCTCCGTAGGTGGGGCGCCGACTCTACCACTGAGCCATCATGGCACCCAAAATACGATTTTTAAAGACCGCTACATGGCATTAACTTTTTTTATTTTCTAATTAAAGGTGCTATTTACAAGATACATTCTATTGCTTCTCGATGTTTGCTCTCAACATGGAGACAGCTGAGCCGGCTTCTTGCAGCTAACAGTGCTTACAGCCCTAATGATGTAAACAATGGCAGAAGTGCAGGCAGAGCTAATAGTATATATTCGAAGGGGAACTGGAGGGTTTGGCGTCTGTGACGACAGCTCATGGTGCTAGCCAGCTAATGTCACTAACGTTACTTGTCAGACGAATTGGCAGACACCGCAGAACAGACATCTTGGGACAAATGTGTCCTGCCTACTCCTTGTGTGACTGATAAGTGTGTCCACACACACACACACACACACAGTCCATTACAGTTTAGCTTTCATTTGCATTCATTGAGCTCAACTGAATTGGATGCAAGCCACCTAAGAGAAGCAGTTCGCTATGACAAAAAAAAGTAGTCGTTAGTGTGGGTGATTTGGGAAAACAACTGTGGGAAAAATGTATTTTACAAACTGTTTTTCTGGTGCTTTTATGTCCTGAATATATATATTTAACTGGCCCTCTTTTAGCCAATAAGTCAAAGATTTTTCACCTTAGTCAACCAAATATTTCTCTAGTCAAGGACAGCCCTAATTTAAATAATACATTTTTATAATAATAAATAATTATTATTATTCAATGTGTTTCATTCTCCATCTTAAGTATATAGTTGTGTATTCTATTTAAGCTCATAAATAACTTATTTTTTATCTAAGCAGGTCTTACCATCTTATTTCCCCTGTATTTAGGATAATTCTGTCTATTTGTCCTTATTGTAACACACTTATTAATGTTGTTGTTGTTGTTGTTATTAAAATATATTTAATTGTTGGACTTAAATCCTTTTCGTCTTTGGGGGCTAATTTGAAAATTTGAAGTAAGATCTTTGGAGTCTATAATATTTTTTAAAATGGAAAGAGGAGAGGTGGTTGAATGTATTAAATATTACAAGTACATTTGTGTAATGGCTAAAAAGAGTTAATACTGTATCTGCTATAATCTACAATTTACAGTTTGTAATGTAGCTGCAGTCCAGAGATCTTTGATGTTGATGGTTTGCGGTTCTAAGAAACCACTATGCAACAAAACTTTCTCCTTTTATTTTTATTTTTAGTATTTTTATCCTGTCATGCTTTAACTTTATGTTTTATATCCTCTTTCCAGTTAATGTTTTTATTTATTTATATCTGTACTACATTGTTTTGAAGCAGTGTGATTGATTATGTGAAATCTTTAGTGCTCTTCAACATGTAGGTCATCCTATGGAGAGGAAATATTGAGGCCACAATTTTCCTAATTTGTGCACACAAGATATAATTTGTGGCCTCCAGTTAAACTAATTTGTCCCACGTTTTATTCTCTAAGTGGACGAATGTTGCACGTGGTCATGCCACAATTCCACATGGCAGATCCACTGGTTACATTTTGTGCAACCAGCATCAGGCAGTTCATACTCATCCGTGTTCATGTGATCATCAAACATACATTAAATTTGGATGACTACACTGTCTCTTCTGCACATTTACAGGCTTGTTGGAGAATGGCACAAATAGTTCACGCAGCTCTATTTTTCTGCCATAGGCCTCAATGATTGAATTGATAGTTTACTTATGTGATTTCAGCCTTTCTTCATTTACTGCATTGGTAGATTTTTGTTCAGTTGTGTCACACATTTTTTGCTTCCCAGTTATACTTTAACCCTGACAAGTACATAAACCACCGCAGGTCTTTGTTTGAATCGACTATGTGGACAACATGTTTTCATGTGCTGTGTTTCATCTGTGTTTGTTCATCAGGTATTGCACCAGACATTCCCCCAACACACATTCCTGATGAATGGACTCATCCATGGTGTCAAGGTAAGACATCAGTACACACAAACAGCACTATGGAGTTGAACGGTAGTTCTTCACAAGGACTAAATAAGCAATAATATAATATTTGTGGCTGTTTTTATGGATTAATTTAAATATTAAATATATTTATTTTCTGATCACATAAAGACATACAGTAAGCTTCATGCCAGCAGCCATGTGCCTTTTGTGTTTTTAGTGCTACAGCTGCCTTAAACGAACATTCTTCTTCTTCATCAGCAATTTTGTCCTGCTTTGATTTGCACTTGAAAAATTTGCTGAGCATGTGTGCTCTTGTTCAGCAACTGCACCTGTGTCAAGCAGGGGCTTGCAGTCACATATTAACACCTGCAAGCTGTCCAGTAACCTTAGCAGATTCCCCAGCTGGCCACAGAATAGGTCATAGAAGGAGGTTGAGGGTAAAGTGTCTCAAGTGCAACTTGATTGTCCTAAATCATAGTACTTGCTTGTAATTATTTTATATTAACAGTTTTCTTGTTGTGATATTGAGGAAAAACATAGGGCCTCTTTCATTAATGTGTTTAGAAATGTTACTACTATAATGTTGTTGTTGTCTCTGTATAAGGAAAAACGTTATAGGTACCCTCCATACCCTAATAGGTTAGGCCAGTGTGCTGGAGTTTTTACTAAGTCACAGCTACGCCCTTTAAATTTGAAAAGCATGCGGGCTTTCAAGCACGACACAGAAACTTGTCTTAGGTCTTTAGCTGAAACATTTATACACCAACAAATAAACGTTTTGCTGCTGAATTGATAGTCATCGTCACTCACAAGCTCACTCGCTCGACCGAACACTCACTAATGTTACGCCAAGCTTAATTTACGTTGGTGGAGACCCCGCGTATGCCAGTGAGACTATACTAATGTTATTAGTATATTACACTAGCATTAGATTCCAGTTGTGGTTGTGTAGGATCGTCTCTGACTCGTGTGGTGCAGACATTTCCAATAACCCCAGAGCGTTGTCCAAAACATATTGATTCTGATATGGACAACCTGTTTTCATCTTAGTAAAAAGTCTGCTTCAATCCATATTTGTTTGCATCAAGGCTTTCAAAAACAACATTTTTGTTGCAGTCAAAACTGTATGCCAGTTGATGGCATCAAAGATATGACATTCAAAGTTTTTGTGCGTACGCAGAAAGAAATACCAAATTGAGCAGACAAATCTATTATTGACCACCAGAAACCACTTATGACAAGCTGGGTCTGTCGAAATAATAGACAGTTTATTTTTGCTTAAAAAGAAACTAATTTGATCTAATCTTTTTTTTAAAATGAAATTAACTTTTATTAGCAAGATGAGACCTGGCCTTCACTATGTGTCGATCATTGTCATCCACTTATTTTACTTAAAAACAGACAGCAGAAGCCCTTTGGTCTTGTTTTCAGTTTTCTTTATTTAGTGTAGAAACATCTTTTCTTTCTAGTCTGCCAGCTACAATCACAGTCCCTGTGAATCTGAGTGGTAAATTTGCTCAACTTATCCATTTACAGCACTTTTCTGTTACGTCCACCTCCCTTTGTGTCCCATGTCCTTCCTCATCGTTCTCCCTCCTTCCTCTCCAGGGCCTATTATCTTTTCTGAGTGCTCCACTGATTGGAGCATTGTCAGACGTATGGGGGCGCAAATCCTTCTTGCTGCTAACGGTCTTCTTCACGTGTGCACCCATTCCACTGATGAAGATCAGTCCATGGTGAGTGCAAGTCTTATATAATGCATATAGTATAATGCAATCTTCTCCAACAAACCAGACGGTCTCAAGATGACCAATTAACAACATTATGTACAAAAGTTAGAATTTACTATGTAAAAATGTTTACTTTTAGCTATTTTCATTTGTCTGTTTTGACAAACCAAACTGTCTAATTGTTTCAGGTGGTACTTTGCAGTCATTTCCATGTCCGGCGTTTTTGCCGTCACCTTCTCTGTGATCTTTGCCTATGTCGCGGACATCACACAGGAGCATGAGAGGAGCACAGCATATGGTTTGGTAAGAAGATGTTTGACCAAAAACAAATCCTGTTAAAATATCTGTTGTTTTAAACACCCCAGAATGATTTATCATTAGTGAAGAATTATGCCTGTATTTGTTTATTACTTCAAAACTGATATCAAGATCAGTCACTTCCTGTTTTGCTCACCCCTCAGCTCTGCTTCTCCCTCCATCCAGGTATCGGCTACCTTTGCAGCCAGCCTGGTTACCAGCCCGGCTATCGGAGCCTACTTGTCTGTGGCCTACGGTGACACCTTGGTGGTGATCCTGGCCACGGCTATCGCCCTACTCGACATCTGCTTCATCCTGGTGGCCGTGCCAGAGTCGCTGCCAGAAAAGATGAGGCCAGCATCCTGGGGTGCACCCATCTCCTGGGAACAAGCAGACCCCTTCGCTGTGAGTAACAACAAAACACTTTTTATTCATCATTTTATTTTATTGATCACTTCTCTGTCAACAATAAGTACTTTGACTGATTAATGATCAGTTGAACAGATATTATATTAAAATGTAAACAACATGGAGAAGCTGGTCCACCTTAATGGTCGATCTACCTCAAGTGCGTCTGAGCCAAAGTTCTAATTTTGGGGCTAAACCCCTTCACTTATCAGCAGATGGAAAGCAAAACACTGGAAGATATTTGCATGCCGCTTAAAATGTCCATGTTGTTGGCAGGGCATTAGGAAGCAGAGTTGTCATTTGTTACTTACAGCTTATTAAATTAGGAGACAATGGTAAAGTCCTTGTGTCCAAAAATTCCTCTAACATTGGTCATGTTTTCCCCGGTCAGTCTCTGCGTAAGGTGGGCCAGGACTCCACGGTGCTCCTCATCTGCATCACAGTGTTTCTTTCCTACCTCCCTGAGGCTGGCCAGTACTCCAGCTTCTTCCTCTATCTCAGACAGGTAACACTCGGCCCTCCTTGCTTACACTTTCAGAAAGACCACACACGCGATTGCATTTAACACACAAAGTTATCAAGCAGCCATTGTTTACACACATCATATACACTTCTTATCACTTGGAATAGCACTTATCCAAATGTGACACTGAATTACTGTATTCACAATAATCACCAACAGTTATTTTCTCTCTGGTATTGGACATATTTTGTTATGGTGTGTAATATGGATTATAAATTATTGTAGAGATATTTTGACACTACTTTCTTAGGTGAAGTTGTAATCTCCTTTTTCAAACCGCTTGAAGTGAGGATTGTTTCGTTTGTGTAAACGGTGTCGGGTAAACCAGTCTGGCGAGTCTGATATGCAATATGACAGCAACCTAGTTGGGGCTCACATTACTCTACACGCCCTTCTGTCACCTTTATGTCAAAGTTGCTTTATCATATAACTCCACGTTCATTGTCGTAAATTGTTCACGCCTCATACCAGCCCCGTACTGCTTAGGCTGCATATATTGGAGGAGATAAAGGGCAGCATATTTGACCTTAATAGAAGGGGAGGATACACCTTTTGTGGTTTCAGGATGCAGAAGTACACAGCATGTGTTTACAGAAGTCCACAAACAAAGATATTTATCTTGTCTGTATGTCGTGGTTTCTTTGTTTCAACAAATGTACTTATTGTAAGTTGCTTTGGACAAAAGCGTCTGCTAAATGCCTTAAATGTAAAAAAGTATGTAAATGTTAGTCTCTGACTGTGCTTGTCATGTCCTAACTTGTGTTTTCTGAATGCTCTCCCACCCTCAGGTCATAGGCTTCTCATCAGAGACAGTGGCTGCCTTTATTGCTGTTGTGGGGATCCTCTCAATACTAGCCCAGGTACTGAAAAACACATTCGCTGTTGAATTACATTTTAACATTTAGCCGTCCTCCTCCTGAGCTTTAAGTGTTGTTATTCTTAATCATTATTTAACATGGAAGGAAAATAATGAAACACCAGTCAAAGTTTTTATTACATTTTGTGTGGAGTCCACCTTTATGCCTCCTTCCAGGTGTCTTGTATGACCTGTGATCTGTGTTTCTGCAGACGGTGGTGTTGGGGATCCTGATGCGTTCCATTGGGAATAAGAACACAATCCTGCTCGGCCTTGGCTTCCAGATCCTCCAGCTGGCGTGGTACGGCTTCGGCTCTCAGCCCTGGTGAGTAACATCCAACACACACACACACACCTTTCCAATACATGAATTCAAAGGAGACATAGATTCGGAATCAGAAATGCATTAACAAATGTCGTTTTCGATTCCATTTATTGATTCCTGTATTGATATACCTTCTGTGCCTCAATCTGCAGCTCAGGTTCAAAAGTGTGGGCGATCCTCATATAAGATAGTAGTGATACGAATAAATGTAATCACTTATTGAAAACAATTCAAGGAAGGAAGGAAGTTTGTCCAACACAACAAACCATTTCCTGCAGCATGATGCAAAACACTTCTGAACTAGTTAATAGTGGCTCATTCAACCTCAGTAAAACAAATATTTTCCATGTGCATCACACAACCTTATTTTTCTCAACCTTAAATTTAACCTTTCAAGTCAGAAGGATCACAAAACGAGTCGTGACAAATGTTTGTGGAAGACAAATCTGCTGAAAATCTTTTATCTTGCTTTCAGTGTTACTCAAGTAATTTTCCAAGAACCTGAAGCGCCGTCCGATAATGAGCAGAATCTATAATCAAAAATTAACTCTAAATGATACCCTGTGTTTCAAGCCCAACCCCCCAGTGAACACTACACATATATAGAGGCACAATTGTGTTTCTTTTTATGAATTAGAATTTCTTTTAATTGTCCACTGTTGTTGCAATGCCCTGACAAACCACCAGAGGGGAGCATAGCCTTTATCAAGGGCTGGTGGAACTGTGATCTGATAACTGAGATGATGTAAAGACATCAATATAGCAGGGCTTGAAGACCTCCGGCACGGTGCCGGAAATCCGGCGTAGCAATATTTTGGTGAAGTGTTTTTTTTTGTTTTTTTTTAACTGTAACCAGTCGTTTAAAGTGATAGTTCCAACTACCAATGGTACTCAAGGTAACCAAGGAGTTCTAGCCAATCAGAGCAGAGTAGGGCGGGCCTTTAGTTTCCAGGCACCTCGGACCGGGACAACGT
The DNA here is from genome assembly GCF_963514095.1 of Eutrigla gurnardus. Classification (NCBI taxonomy): domain Eukaryota; kingdom Metazoa; phylum Chordata; class Actinopteri; order Perciformes; family Triglidae; genus Eutrigla; species Eutrigla gurnardus. The sequence continues at coordinate 22,670,536 of NC_139918.1, forward strand.
AGCCAGAGCGATTGATAACATCAGCCCAAAGGCAGCCCTGCACACTTTTCATTCAGACAAACTAATGCGACTGCCACAGTTGTTAGATTTCATCAATGAGACCAACATTAATCTAATAAAAAGAATTTAACCAGCCAGCGGCAAACCTCTAAAAGCGTGCGGATAAGTTACTTGGCTCGTTTTTCTCCCCCGGGATGACGACAGAGGTTGGCCCTGGGCGATCAGATCAGTAGACCGGCGCTGCCGCCGCTGTGACAGCCGTTGCAGTAAATAATAGTGACGTTTGTCTGTGCCCCCTCCCGCTCTGAGATTTGGTTTCGCCCACCTTGCCGGACCTGCGCTTCTCTACTGTCTCTCCCGGTCTCTCCCCGCATCAGCGGTGGTATGAAGAAAGCACGCGGAAAAAAAGCAAAAGAATAAAAGTATCTTCCCAACAGGAGGTAGCTACTGCTAGGGCTCCAGTGCCACCACTCACGGTTGCCCCCCCCCCCCCCCCCCCCCCAGCCGGCGAGTTTGACAGTGCGTGCGCGTATAGCCCCGTTCACATACGTCGCTACTCGCCCGTCACTCGCTTTCTCGCTGAATTCTACTCGCTGGCAAAAAAAACTCACTGCCGCCGGCGGCGACTTCAAGCGACAACTATCTGTGGAACTCTCTGTTGACGGCAACTGTCGATCATCTCTATTCTACATTGTGATTGGTACTCGCTTCACTCGCATCGCAGAAAGTTAAAATTATTTTATCTCCGATCGACCACATCACATCGCCTGTCCTGGTCCACATTCCGCTAGAACACATTCACATTCATTGACAGTTGTCTCTCAGAGATGGGCGAGTGACGACGTATGTGAACGAGGCTTCAGTCAAAACCAAAACACCAAGGAAGGCTGAGGAATAGTCACCCACTTTTATTATTATTATTATTATTATTATTATTATCATTATTAATAATAATAATAATAATAATAATAAACGAATTGTGTTTTAGTCATTTTTGTTCTCATCTTTTCTTGAATGCTTAAACTCCTCAACCCCATTTAGTATGTCAACATTTGTATCAGTACCAGCAGTTTGTAAGAAATTGGTCAGTAATTGATATGTCATATTTTGTTTCTCAGAATTCACCAAATAGATGCATTAAAATGAAATTATTCAAAATTTTCTCCCGGGGGGGCATGCCCCCGGACCCCCCTAGAGGATCGCAATCCCCCCACCATAGTCTCCAAAGATCCTGTGGGAAACACTACAAACCCATTTGTAATCGGGACAAAATACTTAAAGTTAGAGACAATTAAGGACCATGAGTCCTAACAAGAACACTTGCACACACTTTAATGTGTATTTTGTACACGTTCAAGACCCATTTTTATGCATTTTCTGAGTCGGTCAACTTTATTTTAGGCACAAACTATATATCTGGGCTGGTAAACCCAAACCTGCCGCAGTGGCTGGTGGCCAAAGAATATATATATATATACACACACCTGCTTCACAGGTGGAAATCTCAACCACCCCAATGTTCAACTCAAAGTTACGCCCTTGGTGATGCTAATTTCTGAGGTATTATACGTTAGCATTAAGCTAGCGGACTTTATGCTTAGTGATACTGGCTGTGTGTGTTTTGAATGTTGTTTCAAACTATAATGTGGGTTTAGTCTCAAAGTGCACCAGATTAATTCATTTAGATTGCAAATGTTCAGAATTTTCTTATCCCCAATGCATAAAAAAATTTCAGGCACAGGATTTTTTCCTGCTTCAAGCCCTGATATAGTATTTATAATGTACAATATAGTTTGCCAAAATTAAAAATAGTTTTCATGACATATACAGGCATTGTACTGCCTTGGAAGTTATGTTAAAATCAAGTGCCTTTGAAACTTGATTTATTTATTTATTTATTTATTATTAAGAAACAAAAGGCCGTAGTACACAAATATTTCTGTGTTCATTTATTGAACCAGTAAATATGATGAAAATGTGCGTACTAAAAAACACCACCCATACACATAGGTCATGAATCAGAAATGCGTCTGCTTTCTCCTCCAAGCCAAAACAAGAAGAGAAACTGAGTGACCCATAATATTTATTGATTCTGAAAGAAAACATTTTCAACATGTTGTCTTGTTGCTCCCCTCTGCTTGGGTCAATACCGAGGTAATTAAGTTAAATAAAGGTCAAAAGCACATTTTTCTCTATTTGTTCAGATAAGGTCTTTCTTTTTAGCTGTACGGTTTGAACAACCTTTTAAGGACATAAATACTATTCTTGAAAGGTTTTGTTTGTATCCTTAACAAATGTGTGTGTCGTTGGTTGTAGGATGATGTGGGCTGCTGGAGCTGTTGCAGCCATGTCCAGCATCACTTTCCCTGCCATCAGCGCCATTGTGTCCCGTAATGCAGACCCAGACCAGCAAGGTAAGTTTCTCAGCCGTTAATATCTCTAAGCTTTTTCTGTTTGATTAAATAAGCATTAAGCACACATCAATGTTTGATAAATTAACTTAATGCCCCAAATAAAAAGGTATTATTTAAATGTTTGACTATCTAATAAAAGTTGTTGACACAAGAAAGAGGAGGGATAAATACAAGTAAACATCTTTTAAATGTTATCTTGTCATAGCTGATGGATATCAAAGTGGATATCGAGTTAACTCCATTGAGTCAAAATATTGAACAGTGTATCGGTTTGAATGTTATTTGTTGCTGGCGGTCTTGAAATAGATGTCTTATCTATATATATATATATATATATATATATATCTATGTCATATATATATATATATATATATATATATATATATAGCAGTAATCCTCATTTTAATTTGGTTCGAGAGATGTAGTATCTTTTAGAGATTTTCCTGACAATGTTGTGTTTACGTCTGTCTGCCTTTCAGGTGTTGTCCAGGGGATGATTACAGGAATTCGGGGCCTCTGTAACGGTTTGGGTCCTGCTCTTTACGGTTTCGTGTTTTACTTGTTCCACGTGGAGCTGACCGACACAGACGGCTCTGAGAAAGGTGCCAAACCCAACATGGCCAACCCCACTGATGAGGTAGTTGCACAATACTGTTACACGTATAGAAATAATAAGTACATATAGCAGCTGTACTTACACAAACGATTTCTCTCTCTTCAGAGTGCCATCATCCCGGGCCCTCCCTTCCTGTTTGGTGCATGCTCAGTGCTGCTGTCTCTGCTGGTGGCCCTGTTTATCCCGGAGCACACGGGGCCCGGCGTGAGGCCCGGCGCCTATAAGAAGCACAGCAACGGCGCACAGAGTCACTCCCACAGCCCTCAAGGCAGCGGGGCCGAGGGCAAGGAGCCGCTGCTGGAGGACAGCAGTGTATAACCAGAGCTGAGGGGGGCAGACAGCGCTCCAACCCGACACCCCCGCACACATGGACAGATACACAGATTTTACCACATGGACACACACTCACCTCAGGCACACATCAGACTCAAGTGCCATGAAGAGGTGTTTGTATCCACGGCACAAAAGTGGGCACTCCTCCCTTAGCAGCCCTTTTCTTTTTTTAAAGCAGGGTATTGCGAGGACTTTCTAAAGACCCTGTATAGAGAGTGTTGAGTATTTTTTAAGGGGCTGCAGTGGAAAGGTTTGTGTGACTTGGTCGAGCTGGACTCTAATCCTTGGTTTCTAAAAAGTGGTAACAGAGTGGAGCAGACAACAGCTTGCCCCCCCCCCCTCCTGGTGTAAAACAGGACCAAAGTGACTACGTTTTAGAGTGTGAGTGTGGGAAGATCTCAAACGTCACTAAATCCCTGTGTGATTCTACATATTCCTCTATAGCCAGTGAAGTGGCAACTTTGCCTGTTTTGTCCAGCGGGAGTGTAACAGTCAGTTGAGCATGTGTCTGATGGTCTTTCACAAGCTAACTTCTGTTTTGATGCTTGTTGTTGCAAATACAGCTCTGTTAAAGCGTCCGAGAAGGGAACACAGTTCTTCCTCTGAATGCACAGCAGCAACTGTACACCTGGGAGGTGGAGTTTCTGCTAACCAGTGTTGGGAGAGGCGCTGCCTAATCTGGGTCAGCATGGGTCAACGGGTTCAGATATAAAAACGCTTCATAAGACCACACTTTGTTTAAACAACACACCTCTTGCAGAGAGAAGTGTGTGTGAGAGAGACCACTTTAGCTGAAACAGTTTTCAGTGTTTACTTGCCATTCTCTAGATTAGTAGTACCGTTTGGGTTGTATATTTTTCTCTGTTCAAACTGAAGGCTAGTTGTGCTTCAAGTTTTTATTCAAGAAACAAATGTTGCCTCGAAGTGACTTAATAAATATATATGTATTTATGTATATATATATATAAATGTGTGTGTATGTGTGTTTGTGTATATATATACATACATATATACACACATATATACACATTTAAATATATATATATATTAATTACGTAACCTGTATGACGACCGAGGTCTGAGAAGGCTCTGTAATCTTACGCTATCGCTCCCATCGGAGCTGTTACAAACTTTTTATCGCTTTTGTTTTCATGCCTTTCCTGTTACGTTGTTTCTTGACATTTATCACCTTCAGGGTTAAGGCTTACAGAACCATGGTTTTATTTAAAAGCCTCTGGACCATTCGGAGCATTGGAGTGTTGCTATCAGCATGTCGGTGCTGACTGTTAATACAGAGTCTTTGGATTAATATCATTAGGTTACACAGAATATCGTTCTTGCTGCTGCAGTAGATAATTCAAAGGTCAAGTATGAGGTCATATCTTGGATAGAAATTTCTCCAGAGGTAACGTAGATTGAAACGGTTTCGCAAACATCTTGATTCTTTAAGCTTCTATACAAAAGGTTATGAACAGGCACTGTACGTTTCTCAAACAAACAGATGGTAGGGATTTTTGAGATGAAGTACCTCAAGGCCCCGGCTTCTAACTCTCAAACTCACATTTAACTGGCTTCAGGGTCTTCCCGAAAGGAAGCCGCTAGATCATTGTCAGACCAGTTCTGTACACGCTAACCTGCACCACCACCAAACAGGTTGTTGCAACTGTAAAATGAAAGAAATGTTTGTCGACCCCTACATGCATGGAAGATAACAGCTGCTCCAATTTTACCAGATTTTACAGCTGCACATTTTTCTTTTTAAAAGCTGACATGCTATGAGTGTTTTTAAGTTTTTCCATTTCCCACAAATTGTCACTCAAAACGGGGATATTGCTCATATCCTTATCAACCAATTATCAAATTCAAACGACGCAAAAAAACAATAAACCCATAAAGTAGCCAAGAGGACATTGATAGCATCTTGAATGTCCTCAATTTCTAAATTAATTATGATCCAGTTGACAAATTCAATAAAATGGCATAAAATGTAAAAACCTCAAATATGCACATTGAAAGTGTCAAAACCACATCAGTTTCTTCCCAGTGGATGGTGCACATCAGCAGGTCCAAATTGCCGTTCCCTTTCTTGCCAATAGGTGGCGCAGCTTCAACAGGAACTGCAGATCTGTAACTGCTTGTGTTACACCTCTTTAATTGGATGACATTGGTCTGTGTCTGGTTTTGGTGCTTCAGTGACACTGTGTTCCCTTTGTTCACATACTGCGTCAACTACTGGTACATTTTCCTAATGGCCGTTTTCAAACGTTAATTTATAAATGCCTCAAGTGCATTTAAATAGCCAAATACAACTAGATATGGATTCGTAGCTTAGGTGGGGTTTCATGCTGTTTAACATCAATCTGAAGAGAAATGTCAGTCGTATATATTTTGTGCCAATTTTAGTTTCTTATGCTTTTTCATTCTGAGTGTGTGTATGCTTGTGCACGAGTGATTTTTGAATATCTGGATATGTTTTTCTTTTGTATTCTCTTGTCTTCATCCAGTTATTTTTAGGAATCTTTTCAACATTGTGGCTAGATGGTTAATTATCGAATGTCCATCTGTCTGTTTTCGGGTCTCCGTCTTGATTTCATAACAAGCATTTCACTGTGGTAAGTTAAATTTGATATTTCTCCCTGAATTATCAGTAGAAAATGACAAAAGTCACTGAATGTTCCAAGCCGAGCTGTAAATGTTGACCACACTATACCCTCAACATTTTGACTAAACCTGTCGTTTATTCTTTCAGAAGGGGTGTTACTTGACAGGCGGCCATTGATGTTGATTTAATCTCTGAATATCATACTTTGTTGCAGCGTATAATTTATTTGACCAACACATTGGTAAACTCATAAATTCAGATCCTACTAAAATTGGTAAGATTCTGCACCAGCCCCATGTACACTCGTACAGCTTTCAAGCAGATGACTGGAAATGTACAAAACATACCTGTACGTACAGTAAATGTATATATTTATTGCTCAAGGAGATGGCCACCTCTTGGTCAGTTTGGTTGTATGGTGCAATTATTACTATATATTTCTCAAGACTTACCTGCTAGCCACTCCTGTTTTTAGTACAATGTGGTTTGTGGCCTGAACCCCCTCTCTGTGTGCCTAAAATTAGCCAAGAAATGAGTATGGCAACATAAGTAAATGGTGGTTATTATGTAAATATGGGAAACTAATGAGAAACTATTTATTAAAGGTTTATTGTACAATGAAATGTTTGAGTTTGCCTCTGTGGGTTTTGGGGCATTTACATATGTTTTGTTTCATTGTCTCTGCAAGTAATCAACTAATAATTCCTGTATTGTTTAAAACGTGGATCATATGTTTTATTAATATATACACAAAGCCCATCAGAGCCCATTACAAACGGTATGTATTCTATTCTGCGTTTCTGTACTGTTAAAAATACCATTCTTTTTGTTTTAATACTCTTTGATTGTGCTTCAGTTATTTTGCAGCTCTTGAAAGGTTAATTTCACTAATTTGTACGTTATTTGTGCCTCTATTAGAGCACCATATGTGTCTATATATGTAAATGTAGGCGAATTGATTGTGTTGACATTTGGGCTCATATTTATATTTTCCTACCATTTGGAGGAGAGCTTTGCAAATAATTTAATCAAAGCACGTTGCTTCCCTGCCGTCACACTTTTCCCACATTTGCCACATTAGATTAATGGTGCTTTCACATCACTTTCACTCTTGCTTTTGAGAGATTAGTCCACCTAGAGAAACGGCGAGGACTTGTCAGCCACTAATGGGGCCATTCGCCTCCACATTTACAGTATAATCTCTGCATGCCCGAGCAGTCTGCCTCGCCGGTGTGTCTCCTTCTGTCTGCCTGGGATGTGATGATGTCGACAAAGTGTGCAAGTGGAGCAACAGGTGCTGCGTGGTCTTAACCTGGGATAGAAGAGATAATAATAAGACTCTTAACTGTAATCCATGCCCATTGTTTCATGAGAAAAGCCTTCTAACAGCACTGGACTCTGAGGGTGGCGGTTTAGTGACGACGGACACATCGGGTCTGTCACTACTGTGGCCTTTAGAAACCCAGAAGACGACCACCTTGCTACTGTTTTCTATCACTTTGATCTTGGCTTCCTCGACATGTAAAGGCTTGTAGACGCGTAAAACGTTGTTTTTTTGACATGTGAACCACTCATGGCACTAAAAAGAGGGGGAGGGGGTGCGGAGGGGCTTGTAGCTACACAACACATCAACAAACGGCAGGTTCCACCTCTCTGGGAATTAGGGGCACATAGCCTTGTCAGGATTAACAGCTCTGGCAGGGAAGGGATTGGGCATGTTTTAACAGGAGCAACTTTACTGAGAGCTTTAGAGAAGCTCGCTGCTCAGATCCCTTCCAAGGCACAAGTGTGATTGCAAGAGCCCCTCTAGAGTCGTCCCCCCCCCTCCCTCCTCCATCCAGTCATTTAGTTGTGCTCGTGTTGGGGTTGAAAAGGGGCCATGTGACTATTTGGGGGGAGCTGCTGGAATGTATTGTGATGCAGAGTCGCTGTCATGGCACATTTGCTTTCCAGGGTTCAATTAGGTGCATGAGAGTGGAAGAGTGCTTACATGTTTGAAAAACGGGCTACAGGCCACACACACACACACACACACACAGTCACACACACAGTCACACACACAGTCCGCAGCGCCTGTTGCTATAAATGTGAGTGCCCATTAACCCCGGTGAGACAGAGCATCCATCAAGCTCGGCCTCAAAACTCCAAAGTATTGTCTTTGCAAACACTGTAAATGTCAGCAGGAAGAAATCTTTCTTTGGAGCCGTACACCTCAGACGCACTGGGAAGGGGAAGCGGGTCCAGCGGTGGATGTCCCACTCGGCCCAGACACACGGCAGCTTCTTTTCCTGTGGCGGAGAAGTGTAGCGTGCTGACGTCGAGGAAGAGCCCCGGGATGAATCATGTGTGAACCTCATTGTTCTCGCAGTCAAACTGGTCTGTGTGAACCTGGGTTTGTCACTAACCTCTGCCACGATGCCTGCTTTCCCATGTTCTATATGCAGCCCGCCAACGTTTCCCTCATATGACTTCCCAGCACATGTAGTTGACGATTAACCCGGGGATGGGTGTGGCGCCCTCCGGGTACTCGCTGTTTCACATGCCACGCTTTGAGAGGTATTATCAGTTTAAAACTCCTTGTATTTACCTGTCAGATATCTTCCCCACCCTCTTATGGATACTGTAAACTGACTAAAATAACCCCTCAGTGTAGCACAGTATGTTCATAATAACAGCGGGGTTGCCTTATCAAGCTGAACCCTGACCCTGTTGTTTTTCACATTCTAGAAAGAACATGTAGAAGTACTTTTTGGTGTTTGCTGTTAATGCAGGTGACACCTCGGGAGTGGCAGAAAGTGCAGCTTCTGGGTTTTTTTTTATATATGTGAGAGCTTTTGAATCCTCTCTGCAGTGAGCTGATCATTTCAGCACATTTACAGCATGTCATTACTGAGGGAGACACAAAGCAATGCACCTGTTGTTGTGAGCGGCAGTTAGAGTCCCACGTTGTGGGTTTTCAACGTTTTAGGCTATTTACCACGAATCCTGTCTGCTTTATATTGCAGCCCACTTTTCTATGGCTATAATAAGCTATAATAAAATGTTTTTCCACTCCCAGTGAGCTTCATCATAGCCTTTAGGTCAATATCAAGGTGACCAGTGGTGAAAGAGGTGCTCAGATCATTTACTCTGGTGCAAGTACAAATTTGACAAGTAAAATTACAAAGATATTATAGTATCAATAAATACTTAAAGTAGCAAAAGTAAAAGTACTCTTTATGCAAAATGGTCCACTTCAGAAGAATGCAATTATATTATTATATGATTGTAGATATTAAGTTATTAATTATCAGCTGCTAGAGCTAATTCTGATTACTGATGGGTAGATTAACCTAAAATTATAACTTATAAGCTGTTTTAAAAGATTCAACATTTGGATGAATCTTCCCTGCATACAAACAATCAAACCTATTTTTTCAGATATTTTAATACATATTTTTATATTTCTATCAAATCAAATTAGTGCAAAGTAATGTTAAAGGGGTCACACAAAGAATTCTAAACCAAATCAGGAGCTCCACTGAGTTTTATCACTTCTTTTAGCCGTAAGAAAGACGACCACTTAGCTGATTATTTTTCTGTACTTTCTGGACACGATTCCATTTTGATTCAGTGTCTCTTCTCTCCATTTTCAGTAACAGTTGAAGTTAATTTCAGCACAAAAAACTCTGATAAACCCACAAACTGGCAACGAGCTGGTGGAGACCAAACCAGAGATTAAAATAGAGGCGAATGTTCTGTATTTGTTGTCTAAAATGGTCCTAATCAACTCCATAATTCAATTCAATTTGGCTGCATAATAAATGTTGAGTGTTTATCAGCTTGCTTGGGATTTGTTCTACCTTCCATTAGCCACGCATTGCTTTTGTTATTTAAATTCTTATTTACCATTTAACACATTTAGTGTATAACCAACATTATAGTGTATGTTTTCCTCATAAAATGTGAGTTGTACTGTTGTGTTTCTTGTTTGCTTAAATAACCTTTAATGAACCTGTTATATGACTTAATAGTCTGATTGTCTTTGTAGCAATAAATACAGGTCTAATACAGCAGCATAGTCTGCAAAATGGTTAGCTGTGATTTAAAGTATCTTTTTGCAAATAAACCAACAAAAACATGCAAATGTTCCTTTGAGTGTTTAACTTTGACCAACCTCCACTTTTCACCCAAACCGATTAATATGAATTTGAACCCTTATCGTTAAAGACACTAGGCAGATGTAAGTGGGTGTTGGTGGGGGTTTTTTCCCCCCATGTGTTCACGTTTTTCTCCGTACAGTGGGACTCTGCTCCACCTTCAACAGACTACTAGCAGAGGTCAGGATTAGGAGATACAGCTCAAAAACAACCTTTTTTTTTAGCCCCTAGCAACAGGCAGTCTGCATTTAAATGATGTGTTTATGAGTCATTTGTTTTTTGTTCATCTCAGCCTCAATAACACATCAATAGTTCTGAGTCATAATGACCGGAATCTGGTCAAAATAGCAAAGTAAGGGATGCACTGGGCACACTGGTTTAATGGGCACATATTTCCAGGTACTGGAATACATACTTTTATCTCGGGGTTCTTCTAGAACATGTTGACATGTTTTAATGTTCAAACAATTATTTATTTCTTCCTATTGTCTGAATCAACCTGTATTCACCTTGTCTTAAACGCTCTGCATGCGTTTAGACAGAATTGCGTTGCAACAGCGTTGATGTTTATTGCCCGTCAGCTGATGTCATTCACATTTAGAATGGTTTAAAACTGTGAACTGGTCTGTATGTTGTTTAATTGTCACATCACAACATGAAGGTTCATTAATACGGGCCGTGTGCATTTCTTCATTGAGCGTTTCTACACGTTCACAGTATTTTATAGCTCTTTATAATAAAAACAGAGATCAAAATCAAAATCACATTTTACAATATGGGACCTTTAAACTTTTTATTAGACACAAAAGCCTCTGAGTTTTCCTCTTGTGGTAAATAACTCTGATAACCAAGATTCAATGTGTCAACAGCAGATAGTGGTTGCTGTTCCTTCACACCACCTGCCTGCTTTAACAGCCAAAATCTCAGCCAGAGAATATTTCGCAACAAACTGGTGATTAAAACGTCACAGAAATCCCTTAAGTGCAGCTTTTTTAGCATTCCAGTAAAAAAATCTATTTTAGTACAATAAACAACAGGAAGCGATTTTCCTGCGCCAAAACGTGTTGCTGCTTCGAGGGAGGATGTAAACAGGTAGTGAATTAGCGGTGGTGATGATGGAGGTGGCATTGTGACACGGTTGCAGCAGATATTTTCGGCCTCTGAGAGCTCGTGTGTGGAATATGTCATCTTGATCATTTTCCATTAGTCTGTCTGCGTGTGAGAACATCAAGGGCTCAAAGGAAGAATCAAGTTCTGTTTTTAAATGATGTGAATCACACGAGGATTTTCCTGCCTCGTCTTTTTCCCCTCAGCTCTCCGAAATAAAAGATAATCTTCTTCATTTCTAATCGTGTACAGTCGGACCAAGTCTGAGTGGAATCAGAATCTAAATTCCCTGCAAAGATGAATTAAAGATGGATTTTTAGGTTATATCCTTGCAAAGCATACCTCAAAATCATTGAGTTACTACCAGTGACAAAATGTGAAGGGGAAATGTTTCATGATTGCCTGGACTTTGTTTTCAGCCGTAAATGGAAAGGGGGAAATTGTATTTAATATTTTTCCACCTTTAAATCCAAAATGCTGTGCTTATATACAAAAGACTAAAACAAAAAACACACTGTATACTTGTGCCATAATATTTTAACTTCTTAGAAATCCTGTTTATCAAGTGATTCTGAGAAAATATGAAACTTCACAATTGTTACGTAATAAAATACTTGAATAAGCCACTTAGAGCTGCTCCTCTCTGTGATGCAACAATGTGAACAGATCTAAATGGAGATTAACAACAACTGTTGTAACGGTGAAAAACCACATCCACCGAGAAAGACGATAGTAGTGGTACCTGAGTTAAGATTGGTTGTTTCCATGGGCCAGATTGAATCTACTGTATTGAATTCTCAATCAGATTTTTTCCCTCTGCTACACATGGTCATGTGTGTTGTTGACCAGAATTGGTTTGTGTGAAGGGAGGGGCAGGACCAGCAGCCTGCTAGCCAATCACAGTAAGAGTCTATGAATAATTATATAGCAACGCAATTGCTCCTCAAACAGCCTGTTTAATTTGAATAGTTTAAATTAAACTGGAGGAAATCAGTTTTATTTAAACTAAATTTGAAGAAAAAATAATGGAAATTTTATTATTATTATATAATGTTAAATGTTCAAAACCCAGAACAATTGTATTTTTGCGCCACAACTAATATTATTTTCAATATCTATTATTCTGCCCATTATTTTCTCGATTAATCAATTAAGTGGTTCGGCCTATAAGACGTCACAAAATATCATCGATCACTGTTTTGCAAAGGTAGTGATTAAAAGGGTCTAGTTTATGTCGAAAACACGATGATGACGTTCAACGTATTTGCATATCAAACAAAGAAAATCAACAAATCCTCACTCATAGTTGCCGATCAATTGTGTGTCAATATACGTGTCGATTCATTCTTTCAGTTCTGGTATTGTTTAGTCGTCGGATGGTATTTTTTTACATTTAAATGGCAATAAATCCTTCTAGTATTTTACGATACAACGTACTGGTAGAAGTAAACGTATTAGTTTTTGAGCGCGTTACCGCCTGACAGGATCAGTTATGTTGTGTAATCCAATAAACTCCAGTCCGTATTTCCTCTGAAACCCATCTGGCTCACTGGCAGGGTTTGTTTACTGGCGGAGAGGCTGGGAAGAAGGGGATCCTACAGGACCTGGGAGACCGGACAATCTACCTCTGTTTGTGGAAGAAGAAGAAGAAGAAGAAGAAGAAGAAGAAATAACTCGAAAACTTTATTTAACACACTTTTCTCTCACTCAGACACACGCTTAACATTAGTTGTCGTTGCGGGAGCTTAAACAGAATTCGCTGCATATATTTATATATATATATATGTGTGTGTGATTCTTTTTCTATACGCAAACACAAAAAAAGAAAGAGGAGCGGAGTGCAGCGGAGCCACGACCGAAGTCTGTCTGTCAAGCTTCCAGAGGAGGTGTCGTTGAAATCTCTGCACTGACTGGAGAGGAGTTTTGGAGATAACAAACATCTTATTTCACAAGTGAAATAAATCAATTGTGATGTTTTGTGCTCGCTGGAGGACTTGATTTTTTTTTACATTTTTTTTTTTTTACGAAAGACACGCTAACGTTACGCCACGCACGCCACAACCATCGACTCAGCAGCCAACGGCTCCCAAAAAAATGTACCCCTTAAATTAAGTTAACGGTTGCTTTTACCGAGATTTTCCTGCGTGCAACTTATCTGTCGTTATCAAGAATATGCAACGCAGCCGTGTTGTCTGCGGGGGGAGGTCTGTTTCTTAAAAGTTGAAATGAAGTGAGACGGTTTGCTGAAAAGCAGCGTAAACTTCACTTGTGGCCTGGACTGGAGTGGCGGAGCCAGGCTAGGCAGCTAGCTAGCGAGCTTAGCAGCTAGCGCTAACGTTAGCTTCTTCTCGGAACAACAAGTCTGTTTTTGCTCTTTATTTTTTTCTTCTCCCGGACACGGAAAACCTCAACTGGGCCACTTTACATATCAAAGACACCAAAAAGGGGGCACTCGTATCCGGCGGTGTGGTGTGTGAACTGCTTTGCCCCCCCCACGATGTGGCTAACGTTAACTTTAGCAGCAGCAGCGTTAGCTTGTGTTTGACTGAACACGTTGGACTCGTTCCTCCGCCCATCTTCCGGGATGTCTTTTATTTATTTTTGTTTACCTGTTGGCCCACGTCGCAAAACGAAACCAATTTCCTGAAGGTATTTATCCCCCAGTCTTAACTGTCCTCCCGGCCAAGGATTATTCTACATTTGACCCTGAATAGTGCTGGTTGGTGTCTCATTCCGAGTCAGTTATGTGGCTCCGGACTTTGTGTTTTGTTTTGACCGCCGTCTGCTTTGTGATGATCGGCTGTCACCGGGCGAGTGGAGAGGGTAAGTAACACTCATAATCACACTTTTTATAACAGTGAACGTGAAGCATTTTAATTCTGCAATGTATTAATTATCTGTTTGTGTACATACGTGTGTTTACATTGTGCAAGCTGCTTAGAATGCAGGCATGATAAACTACAGAATTAGTCTCGCATTTGATTTAAAAAAAATATATATCAGTGAGAATATAAACATTTTCTGGGAGAGAATTAACACTGAAATCCAAGACATTACACAGTCTTTAAAGCATTGATTAATCATAATTAAAATGATTTGTTACACATTTTTTTTGTAGAAGCAAATCAACTGTTGCATTAATTATGATTACACTTAATAAAGATTATAAACTATATGCAATAGCCAGTGCAATAACATTAAATAGACAAAAACATATTCGTGCAGAGGTCATGTCTCCACCGCAAATATTGTCATCCAGATTTCTTTTTTGTTTTTGTTTTGTTAGTGATGGTGATTTGATAAAGGCAGTAGGCAGCAACAGTGGTGCTCGTAGACGGCCACTACATGGAAGGGGACAAAGGTTAACACTTATCGGCTATTTGCTGGAACTGTAAACAAAACGTCTCGTCCCATATTCAGTAAGTCGTCTGGGAATTTAGAAGAATTAATTGGCTGTTATAATAAAGAAAAAAATAGAAATTGGAAAGCATTGGCTTGTTGCTGTGGTCAGTGCAGGAATGTAACAATAAGCCCTCTTTACAGCTCCTGACAATCCCTTTATATTCACCAGCCAACAAGCACCCGGTGATAAGAATGAATGAACAACATTCGCAGCCACCCAGAGACATTTTCACACTTCTCCAACACCACAATGACTGCACACAGTCAGTGTTTCACACGGTTCGAATCTGTTGCTTTTGAAGCAAATATTAATTAATAGTTTGAGGAAATGTATCTCAAACCGATGAGACCGCTTGCTGGTTCAAACTGTACACTTGAGTGTGAACTTTTTAAATATGACAACAACTGAGACCAGTCTGGTAAACAAGACATTACACCGTTCTGTCATTGTCCCATGTACTTGTAAATGTTATTATTTTTAGTGAGCAGAACATTGCGTGGGCGTTATTATTGATTTATAGGTGAGATGATTAATTTTAAGACCTTGTTATCAGCTCCTCGTGTTGTTTCTCTACCGTTCACACTTGTTGAAATAGCAAGATGAAGGTCTTCCTTTTGACTCTTGGCTTATAGTTGCAAGCAATGTTGGCTTGTGTTCAGTCCATGTGTCATTACTTTGTTTTGAGTTGTGAAATTAACTCTCAAACTATTGCTACAATATATGATAGGCATTTAGATAAAAAAGATTAATATTTAGCTATCGATTAATGCTCTGTAGCGTGACTTATACAAAAGACTGATTTGTCACTCTTTCTGTCAAATCGTTTCCTACAACATAGAATCCATAAAATTAATTTCATTACTTTCTTTTTACACTTTTGCAAAACATCAAAGGCTTTCAAAAATGCCTTTTATCAAGAGTATGTCACTCAGTAATTACTACTAAATGGCTCTGCATTCTTTCTGCTCTTTGAGAAAACATTGCTTCTAGGTTGGTGCTGTCTTGCAATAATCCTGACACAAGCATAATCCTCCTTTTGTACAGTATAAGGAGTCTGTCCGCTGTATGTAAACACAGTATGTAGCCCCCCGGTAGCTTTAAAACTCCTCCTGCTGCAGTGGAGGTGCTCTGGAGGAGAATAAAAGCACGGGCTCTCTCACCTTTCATCAGATTTTTAGTGAGGGGCGAACGGAGCGATGTCATCAAACCAGTTTGAGCTAGAATTTTAAGACGTAAATCAAAAGCAAGTTGTGTAATTGCAATTTAGCCCCCCACCCCCCCACCCCCTCGTGGTCCTCCTCCTGAGTGAACCACAGAAGGGAAGAGTGGAACCTGGGCCTCACACTGGCTGATTTCATAAGCTGGACTGACCAGTGTCGAAGTCAGGAATCCTTCTGAGCTACTTGTTGGTAACAGTCCAACTCAGCTTGATGGAAAAATTCACCTAATAATGGAAGCTTGTTGTTAGTGGCTGCATTAATTTTCATTTATTCAGCATCAACTGGCAGTTGACAATTTGAAGGTCAATTAGTCTGTGTAACTGCAAATTTGCCTGTAAGTGTTGTTACATATTGCATATTTCATACCTTAAGCTAGCCCCAGCTTGGGCCTCTTGTGTAGTAACTTTGAAAACCCCAGTAGGTCACTTGATAATGCTTACTGCAATGCTGAGGTTATCTCCAAAAATCTCTAACTTAACAGTACATTTCTCAATGCAAAAACTCTTGCACTTTAAAGTATATTGCTTTTTAGGTTTTATTTTATATTCAAAGTGCTTGATGTAGTTAAGTATGTTCTTATGTATATGATAGTTTTATTATTAGTATGTTTTAATGAATGTTGGTTGAGATCACAAAGGCTCGTTCCTAAGGTCAACTCAACTCAAACGTTTTATCATTAGTTGTATTTGTCTGTATTGACGGTATATTGTATTATTGTGTATTTCCATACAAAATAATGTGTTAATATTTATCTTTTCCCGGACAAAACAAGCAATTAGGATACAGTCAAAATTTGGGAAACGGGTTCAAAAATGTATACTTTTTTAAATTTAGATGGTTAAAAAGTCTAATTAATCTGTAAATACTTTCAGAACAGCAGTACTGTTAGTGTCAACGTGTTTGAAAACCCCAGAAGATGATTAAACATCAGTTATTTATTTGCCCAACAACTGAGTCTTAGCCCTCGAATGCAATGGCAATACGTAAGAGGCACAAACAGCGATTTGCTTCCATCTCGGCGTGCTGTGTGGAGGTCTCAGGTGGTGGGGTTGTCAGACTGCAGCGTATTATTGTGCCATTATAACAAATCACATTATCAAGGGTGTCAAACAGCGGGGGCTCAGGATGAAGCCACCAGCAACCTGATGCTGAGTACCACTCCGGTCAGTGAATGTCTCAAAGGCAGGCAGCAATTCAGCGACCCGGTACTCTTGATTTACGCTTCCCGACAAGGAGAGCAACTGTCAGTCCCCCCCAACCACCAAAACCGCCAGCTCCTCTAAAAAACACTACAAACTGCCACTGCTGTTTGAAGAACTTGAATCACGAGGAGGTTTTGACATTATACAATAGAATGATCTTTACACTTTCAACCTCAACAATGTTTGTCTAATCCTGGTTGACAAGTTCTAATTTGAACATTATATATACATTAAAATGGAGTAAACTGGCACAATCCTTTCAGTGACTTCACAGTCATCTGACAAGGAAGCTGTGTTGTGTCTTAACCCTGGACACCATGCCCCTGGTACAAGGAAATGTTCCTGTTATTGTGCTCTTACATGTTTGAGGTAATAATTACCTCACTGCCAACATTGGCAAAGAGAATGATGTGTATATGAGTGCAGCTGGTAGGCAACTGAATCACCAAATGATCTTTGGTCCAGAGCCACTCATACAGGATCCACTTTAAACAACCCCGAGAGGGAACTTTGTGGTTTTATAGGGTTCTCTTTTGCTCCATTTCACTCAATTTAAAGACCGGGTCTGAAATACTTTGGTTTAATTTTATTGCCTGGACTGCTGTACTGTATTGTATTGTCAGTGTGCCTCACTTGCCATGTCACCACCTACCTAACAGCTGGCACATTTGATAACTCCCAGCGGCTCACTCATAAGACACATTTTACAGAGTATATTTCAGTCAGTGTCTGAATGTTATCCTTTTACTTTTTTCTGTTTTAATAGTTATCTTAAGTGTTTATGTGTATAGAAGCACACAGTTCCAATGATTAGAAAGTAAAATATTGTGTTTTATGTATATATTTATTGATTCAAATACTATTCGCATTAATTGTTTTAAATGTTTTATAAGCTACTTGGCTAGTTTTAGGTCATAATTCCCTCTCTAATATCTATATATTGCTTCAAACAACTATTTAAGTTTCCTGCTTAAAACTAAATGTTACAAGAGTACATTTTGATAGTTATAATTTACCTTCGCCTAATGCTCATCCGTCCCGAATCGATCATCATAATGTAACTCAATATAACCTCTGTATGTTGGCTGTTCACTCTGGTTCTGCCAGTGTTGACTAGCTCTCCTGCTGATTTCAACACAGATTTGTTGTTCAATAGCATTACCAGGGA
This sequence comes from Eutrigla gurnardus, assembly GCF_963514095.1. Lineage (NCBI taxonomy): Eukaryota > Metazoa > Chordata > Actinopteri > Perciformes > Triglidae > Eutrigla > Eutrigla gurnardus. Next base: position 22,688,740 of record NC_139918.1, read on the forward strand.
TCAGCGTCTAGAAAGCATTAACGGCGACTCCCAATTGCATACTTTTATTGAAATCGGGCATAACAATCGTCAGTAACTTTATTTCACAATGAGGGTGTAATTAATCTGTGGCTCACATGCGTGCCGAACCATGGTTGGGGGATCTGTACTCATCACAGACGCACATCACATTGCATCACAAAATGTCTTAATTCCTGTGACATCTAATCCTGTGCATATGAAGAGATGACCAACCTCTCCTTAATAACTGTAATTGCATTTTTTGCATTGTATGGCTCGATTGAATTGAGAAGGGAGAATGAGTTGTTAGTAGTTTTCTGTGTTTCCAGTGGACCTTTTAAAACTGACGGGTGATTAGATTTTACAACCTTTCTCAAAGTGGGTTACATCACATGTCAGTTGGAAATAGTGAACATGTATCTCGGTGACCTCGGCATTTTGTGGATCTGCGGTTGGTTTTAGCCCGGGTCGGAAAACAACAGAGCAGCGAAACCTTGAAAAGGGAAGTTTTGCAATCACTGAGTGCCTGTGCTCCTGCATGCTCACTGAGGCCTCAGTTCTCTCAGAGGCCTCAGTGATAATAAACGCCGTGGGTCTAACAACCTGTATGTAATCCTCCTCCTTCACAAGATCAGAAGCTTCAGTGCCTGTTGATGCTTGCAGCTGAAGTGAAAGGATTGTGGGTTTGTTCATTGCGCCACAGACCGTGTGGCTCAGACTGTGTAAGACTTACTTCAGTATAAATCTGAACACTTAAGAGTTAACGTTTAGGAAATATTAATATAAAATAAGGGCCATCTTGTGATCAGATAATTAATAATGGTATTAATTATCTGATCTTATTTGCAACGTATTGTCTGCATTATTGTAAAGAATTGTGATAGAAATTGTTAAAGTGGAGTCAAGTGTTGACATTTCTTTCTTAAATATTATTTTTTATGGATTTCCTTTTATGCATGAGTGATTTTAACTGTGATATGATCACAATGTGAACTGGACAAAACTCAGGTTTCCTCAATGGATCTGAACCAATTCCGTATTTTTCTGAGGTAGGCGGTGCATGTGCTTATAATGTGAAGGCCTGCAACTAACGATTACTTGCATTATTGAATAATCAGCTGTTAATTTTTTCCGATTAATAGTCTAGAAAATATGTTTAGAAAAGCAAAAAATCCCAACTGCCCTTCACAACTTCCTAGAACCCAATGTGTTGTCTTCAGATGTCTTATATTGTTCAACCAAATGTCTTAAACCTTAAACTTAAGGACCTTAGGAATGAACTTTGGTGCTTTGCTTCAATTAGATTTTTTATTTTCCTCATATTTTAAAATGTACCACATGGAACTTGAAATTGGCCATGAAACAGCCCCAATGTAATACTGATGTGACTATGTGACCTGCATAGCAAACGAGTAGTGCCCACTGCACACGGTGAGATGGATGACAGTGATTGGTAAAAATTGATTTTTGGAAGTTATGAATCGATTTAAAAAAAATCTTATAAAATAAGAATAGTGATTTTTACACAAATATATTTTTTCCCCGCCTCATTATAGTGATGGTAGATATTCCTAATACCTGCAACTGGGTTTATTCCCTGCAACAACGGAAAAAATGCAGGCATGCAGGTTCACCATATACTTCTTCAGACTTAGACTTCAGCCCGCCACACACTGACAAAGATCTGGCCTCGCCGTCAACTCGAAATTGAAGCTCCAGCGAAATGCGGAGACTTCCACGCCTGGCTGCAGTGGCTCATCTGTAGACTGGGCCTGCCTGAGGGAACGGTGGCCCGGCAGACCTAGGACCAAGTGGGTTAGACTGCCAGGCTGTGCTGCCGTAAAATGACAGTATTTCAAAAGGTAGTCTGGCAGCTGCACAATTAACTAAAATTTGATCAAAATTGCAACACGGCCTACTGCAATTTTTTAAAATCACAGGAGGTGCAATATTTGTTAAAGCCAAAATGTGTGCCAATTGATCCCCCAAAAAATCATAACATTCCCATTTTAATGTTTTTCATTAAAAATGTGATGTATATAAATGTATGTATATAATATATACAGTATATATATTATTGCAATTGTAATATCCAAAATAGTTCATCTCTAAATTCTATGCTTTGGGTAAGGCACTTTGATTATCTCTGTGTTTGTTCAGCTTTAAATTAATTATTGGCTATAAAAATGTGCCCCTCTAATAACTTAATTGTCGACTTGAGCACCGTGCCTGAGTTTTCAGTCTTGTGTGTCTTAGATTAGATGATGTATTGGGAGCTGGAGCTAGTCTAGTCACCATAGTAACCTTTGTAATGTCTCCCAGTATGTTCTCTTACTCAACAATACGGGGAGCATTTACATTCTGGGATGCACCTGAGTTGTTTTGTTTAAACTCTGTCTAGTTGTCAAAGATGTGTTTTTCCTTTTTTTATATATATATATATATATAAGTTTCTATCTGCCAAAGTTTTGTTTCTAAACTAAGTGTTCACACATGGAGAAGTCAGCTTGGCCAGTTCTCTCACTGCTGCCGCTCTAAAATTCCTCACTTGAACACCAGGGCTGCCATGTTCCAGTTTCCAATGTGAGCCATTATCGGTGCGGCTGGAGTGTATTAGATTCTCTATTGGGAATGCAGTGCTAAAAATACTGGCCTGGCTGAAAGTGTACACTGATAGAAGCCTGGACTCGCTGTCCTGTGATGATTCGCCTTCTCCACAGGGTCACTCAGTACTCCACTGGTTGACTTTACCAAGACCATAGATCCACTGTCCCTCATACTGTACACCACTAGGGTCTTTGTCTATGAAATAGTTCTTAACAACAATGTTGAGTGGGGGCGTCTATTATGAGAAGGACGAAGGCTCTGTAGTTGTGAATGTGTTCCACCATCGACCTGCTGTAGGCTACATTTGCGGTGGACTCGTAGCAGCTCCCGTTAGTTTAATTTGAAAATGTTTCTTTGGACTTGGATGTGTTGAATCAACAGGTTTGTGGCATGCCATTCATGCTTACAATTCCACTGTACTCCCCAGACCACAGAGAGAGCTGCAGATGTAAATGGCGTATAAAAGAGAAATGTACTTAACAAGCCAAGTCGCTTTTAATAGCTTGCAGTTTAAACCCATGTTAGGACATTTTGTGTGTATTTTAAACAAGCCTCAAAGTTGTAGGCTGAGCACGCTGGTTGAGGTCATAAGTGAAAAGCTTGTTGTTTGGACTGTGTGTGCGTGTGCGCTGGTTGTCTTTTGCGCTGTTATGTAACAGAAGGTGTAAAAGGAGCTGCTGCCATAAAGAGGTGCGCGCGTCGCTGTTATACCTCTACGCCACATGGCTGACCAGTTGTCCTAATGCGCCAAGTTCAATGGTGGGTCGGTTAGTATAGAAATACAATCCATTCCCCCAGGCAAGCAGACGTCCAGCTGCAGCCATGACTTGACGGAACTGTAAAAAATTGGGCCATGAATGTATCCCCCTGGTCCTGCAATGGAAAACATCTTTATGACTATCATTACTTGTTTAGCCACACACAGTGTGGCTGGTTTTCAGAACAGAGAGATAAGGATATCCTCGTTACTGTCAGCTCTCAACAAACACAACCACCCGAATGTAATTTCCTTTAACTTATGTGTTTGCACAAGGTTTCGAGATCACTGTGCGGTGTTATAGGTTGATAAAGTTGATATTAATTTAGAGCAGAATCAATTTGTTTATTGAAAGAAATCTTAAAAGTATTTTGATGATCTACAAAGTCATTTCTACAACTAAAAAGGGCAAAAATGTGCTGTATCGAGCTTCCCAGATATGGGGATTTAACTGTTATAAAATCAGATTATTGTGGTTTGGGCTGCAGACAAATTGTGCTTATTTTTGTTCACTATTAAATGATGACTAATGATTAATTTAAAAAAAAGACAGGTTATAAATAGTTAGTTTCTGCCCTACATTAATGTATTGTACTATTGTGATACAGTAGAATTTTTTTGAGACGGTAAAATGTAACCCATCTGTGCAATAGTATAGTAAAGGAATTTCTCATTCAGGATCACGTGTCTCGTGAGGACTGACAAAGCCACAAATCTACTACTGGTGCAATACATGGCCATTAGTGCTTCAGTTCCTCTCCCAGACAAACATTTTTAATGCATTAGCTCGTCTTTTTTTCACGGTCTTGAGTTACAGAAGCAACTCCACAAATCAACCTGGCATTACCAAGGATGAGCACAGCCTCACTGATGACAGCACTCCATATTTGACAGTGGCTCACAGCCAGATATGTGGTTGCTAAACAAAATGTCAGCAAAGATGGTCTGGTCTTCATCACAGCCAGAGACATAACCACATATTTTTCAGGAAAATATCCCCTCTAATTACCAAGAGATCTCTTTTTTTTCTTCGCCTTGAGACCGTGTCTGACTTAAACCCCATTTTTCCAGCTTACAGAGCAGACATCTTGCCTAATGCATCAGTCACATTCAACAGTTGGAATCTGCCCAACAACGGCACAAGATGTATTATATTTGGGAAATATTATTGTCTGTCTCCAAGATTCATAACATTTCCCATTCATGATACAATACTGTTAAGTTACCCATAGGAGTTTACTGTACATCTCAGCCTTTCCACAGAATATTGTTTGAGCCTTATTTGTAAGTGTTTTGTGAGTCATACATGAAGGCATCTAGTTTCTAAAGAACATGTCTTTCCTTTTATGTCTCTTCAGTTTGTCCAAGCAAAGACATCCGCAACAATGTGACCAACCTACGTACGCTAGAGAACTGCACTGTCATCGAAGGCCACCTGAAGATCCTACTCATGTTCAGGACCAAGCCTGAGGATTTCCGAGGCCTTAGTTTCCCCAAACTTACAGTGGTCACCGACTACCTGTTGCTCTTCAGAGTTTATGGCCTGGAGACCCTCAGTGATCTCTTTCCCAACCTAACTGTCATCAGAGGCAACAACCTGTTCTTCAACTACGCACTAGTGATGTTCGAGATGCTCCAGCTGCGAGAGATTGGCCTCCATAGCTTGATGAACATCACCAGAGGAGCCGTGCGAATTGAGAAGAACCCAGATCTCTGCTATCTCTCCACTCTGGACTGGTCCAAGGTCCTGGACACAGTGGAGGACAACTACATCATGGCTAACAAGAACGACCGAGAGTGTGGAGACGTGTGCCCGGGGGCGGCGATTGGAAAGACCACATGCCAGACCACCACCATCAACGGGCACTTCAGTGAACGCTGCTGGACTCAGAACCACTGTCAAAGAAGTAAGCATTTTTTTGTTCCTTACTTTCATGTAATATAGAGCTCTGATTCTTTATGGTAGAACTGGAGTCATGGAATCTGCAAACAGGCAAGACTACTTATTTCTGATCCAAGACCATCACACTACATATCACGGCCCTGGATGGCTGTCAGAGTGAATCCGAACATTTCCAAGACATTCATAAAATATAATAATAATAACGCCCTGGATGGATGCCATTCTTTTTAGCAATTTATAATGCTATGTGAATGAGACAACAGTTTTAATCATTAGCCCCTTTTACACTGCCTTTTCATTGTGGGAGTATCACTCCTTTTTTTCCACACAATTGTTATTGTAAAAGGTATGAGACGGAAAGGGGTGTCCGAATCGTTACGCCTCTGAGACGGCAACGGAGGTAGTCACAGCGCCTTGTACATTGATCAGAAGAAGATAGAAAGCCAATAGTTACCGGCAATTGTTAGTTGCCACATTACCAATTAGGATTATAACACCCTTGAAACTCACCAAATTGAAGGACCTTTTTCTCTTAAATAATATGGTCATAGTCACCACCTTGTTTTGGCAGTTAAATACCATCTTGGTATTTATTTATTATTTTGGAAACAAAAGGGAGCTAAGTACAACTGAACGCTGAATACGATTAGGCAACCATAGCAGATACAAATACAATCCCAGACTGGACAATGCCAAGGTAACAACCTGTCAATCACAGGGTAGCCAAGCCCTAAAGCACACCCTCCTGCTTTATTGTCTTGCGATCGAGACCATAAACTCAAGCTAACAATGTTTACTGAGGTAATACATCAAGTGAGGAGTTTGGTCATTTTCTCATCGACTTCTACACATGTAGACTTGTTTTTACAACCAGTGGAGTTGCCCTCTGCTGGCCATTAGAAAGAATGTAGGTTTAAAGCACTTACTACCTACTCTGTTGTAACTGTCATGTAAAAAAAAATCACTACATCTAAAACATTTGCACAAAACTTGTTTTTAGATAAGATATCAAGCACCCTTTTTTTCTTTTTCTAATTCTCTACCATTACATATTTTTTTTTTATAAGCAAGCCAGTGACCAGGAGCAGTATAGTTCTCCTCAGCTACTTTCCGTCAACACATCATTATTTCCACTCCCCTTTGCTTCTGACACACATCCAACCGGTCTAACATTTACAGATCTCTTCATTTGAATCAAATAAAAGCACACGAGGGTCAGCGTTTGAAACAACAATAATTCTTTGTTCGCATCAGAATGAATGACTCGCTGCCTTAAAGTTGTTTTGCCAAATGTTAGTTGTGTCCCTTTTTAGTGTTGAAATGTCAGAGCTGTGTCATGTGGCCCAGGTTGAGTTAAGTAGGCCAAGCCTTTGTCAATGCAGCTTGAACTGTACTCCAATGTGATGCAACACCTCACCAGTCTTTGAATGTTTACTCTCAATAGACTGCAGTGTTGTCATTGCTCATTATGTGTGCAGAGGTAGAGAAGATTTTCGATATCATGGTACGTTTCTCAATGTCTCCGATAAGCCCAACTCCTGTGGTGTGGGCCCTTCCCTCTGTGTTCTGGCTTTAACTGTAAAATGACAAGCCCACCCATTTCACACTGACAAAGAGTTCAAGTTCGTGTGCTGAGAAGAATTTTGCGCTTGGGTGCTGTCTGAACACCTTGGCTCGTACCATTACGCAACACTGCATGCATTAGTGTAACGGCTCTTTTGAAGACTTTCCCTGTACATATCAGCTTTTTCAGGCTCTCAGTAATGTTTGTTTGGTGTGGCGGCTACATGCAGTTTCTGTTGAACTGAGCAACCTCCATTATTATGCTCTTCAGTCCCTTACCACTGAAGGGTTTTTCTTAATAGTTTTTCCACTAATGATTTTGTTGTTGAGGTGATCAAAAATCCTTGAAGACGTTTGCAGAACGGGCCAAGAGGGTCCGTTGCCAAATTGTGGTGAATGTTCAGGATGGAGTGTTATATAAGAAAATCCCACACCATAGATGATTTCCCAATTTTGTGCCATTCAACGATGATGCATCAAGAAGACCAAACGTCGACTGGTGAGCTCTGATCTCCAGTCGTGGGTCTGCATTCGGCATGGGCAGGGCCTGTGGTCTTGTGGTCTAGAACCTGCGGTTTTTTGCCTACTTTCACTAAAGCATGAAAAGATCTGTTAAGCCCCAGCTAGAACCACAGGACAGAGTGCAAGGCATTCAGTGTCCTCTTCAGATGTAGTCAGTTACTGCTTTTTATAGACCTACTGTAAAGTACTTAAAGTACGCTTCTTTTCCCAGACTACCTTTTCTAGAGTCACGTCAGCTATTGTTACTCAAATTTTTTTTTTCTTTTTACACAAATCACATGCATATTTAAACATGCATGAATGCTGGATCTTATTGCAAAGTAAGCACTTTAAAAATAAAAGTAAAATGACTTTAAAACGTGTTAATGCACAGTGGATCTCACTCAAATCAAGAGTTATGACTGCTACATTATTTTTGACTCCAAACACGTAGTTTGGCTCTCAACGTAAAAACAAGACTGAATATTGTAAGTGTGAGAAGTGGTTAAGTGCCAGAGGTGACTGAGGGTCACACACTTGTTGTAGTCTGTACACCAACAGAAAACAAAGCTGCAGAACCACAAGGCTTGGCTTAGCTCCCATGTTTGGAGTCACAACCTATTTCCCTTCCCTGATTCTATAACAGCGGTAATTTGAGCTTCTCTGCTCATTCGCGCCCCTCCTTTTTACACCAAATTGGGTGCATTCGTTAAGCAGAGGCTCGGCAAGGTTTGCAGGAGATGCTCATGCCCAAAGCTGATTAGATTTGGCTACAGGCACACACAAACACACATGTCAACAGCTGTAGCAGTGGCAAATACAAGTCATCTTCCTGTGATGCATTTCTTCCGTCTTTGCAATTAACTCTTTGCACAATTTTGTTCAAATTTATAATTGATATGTTAGAGTTTTGATTAAAGAATATAAGACAAACGCACTTGCACATACATATTTCATGCAAAATAGAAAGCTTTCCATACAGCTTAAACATTTACCAATTATTGCATGTGTGCAAATGTCCACATCTAATTAAGTAAAAACATGTCATATCTGTCATGTGCGCCAGACTGTCGATCCTCGTTAGTTTCTGTATTTGTATTGGAGTATTTTAGGGCCTTATAATGTTCATCCAAAACATATCAACGACTATCATTGTTTGTAGAAATAATTTGTGAATCCCCTAATTCTTTGTCATGTTTTTAATATATAAAGTTCGTTATAAACACAGGTTTATTAAATGCAAACGTAGCAGACCTTTATTCCCTTTTTAAAAATGTAGTTGAAACTATGAGCTGGTGTGAAGGGAAATATCACCGTTGAGTCTATTTACTTGTAATGAAGTACTATTTCTTACCCACACTCATTTGAAGATAATGGGCATTTGATTATGTTTTGGTAATGGCTGTTATGTGGCACAGCTTGTTTGGCTGATTGGACGTCAGCTTAGTCTGAGCCCTGAATGGGGCTGGCAGCTGAAGATATTGGCTGTGACTCAATTAGAAATCAGGGGCTTCCCGCTGGGATATTATCTCCTTCCCCCTGTCGAATTGCACGAACTGCATGAATTATGCCATGAATCACACACATAACGTTTGTCAATTTAAAAAAAAATATATATATTTTGCAAGTCCAGAGATTTGCAGTTTGCCATGGACTTTTCAAAGTATCATTTAGTCTTGTGCAAAACTGATCAGTGAACTACAGCACTTGTCTCACACAATGTATGTCTGCTTGCACATTCAACCAAAAGTCTGTGAAGTGCGACTAAAAATGGGCCTCAGTCGCACTGGTGCGCTTAACATCTAGCTGCTCTATATATGCGTGTAGTGTTATGTTTTAGAAATAACATGGTCTGAGCCAATCATAGGCATATTTTATGGCTGAATGTTAGTGGGGAAAAAGAAATCAGGCAGAGTGTATAAGCCTTAATAGACTACATGTACATGAATTGGTTTAAAGAACCGACTCTTCGGTCAGACCGTCATCTCTACGAGCCAGAGCACACCACATTCAAACAGGCCAAAGTATGTGTGTTTCGGTTTTGCGTGGCTCAGATTGAACAAAACAGATAACATTATGCATTGCATTTATTACATTTACATTTAGGGCATTTAAGAGACGCTATATTTATTTATTTTATTTTTTATTGCAAAGAGTGGTGGGCAGGGCACCTGAATGAAAAGTTAGGTGCACCAGTTTGACCAATGTAAAAAGTTAATCTGGAGCCCTGCGTGCACAAATATAACATGTTTTGTACACAGAACTCTTCAACAGTTGGGAAGCGGAAGAATGAGCAAAACTGGTTGGTGTGCGTACATCCCAGTACAAAACACAGACATCGTAGCTTCAGGGTGGCTTTTGGGTGTGTATTCTGTATTCAGAGTTTAACAACAAAATTTGATTTCTTGAGGTGCATAATTGTCTTTTTAAATTGACAAACATTTGACTAAAATATTTCTACAACTTTGCTGTAGAAATGTCATCCTCATTAAAACAGGTCTTTTTGATATCTTTCTTTGATTCTTATGTAATTGCTTGTGTTTGTAGCAGGTTTTTGCAGGGCTTTCACCAAGCACAGAGAGCTATAAATGAGCCTGCAATTCCCTGGTGGCCAGTATTTTACACACATGATTAAAAGTGAGCTTAATTATCTACACTACCGCAGAAATGAGACACCCAGGGGGCTGTCCTTCTCCTCCTCCTCAGCCTCTGCAGTAGCTTTCAGTGTTTTATATGTGCGAGATCACTTACATATTTAATAAGCTCATAAGGTGGAGAACAGCTCTTAGCAGATGCCTCAGCTGATTAATTTGGCACTTAACACACTTGTAGCATGTGTGCCTCTCTAGCCTGTTTGCAGAGGGGAGACCGCTGTTAGTTTAATGCAGGCTGTCACAATTGGAGTATTCCTATGACTCATTTCAGCCAGGTCAGGTGAGGACTCGGTGCCTGACCTTTCTTGATATGGATGTTCCAAATTTACTTTTGGCTCACATCACATGTGTCTGTCCACAATCACAAGATGGACTTGGACATTTGTCAGGGTCAGTGTGTGTAATGGTAACACAGACGTGGGTTATAAATCACACAGGGGCATAACCTGTGTGTGTGCATGTGCGTGTGTGCGTGTGCATGTGTGGGGACAGAGTGGACGGCTATTGTTTAGTCTTGCTACTAGGAAACAGGAGAGTAACACTGTGGTGTAATCGTGGATATGAACACATCAGTCATTCACTCAGGCTGCATCAGAAGGAAAAGCAAGGTCACCGGTCACTATGGGGGTGAGGAGGGGTGAGCAAGTTTGGTGGATGGATCTCCACCGTTGACCCTTCAGCTCTCCTCTCCGCCGACCTTGTCGCAGCTCCCACACGCAACGACCAACACTGGCGCCACGATCCTCTTCCACCCTGAACAATGGTGGTCGTAGAAGTTCACGGAGAGTTCTTCCCAATTGTTTCCTGTCTTTGTTATTCTGCTTCCTCTCCGAGGTTATGGATGGACACAGGGGCTGAGGGTGTCGCCTCGGTAGTGGCAGACACTTTTATGAGACCAAAATACGGATGGGTGACCCATGTGAGGTCAGCAAGGCAGGAAAGAGTACAAATTTAGCAGATAGTATAAGTGTCTGTGGGGAAATAGGAGGATATTGTTACTGAGCTTTATTATTTTGAGATGGAAGTGACCCATGGTGTGGCAAAACATGAAGAAACTCTTCTAGCTATACTAGCCTGTATACCTGCCAACGGTGGGAAGGACTCTTAGATGTCTCTCTGACATATTGAGGGCTGGTGGGGCTTCTGTATTCAGTGCCTGCGGCATTGCCTTAAGAACTGTGTTTGAAAGCCAAACCAGTCTGGTGCCCCTGCCATCACATTAATCATTCCTTCTGTTTCTATTTTTGCCATGGCTCCTCATTCATTCTGTTTCCCTTCTATATTATATTCAACCTTAAACTTTAAATCTGCAGCTTTCTGCTCCCACTGCAGCGCGAAGAAATTAAATTGTTTTCGAACCGAAAGGTGACGAAAATCTGTGCTTGTGCTTGTGAAAGACGTCACATGCTTGCTGACCATGAACAGGTATTCCCCTGAATGCAAATGTCCTCATACAACCAGCCAAAGTCAAACTTACTTTACCTTTCCTCACAGCGCACAAATATATATTTGCTGTCACAACTCCTCAATATGGACTACTGTGATTTTATTACCTGACTGCAACCTCCGTTAGGAGACCTTGCGTAGTTAGTTTAAACGTCATTCAAATATAATATATACGGTGCATTCACATGTGGCCAGCGGGTTTACAAGGTAAGGACCATAGATTTTCTTATTGGCTAGTAGATTATCTGTCCAGCAGAATATGTTATTTTGTCCACTGTGAAAGCTTCTAAACAGCTCACACACCCTTACTCACTCTGGTTGTAAATATAATTTATCACTAATAATAGCATTCATACCATTAACATTCAAAATATTGTTAATAATAACTTACAGGAACATTTTGAGCAATAGTCCGCCTGCTATTCATCTCTTTCCGTGACTCTCAGACACACAGCGAGTGAAGCAGCGCTCCGTAATGGTCTCTGTCCAAATGTCAAACTTTACAGAAAAAAAGATGGATGTTATCATTTCCAAAGTTAACATGAGTTGATCTATCTACTCCTGCATACACCTGTCGGTCTGAGATCTTGCCTGTTTCACTACAAGTAGATTCTCCTAACTCACTACAGCAGACAGGGAAATAAAATCAATACATCGGCCTACAAACGGTTGTTTTCTCCCCTCGGAGCCGTCATGAGAACTATTTTGGTTCAGTAAGTGTCCACTGTCAGTCAGCCTGGTGAAGGCAGGTTAGCAAGCCGCTGACAGACATTTACAGAAGACAGACTGTGGATTGGATGACAGAACGCTTATGCGCCCAGAAACAGAACCACAAATTACATTTATATGACCGGAATAACAAGCAATACGCCCGCCAAGTGTGAAGTAGATGAGCAGTTCTCGAGAGATGCCAAGGACATGCACGCATACGCAGACGGAGTCGCCTTTCTTCGTTGTAACCAGTGGCAAAACGTATTAAAATGCACACCAGTGTTATTTAGTCGATTGCAATGCATTAAAAAGAACACACAGATCTTCTGTATAGGAACCTTATGACCTAATGGGCCCTTTTCACAGCAGCCATGTTGACATGTCATGGCAGGTAAACCGGTGAAATTGTTTAAATTGATTATGGTCCCGTTCTATTTCCCTGGCCCACCCATATGGAAAAGTACCATAATTAATGTTGTTAATTACACCTGTGTTTACCCGCTTTGACATGTCGACGCCGCTGGAAAGGACCTACTACTGAACTTATTTTGTTGTATAAATTGTGTTTAAATTGATATTGTAAAACTGGTTTGTAACCAGCCATGAACAGAAAAAAAAAAGGAATCATACAAGATCAGACAGATCTGTATAAATCCAGCCTTGACAGTCTTCTCTTTTCATGGTTCAGTATGCAGAGTGATATTCTACTAGCCTAAATCCAGAATGCTCTCAGACCTCCCCCTTTATACACACGTACACTTATATACACACACACACACACACACACACCGTGAGTCCTTTCCTTTGAGCTGACTTAACTGCTCTGGCACTTAGTGTTGTGGAGCTGCACCCTGCGAACCCTCGCCGTTCAGCTCCTGGAGCCATTCCCATGGAATCCCAGACATTTCAGGCATTTGTTAAAGCTGGGCTGACAGGCGTTTCTTCACTGCTGTACGCGCTCACACTCACCACAGCCATTCTATTTACAACGGCTCACTGCCGTTTTATTGCTCGTTTAATCAGATCCACAGGAACATGTTTTTTGTTTTATCTACTCTTAACACCGCGATCCGGATATTTTATTGGCTTATTTTTCTATTAAATACAATTCATATTTTTTTAGAGAAGTTGTTTTTGTGTTGCCATGGCATTCTGCTGTGCCTGCACCTAGATTTTTTTTCTATTGTATGTAGTGTGGCAAAATATCACTTTTGTTTAATATAGCGTTATAATATAACACTTTTATAAAATGGCATGTGTCAGAGCCAAGTCTTAAATATTTGTTTTGTTTGGACTCATGGATGTAAATGAATGAAGAAATGAAACACACCATGTAATAGTGCTATTGACAATGGTGTGTGTTTTTAATTTAATTCAGGGACTCTTACTTTAGGGACTTGGATGTAATTGATTTTGGCATCTTAGAGCCTTCAAGGTTGTGAGTTAATGAATGTTTTTTACCGCAGTCCAAGGAATGCAGAATAGAAAAATCGATTGTGAAATATTGACGTTGAAAATGGCAATAAAAGTGTACATCCAAAACATAAAGTTTAAATTTGTGTTCTAGCACTCGTATAACTTCCAATGTTTTGTTTAAAAATGTTTAAGTCTTTATCGACTGATGTTTTTTGTTTTCTTTTCATTTCTGATATTTTGATATCTCAGTCACTCTGCTTTATCGATTTTGATCCTTTTGTAAAAACTTTCCATTGTGAGTCCCACAAGACAATAAGAGTTATAAGAGTGCAATGCGGTGGAGTTCTCAGAGGAGAGTTCTCTCTTTCTCTTTTCCTTCACATAATCTGTTGCAAAATATGAACTTGCAGACTTGAAGACGCAAGCATCATGAATAAAGACCATTTTTATCCAAAGAGTAGCAGTAGGCCTGGCTGTGCTATATTAACTTGAACTGGAATGTTATTTGACCGTTGCTTTGGATTAAATCGTCTGCCAATTGAATTTAAGAAAAAGGACGTCACTACCCCTTTGGCTGTCGAAATAATTTTCTAAATTGAAGAAACTCTTTTAATTTAATCCAGTGTGACCCCGGCATTGTGACTAATATTTCATTTTTATGTCTACTGCTTCCCTCTTAGTAACACGTTTGATAAGGAAAAAGGCCGCGTCGTGACGTTGCATTAATGACGTCAATGTGACATAAATGGGATTTGATGTCATGACGGATAGTCAAAATCAACCTCCCAGGTAGTGGTTATTTCAGCCTGACGCTGAGCCCTGGAAGGAAATGAAGATCTAAGGCCATGCCCTGCGTCATTTGCCTGTAAAGCAGGCAGTGTAATTGCCCATCAATGAGTGTTTATCATTTCTATCACGGGCAAACTGGATATCCTGCCTTCAGATGACATGGAAGGGCGACATTAAAAACAAAAAGTGTTTTTCCATGTTGTTTGTGTGTTTTTGTTCTATTAACGGCGCCTGGGCCTGGTTAATTAAATTGTTGATGTTTCCCGTTGCTGCTGGGGTCATCTTAACCGAGCCCCGTTGCCACTGAGTGAGACCAACTGACACGCAGTTAGTTGGAGGGAAAAAACCCAAAACAAATAAACCCAGGTCATTAGCTCTTTTTAAAAAATATCTAAATAAATGATAAAGTCACGTTCTTTTTCTGTGGCATACTTAGTTTTGCTTTGATTTGACTGAGACTGAACACAGTTGGTCCAAGGTTTTCTGAACCCAGATGAATAAATCTGTAAAATTAGTTTGAGAGTAACACTTGTTTGTGTTATGTATTTATGATCTCTATCTATGAAATCTTTTTTGTTTTGAAAAACAATAAATAAGATAAATAACAGCTCAGTCTCGGATCCTGCTAACATATTTCTTGGTTTAAGTGCTGCAACTAGCACTAGTTAACTACTTGGTACAACTCTGATAGTGAAACAGTGACTTTTTTATTCTATTGATTAATTGTTAAATTCCTAAAATGTACAAAACCAGCAATGAATCCCCATTATAATTCCCCAGGGCTCGAGGTGATTTCTTCAAATCGTTTTGTTTTGTCAAACCAATACTCCAAACCCTAAGGATAGTGAATTTTCCAATTTTATATATATATATATTTTTCAATAAATTCATTCATTTCCAAAATGTCATGATTAATGATTTGTTTTATAGAGAATTTAATATCGTAGCATTTGTCTATACGACTCTTTTCAGCAGTCGATTTCTTCTTCATTCACCAACAACTCATTCTTTTTAAAGGTATAGAGGGAGCTGCAGTAGGCAGAGACATGTTTGAAAGTAGAAATGGGGACTGTATAACATCTGTTCTTCACTAGTAGAGAGGAAATCGGCAGGCAGCTCTGTTAATGACAGACATTATCAGGGCAGAGACCAGTAATCGCACTGAACTAGAACTAGTAGCACGGCCCTGTGAAATCCATTTAAATTTTTTCCAGATTCCATTTTTTCCCCAAATTCTGTTTTCCGTTTAATTTGTTTCCAAATTCCGTTTTTTCCATTTTAATTTTTCTTAATTCTTTGTTTTAAAATTTAAGAGCATTCTTTCCATCAAATGGTGTCTAACCATGTGATTGATTGAACTTCGGACCCCCCCAAAGTTTCACTTTCAGTTGGGAATCGGTTCGTTTCTGAACGTTTCTGATGTGAGATTCTGTTTGTAGCTGCTCATCACACAGATTCTTAGGGGTCGACTCATTCTTATGTTGACAAAACTCAGAGAAAAGTTGTTCTGCATAATAAACGTCTTTGACGTGTGTGGGGGTGTGTCTGTCTGTCTGTCTTTCTGTCTGTGTCGAAATAATGAATTAATCCCAAATTTAAAAAGTATCTTTTGGTCTTTTCTATCTTTTTTTTGTTTCCTTTTCCATGATGCATGACCTCATCATCCCTTAATATCGAGTCAGCTGTTGTGCTGTACAAGCAGCGAGTGCATATGCACATCACATCTAAAACATGAATCAACCTTCCCTAGTGGCAGTTAATTAAGTACTTAAGTTGCTGCTCTTTTATTCTGTCAGCTTGTCTTTAATTGTGGACAGTGTGGAAACTTTGAAAGATTGCCATTTTCAAAAGCACTTTATTTGTTCTTCTTGGGATTCTTCTCTTCTTCTCCTTCAGCATAAACTTTCTTACATACGAAACTAAATACTACCCTTGTCATGGCCATGGAATTTTAATTACCAACCAGCACACCACCACATTCCCGTTTGGCATTTTCTGGGGTCTAATATGATCTCAATGCAGAAAGCCCGATTATACCGCTGTTTTATCACTGCCAAAAAAGGAACTCGGAAAAACTCACCACAAAATGATTTTAGAGAGGCTTGTGGTTAATGACCAGTACAGAGGCTCTTCATTTTAGGTAGGCATCCCTGAGTTTAGGATAGTAGGGAAGTTTTGTCCCTCGCTTGATGGTGTTCCTTTTGATGTTGGTTCGAACAAGAAACCTAGAAATGAAGAAGTCTTCAGACAGTGTGTATATGTGAGTGTGCGCATTGGTTGCAGACAGCAGACAAGGAAACATTTATGAACTGCATGAGTCATTCCTAGCAGGCAATGTGAATTCTTTCTGCCTTTCCGACACCCCACATTGTTGAAGCTCGCTGTTGGCTGGCAGGCTGCTCAGATCTGTTTCTTCACCTCCCATTTGCAAGTCGGCATCTCCCTGACGGGTGTATTATTCTCTGTCACACTGGGGCCTTGAGTTGTGTTGGCTTGCTGTTGGGCGATTGCCTCAGACTTTGGGGATTGAGCACTTCATTGTGTGGCAGGCAGGTCCCGACCAGTGTACCCGAGGAATCGGAGCAATACGCTGTC
This sequence comes from Eutrigla gurnardus, assembly GCF_963514095.1. Taxonomy (NCBI): domain Eukaryota; kingdom Metazoa; phylum Chordata; class Actinopteri; order Perciformes; family Triglidae; genus Eutrigla; species Eutrigla gurnardus. The sequence continues at coordinate 22,705,682 of NC_139918.1, forward strand.
CAGACATTGGGGGCGCACACACATTCAGACACAACATTTAAAAAAATATGAAGCCAAGTCATTTAAGGAGACCTAAGTCCAACTGCCGATCCAGCACTTGCCCCCCCCCCTCCCAAAAAAAAATCCTATTGATTTATTGTTGTCAGGCGATTTTCACACCGTCCAAATGGAAGATAAGTAGTGGAGATGCTGACGAGGGCAAACTCAAGCTGAGCATAACCAATTGACACACTGAGAAAAGACCTCTGCTCTTCACGATCACCACTCACTGAAGGGTCAATAATGCTAATAAAGAAACCGGGTCAGTATTTAGAGATTTGCATGTTTTAAGGAAAGAATGACCAACTCCTCCAAACAAATTCCTCAGCGTCCTCCTCGCTCCGGGAGATCAAAGATGGCTTGGGGTGGCCCCACTCTCAAAGGTCCTCGGGGTCCCGACCTTGAAAACATTTTTGACAAGCACACAAGAAACAAGTTTATCTCCTTCAGTGTGGTCGTTGTTATTATAAAAGCCTCTGTGTTTTCTGATTGTGAATAATAATGCTGATTTAGGATCAACTACCAGCATTGATCTCAAGTCCGCAGACAGGCCAAGTCAACAGCTGGCAAAGTGAACAGTACAAATCCTTTGGACAGTCAGTGGTTTGTTTTGGTGCTTCTGGAAAGTTGTTACCTGTTCATTCTCTCAGGTAGCACTCAGTGCATGTAAGTGAAATTGAATCACCCTGACAAGTATTTTCATAATCTATTATTATTATTAGCTACTCGAATTGAAATGTAAAAAAAAAATCACAAGTTCTGAAAATGTCTTTAAAATTATCTAAAAAGAAAACAGAAAATCCCTGCATTTGATAAGCTAGACCGAGATAAAGTAATGAATCAAATTTGTCTGTCTGTCTGTCTGTATAGACCAATAATTTCAATGCTAATTGAAACCTAAAGATGCAACGTACAGCTTCAATCATAAGTTATTTTTTTTATCTATTTTTTGTTGATAAATCAAATTGTTTAATCAAAATGTAAAAACATGCAAGGTGTCCTCATTTTATTTGTTTAACCCAAGAATATTTCTTAAACAGAGAAAACAAGCAAATCTTAAAATTTTACCATAAAATATTTGTTTTACTTTTTGCAGAAATGCTTAATTTCTAGGCAATCAACTTTTTTCACTTCAATGCAGTGTTTTATATCTGAAGGGGACTGTGTGGATTCCCTACATTAGAACTTGAACAAGATAATGTTAATATTATTTTTGGGATAATAATTAAAGGCCTGCTGCAATGTTTAATGGATCTCCACTTATAAAGAAAAGAAAGAAAATGGAAGTTTGATCGGTCTGAAATACTACATATATTATTCTATCATCATTTATTTTGTGTACATTTACATCAGTTTGTAGAAGATATGGAAAATATATATATTTGGAAATGTTTCAGTTGTTTGTAAAATCCCGAAAAAAATACAAATGAGTTGTGGAAATGATGAGACATGATGCATCATCCGAGGCACTGAGCTGTTCTGCACAATGCTAACATAACATGATTGTCTCAGCACAAACATCTACCCATTTACCAACTAATGCAACAAGGCTTTTTAATAAAAATATTTTCCCTTAGCACTGTGTTTTCACTTCTGACAAGAGTCATGTGCATAACGGGAAAAAAAAGAGCTACTTGTGCTTCATATTAGTAGAAAAGCAGCCGATTCATAGTACGTGAGGAGACGGAAAGAGTAGAGCAGCTCCAGCCTGTTACTATGTTGCTCTCGTGTTGTTTTCTTTGCATACCTCCCATTGCTGCTGCTGCTGCTGCTGCTGTCTTGCTGGCTGGGAGGGAAGAGAAAGGGACACAAAGGGTTAAACTGTGAGCCTGTCTTCCTTGGAGATGGGAGAGGCGGTTTGAATGGCTAGCTTCTACAGCTAGCCAACACATTGGCTAAGGCTGAGGGTGGATCTGCTGCTGGGTCTGTGCTCCGACATGGAGCGCTGCTGCAGGATCAGGAGTCAGTGTGAGCAGACGGCATTTGCTTTTGTGTAAATGTGTGTGTGTATGTTGCCTATGCATACATACATTTGAGGAAAAGTTGAAGGGCAACTTTTGACATAAACTTTGGAGACAGAAAAGAAACATATTGTCAAGAAGACATTTTTGTTTTTTCAGCGTGGAAATCATCTTCACTGGTCTTTGTAAATCCCATTGTGAAGTAGATTATGTCGACTAACAGGCTGACGTGGATGAAAGGTGGTTATATCATTTGTTTTTTTAGCACCATCCCCCCCCCCCCAACACTACCGTTCTCGTGTTGCTGCTGCCCGCCCCAAACACATGCTCTCCGTGCGCTTCAAGAGTTTACCCCTGTGAATGTAAGCGGACGGAGGGGGGGCTGTCCATGTTGTTTTCTTCGTTTAAGGGCTGACCTCATGACACTAATGAAACCAAGCAGTTATGCACACATTCTCAACAATAGAAAGCAAGCAAAGAGGAACAGACTTTTGAAATGAATTGTTTCAGCGCCCAAATCTCACTTCTCGGTTTTGGTTTATGCAGCCGAGTAGTTCAGACCCGTAAAAGACACGTACTGACATCTTTACGGTCTGACCCGTGACCTGCCCTTAACCTCGGCAACGATTATCTCCTCTGCTGTCGAACAGTCTAATGTGGCTCTATTGGATGACAAACTCCTCTCAGCTGTATTTACCGTTGAGAAGCCTCTATCTATCGGTCCTGAGAGTCTAATATTATGTAACGGGCGTACGCACATGCAGACGTATGCACAAACGGCCAACCCCACAGGTCTGCCTCTGTCCTTAGTTGATCAAGTTTACGCACACATGCGCGCGCAATGCACAGTGCAAGGATATTTACAGTGTGTTATTGTAGCAATGATGTGAGATTATTTGGATATCGTCAATTGCGACATAGTTGTGCTGCAGGGTTTCAACTAAGTAATATTCATCATTAATGAATCCATTAATAATATAAGCTTTGAATATCAGAAAATAATGAAAATTGTCATCACAATTTCCAAGAAACACAGAGTGCTTCCTCTGCCTTCCTTTTTCCAACTAACAGTCCAGTTGTCTGTCTGTTGACTAATGGATTAATAGACCAACAATTTCAACGCTAATTGAAACCTAAAGATGCGACGTACAGCTTTAATCAGTTTGTAATAGTTTAGTAATTCCTAAAATGCCCTTGAATGCCGTACCCTGACTGGAGGAACCATTTGTCAATTTGTCAATTGAGAAACGCCTTCAGTCCCGTTGTTTCCTCATCTTTCAATGAAGGAATATTCTTCTGTTCTAACTGATGCTATTTCAACATCTACGCTAGCCTCTTTGAGAGCCGACGTTGTTTTGAACTAACAGTCGCCTCCCTGTTTCGTCTTGCACACATCTAAGCCACGCCTGTAGCTGCCAGTTGATTGGTCCGTGCTCTGGCTAACCCAACCCAAACACCTTACTTGAACCTCGACGAGACAGATGTGATCCCGCCTTTCTTGCGTGATCTTGTGACATGGCAAGAATCTAGCTGCAATGCAGAGGTGGGAAGAAACAAAGTACAAATTCTTTGTTACTGTACTCAAGTAGAGTACTTACCAACTTACAACTTCTTACTTTTACTCCCTACATTTTAAAGGAGTCATAACCTGGTTTTATACGTATCCAGCCCCCCTTGGATCGCTTTGGATCAATTCGTAAAACTTATTAGAAAAAAAAAAAATAATTTTAATCAAACATTGAGCTTGTTCTGACCCTTTTTCGTACCGCGATTTTATCACGCGAGATTACGCGCGAGGTTTTGACTGGTCCGGATGTGCATTGTATAATATGTAATGAGGCGCGCGTTGATTCGCCGCAGGAAGGACAGAGCCGGGGGGGCTTGCCTGCATGCAGACTCCAAAACATAATGGCGGCGCTTCGGCGATTTCAGGTAGCGGACGGGGCGGGGTTGGGTGGTGAAAGAGGGGTGGGCTTATGCAAGTAGCCGCCACGGTGACGTCACCGAAGGCGCAGAATCAAAATCTCGTGCTTTAGGAATGCACACCCTTGTGTGCTATTCCTGTTCGGAAAAAGAGCAGAAGCGAAAAAACGGCGCCACTTTCAAACTCCAGCCTTTCAGGCAAGTTTCAACTGAGGTCAAACACAGATATGCATGTTTTAACAAGAGAAATTGCGATTTCCTGGTGATGACTCCTTTAAAACTAATTTATTTACGTTCTACTACTTAAATGTTTAAAATGGGCTCGTTACTTGAATTTTAATTAATTTGAGGGGAATTAGCAATTATTAATTAATATGAGACGAGATGAAAAACAAAAAACAGTAGAAATGTCCTTCAAAGGAACACTTTTTACTTTATGCTTTGAGTTCATTTCAGAAACGTTACTTTTTCACTTTTACTTGAGTAAAGAAGTTGAGTCAGTACTTCTACTTTACGTCTTTTTGAACAATTATCTGTACTTCTACTTGAGTATAGAATGTCTGTACATTTGACACCTCTGCTGCCATGCGCACAAAAAGACCCCAACCAAAGGCATCTTGCAAGACCAAGCCTCCTGGATAAATGTGACTTTTTTCAACTAGTGCTGGAGCCCCGCTGTTTGTATTCAGCATGCTTGTTGGCCAATGACAGATGGTCCTTTGTGCTGCTGGCTCGTGCAATGAGGAGGGATTTCACTCCCGCTGACTGAGAGATCTGACCATATGAGATTTCTGTGGAGATATATCGTCATTGGAGATTAAAATCAGCTGTGTGACTTGGGGAACTGAAATAATATGTAGGTGTTTGAGTGCTGAAAAGCTTGTTTCTTCTTGCAGCTCACATTCAGTCCTTAATACTTTCTTTAACTTGTTTAACCTTGGCTTAACTAACTTTGGTGTTCCTCTCTGACTTGCAGTGTGCCCTGTTCAGTGTAAACATCGAGCCTGCACCAAGGATGACAAGTGCTGCCACGACCAGTGCCTGGGCGGCTGCCTTAAGCCCCACTCAGCCGGTCACTGCGTGGCGTGTCGCGGCCTCCAGCATGAGGACGACTGTGTGGAGCGGTGCCCCGAAAACCACTTCACCTACAAGGGCTGGCGCTGCATCTCGTTCGCCTTCTGCCAGGATCTCCACAACCGATGCAAGCGGGAGAAGGAGCGCAGCAAGAACCCAGACTGCCACGAGTACGTCATCCACAACGGTGCATGCGTCCCAGAGTGTCCCTCCGGCTACACGACCGTCAACTCCTCCGCGTAAGTGGGCACTCATACCGGTCTGATGGACTTTTGATGGTCTGATGGAACGGTGTGATCAGTGAAGCTGTCTCAATACTCTGCATGCGTACTAGGGATGCAACAACACAGTTAGCCCACGCTTCAATGCGTACCTCGGTTCTTGGGTTACGGTTTCGGTTCTGTTTCGGTACACATTTTGTGCGTAAGGAGAAAAAAAAATTGCTATTTATATATTCCAAAATTATTTATTTATTTCCCTTATGTGCTAAGAAATTTTACATTCAGACACATTCAAGCACTTGTATGACTGTCACGCAGACCGTCACAGTGAGATAACTCTCGCCCGAGACGTCCAACTATCTGTGGTCAGTGCGAGGCTCTGTGCTTTAGCCAGTTCCAGGTCAACGCCTTTCCGTGTATTTTATAGAAGTCGGGAATTACGTTAGTGCTGAAAAATGCATGCGGTGGATCAAACGTTTTGATTCATTGACGAAAGTCCGCATCTCTAATTACGGAAAAGGGCTGCAAATCTTTTGCAATAAACGTCCCCCCTGCACAGCGATTTGATATTTACTCGGCACGGAGGCGTTAATGCATCCGCAGCGCGTGAACATATGCTGCGTTCAAGTGCTCCTCTAAAGCTCCGACAGAGCCAATTCAGAGAGAAATACAAAGTATGGAAACATGAAATGGCATTTTATTGCAAAACCGAAAATAGCTCAATTTACAAGTGCGCATGGCATCTTTTACTAAACTTTTACTTTTTTTATTAAAAAAAAACGGGTCTGACGGGACAGATCAGACAGATAGCAACACCAAATATATAATAAACAGAAATGCAAGACATAAAAATCTATAATAGTTTATCTTAGAACAGACCATCATACACAAAGATATTATTAAGCAGAACATAAGAGCCAATGCTGCAACAGTTAACATATCAGCAACAACAACAACATCAAGAAAGCAAAGTAGAGTCAGGTAAGTGGTGCAGTGCATTAGGAAGCCTGTCACAGTTCTGACTGTATCCATCTGCTACATTTTATTTTGGCTCACAAACTGCACAACATTGACGGTGGTTTACAAACTGCTGGTGTGTTCATTGCAGTGTGTTGTTGTTTTCCCCTATTCTCTTCATCTAAAATGTACAACCTGTTGTGCGTATATCTTCTTAGCTACATCTGAACAGACTTCCCTCTTTAAGGAAGGGGAATGTTTTAGGGAGGGAGGGACTTGTGCTGACTTGCTACTGACCTTTATTGCGTCCGTCTTTGACACCTTCATTGACCGTGACAGTGCTGTTGATTAGTGTGGGCTTGCCTGCGAGACAGTCCAGACAGCCCTAATCATTCTGCTCAGGCAGAGGTTGAAGACGCAGCTGGATCATTCATGACTTGTCGTCTTCTGTTACAACATGACTGGCGAGTTGACTAGGTGGCATTTAAACACCAGGGGAGTCAGAGAGGCATTGAGGACAGAGTGTCAGTGCCCCGGGGTGCAGGGCCCCGACTCCCTTGGCTGGCTGCACAGAGATCGAGACTATCTGGCAAGCAGCTGCCGCAGCGTAGTCCAGACAAGTCCGTCACTGACAACAGTGGTGACGAGGAAAAGTAATGTGTGTTTAACCTTTATTTATCCACAGAGGATTTGCCAAGCACCCAATCTCTGTTCAAACAACATGCAGCTTCACAATCATGGAGTCACATACTGTACATTCACACCTAAGGGGTTTCTAGTGAGAATCTCAAAGCAGACCCAGCTCCACTGGAGCACATCAGGGTGAAGTGCCTTGCTCAAGTGCACCCCAGTCATTGTTACGAAAGAAAAGAGTGCTACTGGTTTTCATTCCCTGTCCAGTTCCAAAGCTTTGATACATTTCTTAGGCGTGTGACGTTTTTGTTCTGTGTTTTTAAGAAATAACCTTTATTATACAAACAAATATAATTTTTGGTAAAACCAAATTAAAGTAGGGTAATACGAATAAAGCACAGTAAGAACAATCATATTCCTTTCGCCTAGATTGCACAAGCGTAACTTAAGCAGCTCGCATCTTGCTTGAACAAATGCTTGGAACAAATTCCATCGGAAGGATCCTCTCAATGTGCAGATTTGATCACTTCCTTTCATCAGTCTCATCTAAACCTCTAGGCTGCTGTTGACCTATGGTGACCCTGCTGCCCTCCTATCTCAGCCTTTCTGCTTCGACTCCATTTCAGTTCCCTTTACGGCCCATCTTTTTTCTCTGGCATCTCCCTCCTGTTGCTGGCTTTAAACTAAGGAAATGAAAGTGCTTTTGTGGATAAGCAGTGTACTCCAAGGCGTTATGAGTGTCTGGGCTGAAAGTGCAGATGTGGCACTAGAGAGGGAAAAAGGTCAAATTAGATTGGTAGCAATGCGAGCCAGATAAAATAAAAATGCCCTAAACCTTCTTTTATTTGCACACAGAGAAACATTTCAGCTATTTTATTTATTTTAATATTTTGAGCATTTGTGCCCCATGGGTGGTTTGTTTGAGTCAGTTGTCATTCGTCTTATATATGTGTGCCTATCTTACCTGGTTTGATGTTTCTCTTGCGTCTCACTTTCTAGATTGCAGTGCCATTAGCTGGTTCCATTATTTGGCCTTCACAAATGAAATGGCACATTGTACTATAAGTGTCACGCCAGCTCACTTAACTGTTATTAAACAAAGGCATTCTCACCTCGTAAACCAGCGAGTGGCAATGAAAAGACTTCAACACAATCAGGACAATAGCCCCAGAGCAAACATCATTGTCGGATCCTCCTCGCCTGAAACCTAAAAACATTCTGTACAGCACGTGTCTCGACTAAAAGAAATCTGATCACTCTGCTGCGTGAGTCTGAGAGGCTACAGAGGTTGTTGCTGTGTACTTTTACCTCATCAACGTTTGAACTGGCCGCAATAAGAGTGTGGGGCTTTTCAGGAAGCAAGTTAATACGGTTGACACAGCCATGGCCATATATCTGTTATGAGTACAGAACTGTTATGAAAGCATTATGTAAGCCAGGTTGTTTAACTTGGTTGCTGAGGTAGAGGTTTGGGCTCGGTTCATTGTTCAATTAATTCTAGCTTCCATTTCGGTGTTGTTGTTATGCCTGCAGTGCAGCTGAGGACTTTAAAACGGCTCTAAATATTTCGAGGGCAGATCACATTCCTAGTTTGTGAAAGGTGTAGCTCACAGATTTATCGTCCGGCTTTGCAGAGCGTTTAGCGTCTTTCAGCTCATTGTTTTGCTGTCCTGCCCACAACTTGAGTCTTTTAGTTTAATGTGCTGATGATGGAGCACATTGGAGCACAACAGGCAGTCGTTTTCAGCACACAAAAAACCCTTTAAACTGTGACTGAGTAGATTTTACGCTACTTGAATATAGTGGAGCTAAAGAGACAGATATATAAGACTCTAGTAATTCTGTGTTGTGGACAAAAAGGTTGGTTAATGACTTAAAAACACCAGCCCGCAATGTCATCATGCCTACATTTACCTGAAATACGTCTTCTCCTTTTTGTTTGACAGGCTCAACTGCACTCCCTGTGCAGGCCTTTGTCCCAAGGTATGTATGGGTCTGAAAACTGTGGACTCTGTCCATGCTGCCCAGGCTTTGAGAGGCTGCACCGTTCTCAATGGGAGCCTGGTCATCAACCTGCGTGGAGGAAGTGAGTATCTGGGGTTTGTTTGGTGGAATGAGATTACAGTATGCAACAGATGTACCGAACAACAAAGAGAGGCTGTGATTACACAAAACAAGGAAATAACATTTATAAAAAGAATACAGTCAAAGAAGGCGCAGCATGACTTTAAAGTGAAATAAGATAAAGTGTAAAGATTGCGTGTCCCACTAGAAAATTCGATGTTATCACCATTTACAACAATTTAACAAAACATGAATATACAACAAATACATGTCGAGGAATAGTGCCCTACAAAATAATCTTTAACAAAAAGAAACAGAAGGTGTCAGTGGTAAAGTAACTAACTTTTTTTTAATTTATTTTACTTTCATGGTTGTGGTTTTTAAATTAAATTAAATAAAAATTTAAAAAAGTAACTTTTTTTTCCAGAAACCTTATTTGTTTTTGTATTTTCAAAATTCAAAGACTGTAATTTAAATGAACATTGAAAAACAGCAGCTTTTGTATGCAAGCATGCTGTAGAATCTGAAGTCACTTAACGGATTGTGTCTTTTGCTTTTCTGTAGACAACATAGCAGCAGAACTGGAGGCCAGCCTGGGCCAGCTGGAGGAGATCACTGGCTACCTGTCAGTGCGGCGTTCCTACGCCCTTGTATCCCTCTCCTTTTTCCGCAAACTCCGTGTTATTCGTGGAGAGGAACAGGAAATCGGGTGAGACTCCGTCTTCTGAGGCTCATCTCGCCCTCGCCATGTCAGAGCCTCCTCCTGTAATTATGAGTTAAAAGCGGAAGGACTGACCTTTTCAAAATGTCTTTCTGTTGTAACTGTTTTTAGTTAGACAAATCATACATGAGGCTTCATTCAGACGAGATGGTAGACGCTTGTAGCACAATGGGCTACACTTACAGTAGAAAACACCATAGTCACATGATGCAAATTGTAGGCTAACCGTGCTGAAATCCTTCTCTACTGATGTTACTCTTTAATAATAACCTCTGCTTAATTGCATATGTATCATGAAAAATATGTTTCATGCTATCTTGTGTGTTCTTTCCTAGGAATTACTCATTCTATGCCCTGGACAACCAGAACCTGCGGCAGCTTTGGGATTGGTCCAAACACAAGCTGACCATGCTGCAGGGACGCATGTTTTTCCACTACAACTCCAAACTCTGCATGACTGAGATTCGCAAGATGGAGGAGGTGACGGGGACCAAAGAGCGGCAAGTCAAGAATGACATTGCCTCCAAGACCAACGGGGACCAGGCCTCATGTAAGAACCTGCGCTCTGCAGACATCGTCAGTTGTTGCAGGAGTTACCATGGCAGCAGAAAACACAAAGAGCCGGCCCTGGTACAGGCGCAAACATGGCCATAGTTATTGTTATGATGGTCATTTCCTGTCCTTTTATGTTTGCAAAAGTCCGGCCGACCTTTTACTGACACGGATGAAATAGGAACAACCAACAAAGCAAGCACCAGCTGTTGACATGGTAACACAGTGATGTAGGTGCTGTACTACATGTCCTTTCTATCTTAAACTACTTATTCAATTCAAGTTCATACAAAGAGGGCACGGATGAGTCCATTGTGCTTCTATATAGATTAAGAGGGGTAAGGGGTAATCTCTCTTTCATATTTTTATGATACATTTCCTTAAGGTTTGACATAACAGAGAGGCTGGAGGGTGATTGGATGCATTACTGCAGTTTTTTAACAACCAAGATCAGGATCAGGGACAGACCTGGCGCAGTTGTGTTAATTTTGTCTGAGGCAGGCCCCACAATGTCAGACTTAATCTACTTAAAATGATTGAGGAGGTGGAGGTACGTGGCTGCTCCAGGACTACGGTATATTTCATACTAAATCAACAAAAGCAGATGTTTCTTCACTGATATTTTCCAATAACGGAGATTTTGAAACTTACATAATTTCCCACTTTTCTTTGAACTCTTTCTGCTGATCATTGCTTTTAAAGGTGCACTGTGTCATCCTTAGCCAAATACTCCAAACAAAAAGGAGTCTGTATTTCACCTCCACTACGAATTTATAGTCATTAGTTCTGTAACCAAAAAATAGCTCAACTATTAATTTACAGCAGGGCAAGAATATGAAAAGATTTGACTAAACGGTGAGCCAGTCAAAATAATTGTCATTTTAAATGTGGAGTCGGCCTGTAGTTCGCGCCATCTTTGTGTTGATTGTGCCACTAACCGGGGGCTATACAGTATGTTTTGAGAGTTCCTTTATTGGTTTGGATCTGGGATGAGAAGGGGGAAACAACACTCGATTAATCCTCTTGACCAATGCGGACTGCTTCACTGGAAGGGGACCATGTGGCGGCTCAGAGGGACGGAGCTTCAGTTCTGGCTTTGGCTTTGGCAGTAGTTGCAGCGTGCTAATGGAGAGCTAGTTCTAACTTGGGGTAACGGCAGCAACAGAACTTTTGCTGATCCGCTGGGGAGTCGGGCAATCCCTAGGAATCAACCCTCGGGGCAGCTCTACTTTTTCGTTCTCTGAACTGAGGCCAGGCTGGACGCTACAGTGACTCACTATCTCCTCTTGAGAAACAAGTGGTTTTACAAGGCACGGCAGGCTGGTCGATCAAGTTACGCCAACACTGTAACCTCTTCACATTCTCTTGATAATTTTAATTTTTTGTATGTTTTAAAAAGATTTTTTTACCAGGATTTACACATTGCTCCTTTAACTGATGATTGTCTTTTCTCAGGTGAGAACCATGTGTTGAAGTTTACCCAAGTTCGAACCATGTACGATAAAATAATGGTCAAGTGGGAACCCTTCTGGCCTCCAGACTTCAGAGACCTGCTGGGCTTCATGGTGCTCTACAAAGAAGCGTAAGCAAATCTGCAGCCATCAGTCACATTCAGAATTTGATCTCTAATATGTTTTCAGCTCTTTAAGTACTTTATAGATACGTAACAGATGAATAGACACATCAGTTAAATCAAGTGGATAGTGGTAATGTATTTTCCAGCTTCACAGACTCATTAAAAACACATAAATCATAAATAATGTAATATCTATTTTATATAAAGGATAACATATAAACAGCTGAAAACATCTTCCAATCACGACCACAATCTGACTGAGAAGTAATGTGAGGAATCGTTCTGGATTCAACACCACACATGGAAAATGTGTGCTTCATGACCAGGCTGTTGTCTTTTCAAACATGTCTGCCTGCAGTAATGTTGCCACAGCAACACGTATCAAATCACCTACTGGTTTCAGTGAGACACCTCGTATTGACTAAACATTAGTCCTGTTTGAATTCATTTGAAGAGATTATTTGTTAGTGCTCATTTGTTCAATGTTTAGCAAGGCTCTTTCCTTTATCAACAGTTAAAAACAATGATAAATTGTTGTAAAAATATTGAAAACGGAATTTAGGCCCACATATAATGATTATTTCGTATACCATCATCGTTTCCCCACAATAGACCATTTCAGAACGTAACGGAGTTTGACGGGCAGGACGCCTGCGGCTCCAACAGCTGGGTGATTGCTGACGTGGACCCTCCGCGTCGAGCCACAGACTGGGAAGAAGAGCAGTTTGAACCGGGTCATCTCATCCTGCCACTGAAGCCCTGGACGCAGTACGCCATAATGGTGAAAACCCAGCTCTCGGCCTCTGACGAGCACCAGGTCCACGGAGCCAAGAGCGGGATCATCTACGTTCGCACCAATGCCACCAGTAAGACATATTCAGTGGTTCTTTAGTGAAAGAATATCCCCTTGATGTAGTTCAATTGGATGGATCTAATATTTATATACAATGTACTGTTTAAATCGGTCTCCACCTGTAAATTATTGTGGAGCCATACCAGCCATATCTATACAACCAATGTGTATAGAATTTAATGGTTTACAAGAACACAAAGTTCTTCATATATCTCACCTCTTAGAAACAAAAAACACCCAGACTGCTCGATTTGAAGAATTTCAAGTTGACTGAGGGGCCCCTATGGATGATTCCACTCATGTACCATGTAATTCATCAATCAATCAATATTTACTACACTTTGTCTGCCTACCAAATGACGATGTGTCCTGAAGCATTGTTTTCAGTGACGTACATGAACTTTTCTTGCTTGGAAAACACAGTGGAAATATGATGTAGGAGCCTCAACCCAAAGTTAGTTTATTAAAAGTTCAGGTTATGGGAAGCCCCAGATTACGGGTTGTTGCATTCCCGTAGAGGGAAGTGCCTATTTCTTGCTCTGTTAGAACTATTTTTAGGATTCTTTTAAATCCACATTTCTTGTGGTGTTACTATCATTGGCTAGTGGACTCAGTTTTGTGCGCGTGTCAATCTGGCAGCTGCCAAAATGTCCTTGGCAGAAGAACAAGGAAGGGGAAGACAGATGGCACGATCGGCCTGGGGTGCCATCGACCAACAGGGCGGTGCCTGGTCCAAGGTGTCTGCAGCAGGCGGTCACGCGGCGATGATAAATCTCCTCCCCAGTACTTAATTGTACTCTGCCACCCTCGGAGTGTGTCGTGTGCAGATTCCAGTTTTTCATAGTCATGATGGCCCGTCTAACTGGCTTCCTTTTACACAATGGGCTCTTCCTTCCTGATCAACCGCATCAAACACGACATCTCATGCTCACACGAAGCAGTCATTCTTGTCAAGGAAGGGTTGTTTTCTATCCGTCTGGCAAGCGTTCCGGGTTCCTGGGGCTTTCTGTGTCACGTCTAACCAGCATACCTCGTCAGAAGGGCAAAGCTGTCATTACAAATAAGCTGCTGGTGGTGAAACTTAGTCTGACAATGCAGTCGGACCAGTGTGTTGCACCGCCATGAAACGGGGACAACACAATCACACTGTGACATTGACGCTCGGGTCTTTGTGTCTCCTTAGGGTTGAGTCTTGACGATCACACGCACCACTCATTCCTCCCATTTATCCACCTCGGCACACTTTTATTATGAAGTACAAATGTCTTCCATTATGTTTTTCTTCTACTAATCAGGCTCCTTCAGGCCATGACACTTCAACGATATAAAGTGTCTCATGTTTTGCTCCCCAAGACGTCTCACAGGACAATCATATTATCGTAATGTACTTGCAGCACAGAACGATGCACTTTGTTGTCAGCCGTCCACGAAACACATGCGACATAGGATAAAAAGAACAATCGAAAGAAGAACAATTGAAATAATGATTATGTCGCTGCTGAGTTTAATTCTCACAAACAACAAACAATTGGTGCCGGAGTCATTATCCTACTTTTGCATCGCCTGTGACTCATCTTTGTTATGTCTCCTGCATTAGTGGTGCTAATCTGTGATCACTAAGCAGGATTGAATTAAGAATAGGAAACATAGGTCACATTGCAGTTTGTTTTTGCGATTTGAATATACACATAATTCCACAATCATGTTGTGAACACAAACAAAACAAAGCATACGTCCGAAGAAAAACTAACTCGAAAATAGATTTAGACAATTCTAAATAGATCAATATAAACTATAGATGAGAAAACGGCATGACTATTTTAGCTGCAATTTTATGTGTAAACAATTGAAGCATGTTAAAAAGGAACAGAAATATTTTGAAATGTATTTTCTTACAGCTTTTGAAATATTCAAATACCACACCTGCCAAAACTACTGAAAACTGGAACTGAAACGATGTTAACCACAGCTTAACACTTAAAGAAAATCTCAACTTAAACTACACACTGGAAACCACAATTAAACTCCAAATGAAATAAAAGCATACACTCATGAAGAGTCCAAAACTAGGACAGCCGTTTTTATTAATATATCTTCCAAAAATGTACAAATGAAAAGAAAAGGTTTTTGTGGATTCGGTCTAGTGAAGTATGGACATCATGACTCATTTTAATCACTCAGATGTGCAATACCAAAACGCATACAAGAAGTATAATAAACCACAATTGCAAATACCCACAGTAGGCAGCTATTGGTGACAGAGCCAAGTTTCATAAGTTAAACTGTGACATGAAATGCAAATTAGATTGAAACAGCACTTCCCCTCTGCTATCTTTGTTAAATCCCAATGATTCAGTTGGAGAAATCACCTTATTGTGATTGCTGAGAATTAGAACTTATTCTTATTGTGGTTTGATATACTAACATTTTATTACATAATCCTGTCAACATTTTCATTCTGCAGTTTGGACCCCTGACAGTTTGGTGTTATTATAGGTCATTTAAGCTCCTCCGCTTACTGACATTTGACGAGTGACGTTATGTGACACGAGTACCCATTAAGACTTCTGAAACCTCTGTATTTCTATGATGTCTCCATAGAACCCTCTGTCCCGCTGGACCCAATCTCCTCGTCCAACTCTTCCTCCCAGATCATCCTCAAGTGGAAACCTCCCAATGACCCCAACGGCAACATCACTCACTACCTGGTCTTCTGCCAGCGGCAGCCCGAAGCCAGCGAGCTCTACAAGTTCGACTACTGTCAGAAGGGTGAGCCACATTGTTTGTGGTCGTGCTGCTGTTGTGTCTGCTTCTGTTGTTGGTGGTTTTATGTGTCTTGACTGTGTTTGTAAGCCAGGAGGAGAAAGAATGTCTTTTTCTGCCATCTTGATGTTTGTCTCACTCCGCACTGAACCTGCTGAGCAAGAAAGTCAAGTGCACTTAACGTGAACTGTTTGTTTGGGTAGTATTATGCATTTAAACTACGTAAGACCTGAGACAATCAGGATCTTCCTCTAACCCCGGCTTGGGTTCAGGCAAAGTTCATACATTTATCTCGGTCGTATTATTCTTGTCAGAGCCTGACCTGCGTCAATGCCCCGCCATCAGTGCCCCTCCATCTGAGCCCAAACCCTCCTCTATTGAACTCCCATAACTCCCACACATCCAGAAAAAGAGGAGTCTGCAGGGAGGTTGTGTCACTGGTAATTTATCTCCACCAGAGAAGATGAGGACCAGGGGGGGTGACAACAACAGACATGCCCTTCAGGCATGTGTGTGGGTGGGAGGATGTGTGTACATGGTTATTTGTGCACAAAACTGAGTTATGTGTCTGTGTTTGTTGCACCAGTCGTCCCATTCTGTCTGTCTGTATGATTTCATTTTTCTTTTCCCCAACCTCTGACTTTGACCAGGGATGAAGTTGCCGTCACGAGTGCCCACTCAGGTGGACAGTGACGAGGAGCAGAAGTGGAACCAGACGGAGGAGCATGGCCACGGGACACGATGCTGCGCCTGCCCCAAAACCGACAAGGAGCTCAAGAAGGAGAAAGAGGATTCTGAGTACCGCAAAACCTTTGAGAATTACCTCCACAATGAAGTCTTTGAGATCAAGTAAGGCCACTGAAAACAAAGTTGTCTTTTTGAGAATTAAAGGTATAATATTTAAATTTTCCCCATTAAAATGTCCCAAAACAACTCAACGTGTTCTATATTTCTCCCAACTGTTTCCCAACAATTTTCAAGCCTAGAGAAACCCGTAGCTTTAAGAAGTTGTCATAAATGGACCTTTCATCCAGTTTAAGCTTCTTTAAGCGGTTTTAATCACCCTATTCTGTTTGAAGCTTTGTATTTGGTTCATGCTGAGCCCTCTTGTAAAAGAGCAGTGCAAGTCTTTGAACTCAATAGAATATTATGAATTCTTCCCTATTATGCTTTATGCAAGTGTCACTGGAGTGCTGGGCATTCACCTACAACATCCCTTCAGACCCATTCACTTATTGCATGGCCAAACAGAAAAACATGAAAATATATTTTTAAATACATACTAGCAGTTGCAGTAAACATATATCTGAATGGGACACTGTATAAGGGTACGGCTATACTAGAGAAAAAAAATCAAAAGTATTTATAGCTGATCTGGGCACACTGATCATAGTCATAAAAAGGGGGAAGACGCATCATTTAAATTAACAGTGGAGGGGGTTTCCCCAAGCTATTTGACCATAGCGACCAAGCGGTTCACATGGAGGCAGTTCAGTCTTTACATCATTGTACCTACAACTACTGCTCCCTGTAAACCCTCCTATTTGATTTTGTGATTTCATCACAATTCCTTAATTTCTTTTACATTTTGTTTCTATCCCCAATGTAAATCAATTAAAACGTGCCTCGCTTTGTGTAGACGCTCGAGACAGCGGCGCTCTGCGATGGGCATCGCCAACCGAACGCAGCCCTTCCTCACCACGGCCCCCAGCCCGCCCCAGGGCACGGATGTCCCCGAGGACGAGGAGACCTTTGAAAGCACAAAGATCGTGGTCACTGTCCTCGCCAAAGAGTCCACAGTCGTCTCCGGCTCCTGCGCCACTTCACCAGCTACCAGATCGAGGTCCACGCCTGCAACCACCCAACCGATCCGAGCCGCTGCAGCATGGCAGCGTACGTCAGCGCCCGCACAATGCCTGAAGGTTAGGAGATTTTTTTTGTCACCGTTTCTAAGGAGGGAGAGAATGTGGGTCTGTGGGTCATGTCTTTTATCCAATGGAATTGGGCACTAGAGCTCTCTTCAGAGGCTGCACTACGAGGCAGAACCAGACATGCTTTCT